>NW_026577889.1:317218-634436 GCF_029407905.1 Bubalus kerabau | reverse complement strand
CACCGGTAAACTTTTATTGCACAAGGTCCCCATGAAAAGGCCCACGCAGCAGGACAGCCACAGATTCTGTCTGCCATTAAAGGGCAGTAAGGTGCCCTCCCCCCTTCTTTGCTGCCTCGGCGGCCACCAGCGTGCAATTCGCGTACCCTTCCCTTTCCCGTCCTAGCAGGTGCTCCAGGGCCCGCTGGCCTACAAAGTGCCAGAAGCAGGGCTGGGCCAGCCGGCCAGAATTCAGGGTTCTGTCCCTTGGACTTCCAGCGGACACTAGGCTGCTTGGGAAAACCGAGCAGACTCTGAGGTTTTTCAGCAGAGGGGTGGAGCGGTAAAGGCCTTGACCCCAAAGACGAGGCCTTTCTGCGACCGCCAGGTTGGGGAGCTCTGAGACTGTGCCAACACAGGGCGGAATACATGGTTCCCTGCTCCAGGCAGTCCCCGTTCCCTTACCTGTGTTCCGCACCCCTCCACTGTGGCCAATGGATGCCGATCCTTGGGGATCCAGGAGTTCACGAAATGGGCATTCCCAGCCGCAATGGCGACCCCCAACAGCACATCTGGAAAGCCCTCCCCCACCCCCGCCAGGAGCCGACCCCCAATGTGAATGGAACCCCATCCCGCCCCGCACCGCCAGGTTTCGCCCCGGCCCTGCCGGGCTCCCGGTGGGTTCCCAGCAATATTGGCGACCCCCGGGAGCACAACAGGGACCGACCCCCCACCCACAGTGAGCGGAATCTCGACCTGTGCAGCCCAGGTTTACCCCACCCTGGCTGCGCTCCCGGCGCGTTTCCAGCTGCAGTGGCCATCTCCGAGAGCACAACTGGGAAGCCCTCCCCTACCCCCGTCAGGAGCCGACACCCGCCTTGCACCACCCGGGTTCGCCCCGCCCCTGCCGCGCTCCAGGGGCGCTGCCCACCTTCACCAGTGGCTCTCGGTGAGCCCCGTCCCCACGCCCGGTTCCAGGAGAGGCTCTCGGACCTCGCTGCTGCCGCCAGGTCAAACATGAGGACAATGCATACACCCCACAGAGACAATCCAAGCTGTCTGTGATTTAGGGATAAAACGAGGACTACAGATAGGCAAGATGACCTGACCTAGGAGGGCCATGATATTCTATAGAACCAGACAAAGTTGGTTACCAAGGAAACTTTTTTCCTTGGAACCCGGAAAGCTGGTTCTTTGCATATGCAATGACCAACAATTGGCTTGTTACCCAAGCCTGCCTTACTGCCACCCCCATCCCCCCACTCCCCAGAAGACTGGCTCAAAGAAATATTTTAAATCTCAGGCGGAAACCTGGAAGATGTCTTGTCTGTCTGTTTGGATTAAGGTATGTGTCAGTGTGAGCCCTGTGTTTTTTGATAATATTGCTCAAGTTCTGAGTTCTGATTTCAATGGTCTCAAGACAAGGCAGCCCTTCCAAATCAAACTGCTGGAAATACAAGAAAACATTGACCTAAATGAATGTCAGAGTCCCGTGAACTGGGAACTAGTCAATATTAAATATCTAGTATTTTTGGTTTTGCTCCTCCATTATAGACATGTCTAAGAGTCAACAACATTAAGCACAACATGTTCATAGTGCCTAGGTTTCTTTTGAGGTAAAAATTGCTCTATTGTTATATGTGTCACAAGCTTGTCAGCAAGAAACTACCTGGAAACGACAACAACAAAAGTAAAAAATGTAAATGTGATATGAGCTTTTAGACAAACTCTTTACAATAATTATACTCTAAAATATCTGCCTCTCATAGTCTTGATTGAAGGCAGAGGAGAAGGGGATGACAGAGGATAAGATGGTTGGATGGCATCACTGACTCGATGGACATGAGTTTGAGCAAGCCCCTGGAGCTGGTGACGGACACGGAAGCCTGGCGTCCTTCAGGCCACGGGGTCCCAAAGAGTCAGACACGACTGAGACACTGAACTGAACTGAACTAACAAACGTTTCTCCAGGTGTTTTGGTTACCCGAGTTTCTATCCTTGTGACGACAGTGTATTGAATAGCTAGGTCATTTCCAAATAAATGAAAGTTCTGAAACATTCACGACTTGAAAGGACCTCCCTTTTACACAGAAACAAAAGAGATTTTTGACTCTCCATGAATAGTGTCTGGCACCATCCTGACATGTTAAATGTAAGAAAGCAATTGTTTTGTTTTGTTTTGTTCTGTTCTTGGGGGTGGGGGGAGGGGGGCGGGCTATAGCGAATGCCAATATAAAAGTCAGTTCTTGGTTGCTGAAGGGAAATGTATGACTTGTTATTACAAGAAAGTATGTGGAATGCAATGGCACTGGAGGAAGGAAAACAAAGTAGTTCTGTGTTACAGGTGGCCTTTTCAGGATGGGAGAAGCAAAGGAATGGGTACAGAACGGGATAAGGAGGTTGTAGGGAAAGCGGACCCCCAGAAAAGAGTTCTGTGCCTAGCACAAGTTTTCTTGAGATGTCGAACTGCCTTTGCTAATGGAGTTTAAGTTTCTTTACCTCTTAAGTGATCTCTTCTAGGTTGACCTAGAACAGAAATCTTTTGTTAGCTTTGGCTAAGTGGAGAAGTAGTGTTTCACGGTGACATATGTGATCCTTCCTGACTGTTTGCAGCCCTTTTGATATCGATGCACTGCTTCTGCTGCTGCTGCCGCCGCTGCTGCTGCTAAGTCGTTTCAGTCGTGTCCGACTCTGTGCGACCCCATAGACGGCAGCCCACGAGGCCCCGCAGTCCCTGGGGTTCTCTAGGCAAGAACACTGGAGTGGGTTGCCATTTCCTCCTCCCATGCATGAAAGTGAAAAGTGAACGTGAAGTCGCTCAGTGGTGTCCGACTCTTAGCGACCCCGTGGACTGCAGCCTACCAGGCTCCTCCATCCATGGGATTTTCCACGCAAGAGTACTGGAGTGGGGTGCCATTGCCTTCTCCCATATCTATGCACAAGCCTGCCTAAATCATTGACTTCCAGCTAGCTTTGGGATGCCAATGACCATCCACCCTTACAAGGCAACAGAGAAGAGAAAAACACTTACCACAGGAGGTCCTGGTAAGGAACGAGGAACTAACAAGCTCCCGCCAACCAGGATTCTGCAGAGGTCAACAAGAGGTCAGTAAGAGATGGAAGACTGCAGTCCAGAGGTCCTAGCAACTTCCATCTTGCAGCAGAGACCTAGCATAGTCAAAACGAATTCAATGTTGCAAAAAATAAGTAAACAAATAAAGGACAGAAGTTCTTTGAACACATGACTGAGATTAGGGGTGAGGCAGTACATGTACGGTGCCCGGAAAATCTTAAAGTATGAGAAAGGAAAGAAATTAAAGACAACTATCAAGCTGTCCAAACTGATAAAAACGAAAGATTACACGGTTTTTTCTGTATATATTACCAGATAATAATCTGAAAAGGAATTAAAAAAAAATCCCTTTCAATAATGTCAACATGAATACAACACTTTGCCATGGATGTAACGAGGATGACAAGACTGGCACACTGGAACTTATACACCCTGGCTGAAAACTATCCTGAATACATGGACAGGTATTCCATAACAATGGAAAGACTTAAGATGGCAATACCATGGAATGCATCTTCAATCTGAAATGAAGATTTGATACGATTTGATTGCTCAGAGCTTTTGTGTCATCAATTGTTATTAAAGTATAAATGAGATAGAGAAAACTGCTGACTTAGACTTGAGGCGGGGTGTACGCCCTGCTGGTCTCTAGCCAGATATTCTACAGGCACTAGCAGTCAGCTAAGGAAAGAAAGGCACTGTCTCAGGGAATGGCACCAGGCCCCTCCCCCACGACATGCCTTGAGGTCACATTGGCAGCAGGTGAGTCATCCTGGGCCAAAAACTGATTGACATGAATCTTGAAGAAAGGCAGTATTCCAGGCAAATATATCATTTCCTTAACATAGATTAGGAGAACAAGGTACGAGGAAAACATACTGTTTTGTTCAAGTCGCTTCTGAGCCTACTGGGGGAACCGACCTGAAGCCAGAGTCCAGCAGATATACATAGGATATTTACATCGCTTAAGACAAACATTTCCTCAGGAACAAATGCATTGCTTAGCTCAAGGTTTGTCTGCGAAATTCTTACACATCAGGAGATGTCTCCGCGCTGGGTTTCTACACCCAAGAACATGAATGCAAAGGACAAGCCTGCACAGCCCATCTGCCCCCCTCCCCCACAGCCAGCAGCATTTCCAAGTGACCTCCTAAGGCCTTCCCCAAAATACAGGGGCACCTCTGGGTTTCCTGTTTCAAGCACTTAGAACACTTTTCTTAAAAAAAAAAAAAAATCCTGCACACTTCTTGATAGAATGCCACAGTGCAAGGAAAACAGGCCTTCAATACTTAAACCTCCCTGTGCCAAACACTTGGGGCTTGGTTCTGTTTTGTTTTGTTTTTTAATTACACCACCACATAATTTAAACTTTTTACAATTTCTAATTATTCAGTACCAAAACACCAAACTTTTATTGCACAAGGTCCCCATGAAAAGGCCCACGCATCAGGACAGCCACAGATTCTGCCATGAAAGGGCAGCAAGGTGCCCTCCCCCCTTCTTTGCTGCCTGGGCGGCCACCAGGGTTTGAAATCCATGCACCCTACTAAGTTTCTAGGGTGCAATCCGTGGACCCTTCCCTTTCCCATCCCAGCAGGTGCTCAAGGGCCCGCTGGCTTACAAAGTGCCAGAAGCAGGGCTGGGCCAGCCGGCCAGAGTTCAGTGTTCTGTCCCTTGGACTTCCAGCCGACACTAGGCTGCTTGGGAAAACCGTGCAGACTGAGATTTTTCAGCAAAGGGGTGGAGCGGTAAAGGCCTTGACACCAAGGGCGAGGCCTTTCTGCGACCGCCAGGTTGGGGAGCTCCGAGAATGTGCCAACAGAGGGCGGAATACTTGGTTCCCTGCTCCAAGCAGTCCCAGTTCCCTGACCTGTGGCCCGCAGCCCTCCGCTGCACGCACTAGATGTGGATCCTTGGGGACACAGGAGCGTAGGAAATGGGCGTTCCTAGCCGCAGTGGCGACCCCCGAGAGCACAACTGGGACCGAACCCCCACCCACAGCCATCTAAATCTCGACCGCGCAGCCCAGGTTTACCCCGCCCCGGGTGCGCTCCCGGCGCGTTTCCAGCCGCAGTGGCCACCACCGAGAGCACAACTGGGAAGCCCTCCCCCACCCCCGCCAGGAGCCGAACCCCGCCCCGCGCCACCCGGGTTCACCCCGCCCCTGCCGCACTCCCAGCGCGTTTCCAGCTGCAGTGGGGACCCCCGAGAGCACAACTGTTACTGCCCCCCACCCCCTCCCAACCAGAACCCCGACCCGCGCCGCCCGGGATCGCCCCGCCCCTGGCGCGCTCCCGGGGCGTTGCCCACTTCCACCAGGGGCTCCTGGTGAGCCCCGTCCCCACGCCCGGTTCCAGGAGAGGATCTCGGACCTCGCTACTGCCGCCAGGTCAAACACGAGGACAATACATCCACCCCACAGAGACAATCCAAGCTGTCTATGATTTAGGGATAAAATGAGGACTACAGAAAGGAAAGATGTCCTGACCTAGGAGGGCCATGAGAGTCTATAGATCCAAACAAAATTGGGTACCAAGGAAACTTTTTTCCTTGGAACCCGGAAAGCTGGTTCTTTGCATATGCAATGACCAACAATTAGCTTGTTACCCAAGCCTGCCTCGCTGCCACCCCAACTCCCCCCCCACTCCCCAGGAAAACGGCTCAAAGAAATATTTTAAATCTCAGGCGGAAAACTGGAAGATGTCTTGTCTGTCTGTCTGGATTAAGGTATGAGTCAGTGTGAGCCTTGTGTTTTTTGATAATATTGCTCAAGTTCTGAGTTCTGATTTCAATGGTCTCAAGACAAGGCAGCCCTTCCAAATCAAACTGCTGGAAATACAAGAAAACATTGACCTAAATGAATGTCAGAGTCCCGTGAACTGGGAACTAGTCAATATTAAATATCTAGTATTTTTGGTTTTGCTCCTCCACTATAGACATGTCTAAGAGTCAACAACATTAAGCACAACATGTACATAGTGCCTAGGTTTCTTTTGAGGTAAAAATTGCTCTATTGTTATATGTGTCACAAGCTTGTCAGCAAGAAAGTACCTGGAAACAGCAACAACCAATGTAAAAAATGGAAATGTGATATGAGCTTTTAGATAAACTCTTAACAATAATTATACTCTAAAATATCCGCCTCTCATAGTCTTGATTGAAGGCAGAGGAGAAGGGGATGACAGAGGATAAGATGGTTGGATGGCATCACTGACTCGATGGACATGAGTTTGAGCAAGCCCCTGGAGTTGGTGATGGACATGGAAGCCTGGCGTCCTGCAGGCCACGGGGTCCCAAAGAGTCAGACTCGACTGAGCAACTGAACTGAACTGAACTTACAATCGTTCCTCCAGGTGTTTTGGTTACCTGAGTTTCTATCCTGGTGCTAAACTAAGTGACGACAGTGTATTGAATAGCTAGGTCACTTCCAAATAAATGAAACTTCTGAAACATTCACGAGTTGAAAGGACCTCCCTTTTACACAGAAACAAAAGAGATTTTTGACTCTGCATGAATAGTGACTGGCACCATCCGAACATATTAAATGTAAGAAAGCAATTTTTTTGTTTTGTTTTGTTTTGTTCTGTTCTTGCAGGAAGCGGGGTGGGCGCTATTATCACTGATAGGTATGCTCACCAATCTATCAAATGCCAATATAAGAGTCAGTTCTTGGTTGCTGAAGGGAAATGTATGACTTGTTATTACAAGAATGTGTGGAATGCAATCACACTTTAAGAAGGAAAACGAAGTAGTTCTGTCTTACAGGTGGCATTTTCAGGACGGGAGAAGCAAAGGAATGGGTACAGAATTGGATAAGGAGGTTGTAGGGAAAGTAGGCCCCCAGAAAAGAGTTCTGTGCCTAGCACAAGTTTTCTTGAGATGTTGAACTGCCTTTGCTAATGGAGTTTAAGTTTCTTTACCTCTTAAGTGATCTCTTCTAGGTTGACCTAGAACAGAAATCTTTTGTTAGCTTTGGCTAAGAGGAGAAGTATTGTTTCACGGTGACATATGTGATCCTACCTGACTGTTCTCATCCCCTTTGATATCTATGCACTGTTGCTGCTGCTGCTGCAGCTGCTAAGTGGTTCAGTTGAGGCCGACCCTGTGCCACGCCATAGATGGCAGCCCACCAGGCCCCGCAGTCCCTGGGGTTCTCTAGGCAAGAACACTGGAGTGGGTTGCCATTTCCTCCTCCTATGCATGAAAGTGAAAAGTGAAAATGAAGTCGCTCAGTGGTGTCCGACTCTTAGCCACCCCATGGACTGCAGCCTACCAGGCTCCTCCGTCCTTGGGATTTTCCAGGAGTGGGGTGCCATTGCCTTCTCCCATATCTATGCACAAGCCTGCCTAAATAATTGACTTCTAGCCAACTTTGGGATGCCCATGACCACCCACCCTTACCAGGCAACAGAGAAGACAAAAAACACTTACCACAGGAGGTTCTGATAAGGAACAAGGAACTAACAAGCTCCCACCTACCAGGAATCTGCAGAGGTCAACAAGAGGTCAGCAAGAGATGAGAGACTGCAGTCCAGAGGTCCTAGCTACTTCCATCTAGCAACAAACACCCAGCATAGTCAAAACGATTTCAATGTTAAAGAATAAATAAATAAATAAATAAAAGGACAGAAGTTCTTTGAACACATGTCTGAATTTAGGGGTGAGGCATTACATATGTGTCCCAGGATAATCTTAAAGTGTCAGAAAGTAAAGAAATTAAAGACAACTATCAAGCTGTCCAAACTGATAAAAATGAATGATTACACAGTTTTATCTGTATACATTAGCAGATAATAATCTGAAAAGGAATTTTAAAAAATTCCCTTTCAATAATATCAACATGAATAAAACACTTTGCCATGGATGTAACGAGGATGACAAGACTGGCACACTGGAAATTATACACCCTGGCTGAAAACTATCCTGAATACATGGACAGATATTCCATAACGATGGAAAGACTTAAGATGGCAATTCCATGGAATGCATCTTCAATCTCAAATGAAGATTTGATATGATTTGATCGCTCACAGCTTTTGTGTCATCAAGTGTTATTAAAGTATTAAAGAGATAGAGAAAGCTGCTTACTTAGACTCGAGGCGGGGTGGGGGGGGTAGTAAGAGTACCCCCTGCTGGTCTTTAGCCAGATATTCTACAGGCACTAGCAGTCAGCTAAGGAAAGAAAGGAACTGTTTCAGGGAATGGCACCAGGCCCTTCCCCCACGACATGCATTGAGATAATATTGGCAGCAGGTGAGTCATCCCGGGCCAAAACTTGATTGACATGAATCTTGAAGAAAGGCAGTATTGCAGGCAAATATATCATTTCCTTAACATAGATAAGGAGAACAAGCTAGGAGGAAAACATGCTGTTTTGTTCAAATCGCTTCTGAGCCTTTTGGGGGAACCGACCTGAAGCCAGAGTCTAGCGGAAATACATAGGATATTTACATCGCTTAAGACAAACATTTTCTTAGGAAAAAATGCATTGCTTAGCTCAAGGTTTGTCTGCGAAATTCTTACACATCAGGAGATGGCTCCGAGCTGGGTTTCCACACACAAGAACATCCATGCAAAGGACAAGCCTGCACAACCCATCTGCCCCCCTCCCGCACAGCCAGCAGCATTTCCAAGTGACCTCCTAAGGCCTTCCCCAAAATACAGGGGCACTTCTGGGTTTCCTGTTTCCCTCACTTCGAACACTTTTCTTAAAAAAAAAAAAATCCTGCACACTTCTTGATAGAATGCCACAGTGCAAGGAATACAGTCCTTCAATATTTAAACCTCCATTTGCAAAACACTTGGAGCTTGGTTTTGTTTTGTTTTGTTTTTTAATTACACCACCACATAATTTAAAGCTTTTACACGTTCTAATTATTCAGTTCCAAAACACCAAACTTTTATTGCACAGGGTCCTCATGAAAAGGCCCACGCAGCTGGACAACCACAGATTCTGCCATGAAAGGGCAGCAAGGTGCCCTCCCCCCTTCTTTGCTGCCTGGGCGGCCACCAGGGTTTGAAATCTATGCACCCTACTAAGTTTCTAGGGTGCAATCCGTGGACCCTTCCCTTTCCCATCCCAGCAGGTGCTCAAGGGCCCGCTGGCTTACAAAGTGCCAGAAGCAGGGCTGGGCCAGCCGGCCAGAGTTCAGTGTTCTGTCCCTTGGACTTCCAGCAGACAGTAGGCTGCTTGGAAGAACCGCGCAGACTCGGAGATTTTTCAGCAGAGGGGTGGAGCGGTAAAGGCCTTGACCCCAAAGGCAAGGCCTTTCTGCGACCTCCAGGTTGGGGAGCTCCGAGAATGTGTCAACAGACGGCGGAATACTTGGTTCCCTGCTCCACGCAGTCCCAGTTCCCTTACCTGTGGTCCGCAGCCCTCCACTGCACCCACGGGATGGCGATCCTTGGGGACCCAGGAGCGGACGAAATGGGCGTTCGCAGCCGCAGTTGCAACCCCCGAGAGGGCAACTGGGAACCCCTCCCCATCCCACCCATGAGCCGACCCCCGCCCCGCGCCCCCAGGGTTAGCCCCGCCCCTGCCGCGCTCCCGGCGCGTTCCCAGCCGCAGTGGCGACCCCCGGGAGCACAACTGGGACCGACCCCAACCCAAAGCCATCGGAATCTCGACCCGCGCAGCCCGGGTTTACCCAGTCCCGGGTGCACTCCCGGCGCGTTTTCAGCCTCAGTGTCCACCTCCGAGAGCACAACTGGGAAGCCCGCCCCCACCCCCGCCAGAAGCCGACCCCCGCCCCACGCCGCCCGCGTTCGCCCCGCCCCTGCACGGTCCAGGTAACTTCCCAGCTTCTAGCGTTCACGCCCGGGTAGGAGCAGGATGTAGGAGTATGGGAGATGTGTCTGGAGCCTGACAGCCTCAGCTCCGCTCAGGCCTGCCCTTTGGACCTAGGAGCCAGGCCAACTTGCAGAGGGCTTAGGGCCCCATTGTATGCAAACTACCAAGGCCTACCGCAAGGAGAGCTGTGTCCGAGGGAAGGGAAGCGCCCCAGGCTGCATTCCCAAGCTGTTGTTTAGCCGCCCAGACTCAGCGCTGCACAGGGGTAATCAGGCTCTCTGTGCCCGCAGCTTCACACACAGGTGTGTCTCCGTAGGAATCAAGAAAGATCCTGACAGAGTGAGGTTCATTAGAGCTATACTAAAGAGCAAAGGCTTGTCCATGTGGTCTTGCCTTCCCCTGTGCCTTTGGGTCTCCAGGCTCGGCCCCAGCTCCGTGGAAACAACCCCTGAGAAAATATCTTCAAGATCCACTTTTCCCAGTGTCTGGGAACCGGGGTTCGTAGGAGGAGAGAAAAGCACGCCTCCATAGGGAACGAAAAGGCAGCCCACCTGCCTGTGTTTTGAAGCCTCTATTTGGAAGGAATGGGTTAGCTTCTCCTAAAGGAGACCTCCAGATCTGCTCAGAAGTCGGTAATTCCAGAGGCAGGGTACTGGTTCCTGACTGCCCTTTGCTAGCCTTGCAAAGATATTCCTAGATTCTAGAGTTATTTTCCATGAAGGAGCAGGCTTCGGGAATGTGTCAGACGGGACTGGCTCCTTATTGACCTCAGCTCAGCTATTGCCATTCCATTCAAACTAGGACAAGGCCCTACTTTATGAAGGGTAAGGGTCTTCTTCTTTGCAAACTGCCAAGGGCTACAGCAATGAGACCTCTGTCAAGGTGAGGGAAGCCTAAGAGGATGGATTCTCAAGCAGGTGCTTTGCCACAAAGCATCAGCACCCCACGGAGAGAATCAAGCTCCCTGTGCACCAATGTTGGGAGTGTAGCTTCACACACAGAGTTGTCTCTATAGGAGCCAAGAATGTTCCTGAGAGATTAGGTTCACTAAACCTCTCCTACAGAGCATAGACCTGTCCATGTGGTTTTGCCTTCCCCTGTGAGTTGGGTCCTCGAGGTCTGCCACACCTCCGGGGAAACTGTCCCTGAGAAAAGATCTCCAGGAACCGCTTCGCTGAGGCTGGGAAACGCTGTTCACAGGAAGTAAGGCAAGCGAATCTCCTGCAGAGAAAAAGAGGCCTTACTGTCCCTGGAGGAGCAGGCTGCCAGAGTGTGTGAAACCTGACTGTTGCCTTACTGGCCTCAGTTCCACCATTGCCTGTTCCTCCGAACTAGGACCCAGGCCTATTTGGAGAAGCGTTTGGCTGCGGATTTCTACAAAGTGCCAAGGGCTACAGCAGTGAGAATTCTCTCAGCGGTAAGGGAGAGCATTTTATGGATTCTCAAGCTGTTTTCTGAACGACAGGGTCAAAATGAACTGAGAGAATCAGGCTCTCTGTGCCCCTATGTTAGGTACGCAGCTTCACACACAGAAGTGTCTCTATAGGAGCCAAGAATGTTCCTGAGAGATGAGGTTCACTAGAAGTCTGCTACAGAGCATAGACCTGTCCATATGGTTTTGCCTTGCCCTGTGAGTTGGGTCCCCGAGGTCCGCCCCAGCTCAGGGGAAGGAGCCCCTGAGAAAAGATCTCCAGGGACCGCTATTCCCCCAGGCTGGCAAACGCAGTTCACAGGAGGTAACACAAGCGAGCCTCCTGCAAGGCACAACAGGCCTTAGTCTCCCTGGACGATCAGGCTGCCAGAGTGTGTGAGACCTGACTGGTGCCTTACTGGCCTCAGCTCCGCCATTGCGTGTTTCTCCGAACTAGGACCCAGGCCTACTAGGAGAAGGGTTTGGGTATGGATTTCTAAATACTGCCAAGGGATATAGCAATGAGAAGTGTGTCACGGGTAAGGAAGAATATTGTATGGATTTTCAAGCTGTTGTTTGAACGACAGCTTCAAAGCTGCACAGAGAGAATCAGACTCTGTGTCTCCATGTTCGGTACACAGCTTCACAGACAGGGGTGTCTCCATAGGAAACAAGAACGTTCCTGACAGAGTGAGGTTCACTAGAGCTCTCCTAGAGAGCAAAGACTTGTCCATGTGGTTTTTCTTCCCCTGTGCGTTTGGGGCTCCAGGCTCGGCCCCAGCTCCGTGGAAACAACCCCTGAGAAAAGATCTTCAAGATCCGCTTTTCCCAGAGGCTGGGATGTGGGGTTCATAGGAGGCGGGAAAAGCAGGCCTCCTTCAGAGAGCAAGAGGCAGCCAAGCGGCCTGCGTTTGGAAGCCTCTATTTGGAAGAATGGGTTAGCTTCCCCTAAGGGAGACCTCCAGATCTGTTCAGAAGTCGGTAATTCCAGAGGCAGGGTGCAGGCTCCTGACTGCCCTTTGCCAGCCTTGCAGAGACATTCCTAGATTACAGCGTTATTTTCCATGAAGGAGCAGGCTTCGGGAATATGTCAGACTTGACTGGCGCCTTATTGGCCTCAGCTCAGCTCTTGCCTTTCCTTTCAAACTAGGACAAGGGCCCACTTTATGAAAGGTAAGGGTCCTCTTCTTTCCAAACTGCCAAGGGCTACAGCAATGAGACCTCTGTCAAGGCGAGGGAAGCGTAAGCTGATGGATTCTCAAGCAGGTGCTTTGCCACAAAGCATCAGCACCCCACGGAAAGAATCTGGCTCCCTTTGCCCCTACGTTGCGTGTGTAGCTACACGCACAGAGGTGTCTCGATAGGAGCCAAGAATGTTCCTGAGAGAGGAGGTTCACTGTTGGGGGCCAGAGTGAGGCACTCCGCCCATGGCAAAGGTCATGAGGAAGGAGGCTCGACATACGCAAAGGCGGGATCGAGCCTCAGGAGTCCCCCTGGAAATCCTCGAGCATCTACCCCCATAACCAGAGCCTGCCTACCTTACTACTTTGTGCTCTCACCTACACCTCTGACTTTATGGGGGGCTGTCCCCCACCACCTCTTTCGGAGAAGGAGTTAACCTAGAGCTCCAGTTGATAAAAACCCCTGGGTGTGACAAGAGTGTTTTAACCTACAAACTCCTCTGAAGGTTCTCTAGCCTGCCTGACAGGCTTGTCCGGCCACATGTGATTGCTCACAGCCTCCCAACCATGAGAGGCACGAGATGCTTTAAACCTTCTAAAAACAGGTTCCTTAGAAAAGTTAGAAAATTATTAGTATAAGTATAATGGGCTGATTAGAAATCATATTGGTGAAGGGTTTTTCATTTGTTGAGCTGATGTTTACTGCTAAGTCTCCACATCCCCTGCCCTTATACACATTAATGAATATATAGAAGAAATAAGTATTAACCTTTGATATAAATCACGTTAGACCTTAGGCTAAGTAAATTCTTTCCTTAACTAAAACCCACTACACCCTCACCCTATAGGAATGTAACTTTATTTGGGTGGCGTCTGTTTTAAGAATAATCACCCCTGGAGAAATAAGTGTCCTGGTTGACTGACCGCTGTCACAAGGAGAGGGTCGTAAATTGTCAGCAGGCCCCCCGGCCAGAAGATGATGTAACACCCCTAAGACCTCTGTATACTTTTGTATGAAGCACCTGACTTTGATAAAAGTCAGGACTGCTGACCCCACGTGACTTTTGCATAACATCTCAGTGTATAAAAGTAGACCATGGAAAATAAAGAATTGGGATCAGTTTCTCGAAATACTGGTCTCCCCATGTCTCTCTCTCTCTCTCACTCTGGTTGAGTTCCATCTGGAGCGCGGAACCCACCAAGCTTACTAATTTTGCCTGGTCTTCTAAGATCCGACCGGGGAGGCCTCAGTGTCTCCTCTCCTTCGGGAGAACGGAAGGACGCCTGTGGCCTACGTAAGTGGTGCAAGCTTCTTGTCTTGAAGTTTTATTGGTCCCCCGCGTAAACCAAGCTACTCAGCCTCTTTTCTCCACTGAATTTTCCTACTGAGCTATCCTCATTTTATTACTCTTTATATCCTTAATTAACGTTTAATTAAGCAGTTGTTCCCTGACCCTCGCCTACGCCGTCTCTGCTTCGAATACCCTGGATCAGCTGGGGCTGGACCCCGGCAGTTCACTAGAGATCTCCTACAGAGCATAGACCTGTCCATTTGGTTTTGCCTTCCCTTGTGAGTTGGGTCCCCGAGGTCCGCCCCAACTCCGGGGAAACAGCCCCTGAGAAAAGATCTCCAGGAACTGCTTTCCGCCCAGGCTGGGAAACGCTGTTCACAGGAAGTAAGGCAAGCAAGCCTCCTGAAGGGAAATAGAGGCCTTACTGTCCCTGGAGGAGCAGGCTGCCAGAGTGTGTGACACCTGACTGGTGCCTTACTGGCCTCAGCTCCGCTATTGCATGTTCATCTGAACTTGAACCCAGGCCTACTTGGAGAAGTGTTTGTGTGCCGATTTCCAGAAACTGCGAAGGGCTACAGCAATGATAACTCTCTCAGTGGTAAGGGAGAGCATTGTGTGGATTCTCAATTTGTTGTTTGAACGACAGCGTCAAAGCTGCACAGAGAGAATCAGGTCTCTGTGTCTCTATGTTGGCAATGCAGCTTCCCACACAGAGATGTCCCCGTTGGAGCCAAGAACATTCCCCACAGACTGAGGTTCACTAGAGCACTCCTAGAGAGCAAAGACTTATCCATGCGGTTTTCCCTTCCCCTGTGCGTGTGGGTCTCTGGGATCAGCCCCTGCTCCTTGGAAACAGCCTCTGAGAAAAGATCTCCAAGAACCTCTTATCACCCAGGCTGGGAAGTGGAGTTCACAGGAGGTGGGATAAGCAAGCTTCCTTCGGCAAGAAGAGACAGCCAACCGGACTGTGTTTGGAAGCCTATATTTGCAAGTAATGGGTTAGTTTCTCCTGACCGAGACCGCCAGATGTGCTGAGAAGATAGAAATTCCAGAGGCAGGGTCGAGGTTCCTGACTGCCCTTTGCCAGCCTTGCAAAGGCATTCCCAGATTCTAACGTTATTTTCCATGAAGGAGCAGGCATCGGGAATATGTCAGACTTGACTGGCGCCTTACTGGCCTCAGCTCAGCTACTGCCTTTCCATTCAAACAAGGACAAGGGCCTACTTGGTGAAGGGTAAGGGTCTGCTTCTTTCCAAACTGCCAAGGACTACAGCAATGAGACCTCTGTCAAGGTGAGGAAAGCCTATGCGGATGGATTCTTAGCAGGTGCTTTGCCACAAAGCATCAGCACCCACGGAGAGAATCAGACTCCCTTTGCCACTATGTTGGGTGTGTAGCTTCATGCACAGAGGTGTCTCTGTAGAAGCCAAGAATGTTCCTGAGAGACGAGGTTCACTAGAGCTCTCCTACAGAGCATAGACCTGTCCATGTGGTTTTGTCTTCCCCTGTGAGTTGGGCCCCCGAGGTCCGACCCAGCTCCAGGGAAACAGCCCCTGAGAAAAAATCTCCAGGAACAGCTTTGCGCCCAGGCTGGGAAATGCAGTTCACAGGAGGCAAGGCAAGCGAGCCTCCTACAGGGAAAAAGAGGCCTTACTGCTCCTGGACGATCAGACTGCAAGAGTGTGTGAGACCTCACTTGTGCCTTACTGGCCTCAGCTCTGCTGTTGCCTGTTATTCCGAGCTAGGACCCAGGCCTACTTGGAGAAGGGTTAGGGTGCGGATTTCTACAAACTGTCAAGGACGACAGCAATGAGAATTCTCTTAGCAGTAAGGGAGAGCATTGTATGGATTCTCAAGCTGTTGTTTGAATGACAGCTTCAAAGCTACACAGAGAGAATCAGGCTCTCTGTTCCCCTATTTTGGCTGTGCAGCTTCACACACAGAATTTGACTCTGTTGGAGCCAGAAATATTCCTGAAAGCCTTAGGCTCACCAAAGCTGTCCTCCAGAGCAAAGACATTGGATGTGGTTTTGCCTTCCCTTGTCACTATGGGTCCCCTAGCTTGGCCCCAGCTCCGGGGATACAGCCTCTGAAAAAAATCTTCCAAGAAGCGATTTTCCTCCAGGCTGTTAAGCGGAATTCGCAGTTTGCAAGTTAAGGAAGCCTGCTTCGTGGAAGAGCAAGCAGCCAACTGGCCCTGTGTTAGGAAGCCTGTATTTGAAAGGAATGGGTTAGCTTCTACAGCGGGAGAACCTCAGATCTGCTCAGGGGACTGAAATACTAGAGTCAGGGTCGAGGTTCTCCCTTGTCCTTTGCGCACCTTGCAAAGACATTCCTAGCTTCTAGCGTTAGTGTCCCTGTAGTAGCAGGCTGCAGGAGCGTGTGATAAATGACTGCCGCGTTCCTGTCCTCAGCTCCGCTATTGACTTTCTATTCGAACTAGAACCCAGGCCTACTTTGAGAGGGGTTAGGGTCCAGTGTTTTCAAACTGCCAAGGGCTACGGCAATGCGAGCTCTGTCAGAGGTAAGAAAAGAGCAATTGGTTGGATTCTTCAGCTGCTGCGTGTCTGCACAGCTTCCGCGCCGCATGGAGAGCATGAGGCTCCTTGTGGCCCTATTTTGGGTATGCAGCAACATGCACACAGAATGTCTGTGTTCACTTATGTACAGGCTTATGAACACTAGAGCTCTCCTACAGAGCAAAGACCACTCAGTGGGCTCCAAGAGATACCTGTCGCGGCTCGAGAAGAGAGTGGAGTCCTTTGCTTCCCCTCGAGATGAGGCCTGACTCCCCGGGTGAGTATGGAATGCAACCCCAAATCCCTGTCGCCTATGGAGAGGAACATTAAGTCCTGGATACAAGCCTAGATGAGGTCTAGTTTGCCCTTCAGTGAATGGAGCCCAATCCCCAGCTCTCCCTGGCAACTCGAATGGAAGATTAGACTTCCTGGGCCAACACAAGAGGAAGCCTGAATTCCCCGTCGTAACTCGAGAATCCCACCGCAACTCGAGAAAAACCACGTGCTTCCCTCGTCATCGCAAGATGAGGCCCTTTGTCCGCTACAGCATCTCAACAGAAGTCCCACGTTCCATCCTGAAGTGCGAAACGGTACTTGGTACCCTTGATGCGACCCCAAAAGTTCCGCGACATACCAGACTCACTCAAGGGGAACACCGAGGTTCCCGGCACCACTTCATCTGAGCCCCTTCTCCTCTCCTGATTGCGACAGGAGGGTCGACTCCCCTTCTCTGTCTGCAAGGGGTTCCCGACCTTCCGGGCGCACCTCAGGATGAGGCCGGTCTCATGAGGAAGTTCGAGACATAGCCTCGTGGGTGGTGCCACATGTCGAAAGACCCCAATTTCAAGGTCCACTCTTGAAAAGAACCCGATGCCAGCACACCTCTTTGAAGGAAAACCTGTGGATGAAGGCACAACACGAAGGGGCACTGACACCCGCGTGCATCGTCCAGAAAAACCCGCAGGTCCCACAGACATTTCGACAAGTGGCCTGTCATCCTGTAAACAACTCGAAAGGCAAACGAAGGTCCATTCCTCAACAGAAGACTAGGTGTGACTCTCTTGTCACTATTCTGCAGGGACCCCGGGTTCCGAGTCAGAAACGGAGAGCAAGCCTGAGGTTCCTGCGTCCACTCGAGATGAAGCCCTCTTCCATTGCACCACAACCAGTGGAGTCCCGAGAGGCCCCTACCAACTCCACAGTATCCCTGAGTTCTCAGAGGCACAAAAAGAAGCTCCCTGAGGTCACAGGCACAAGTCGAGGGACCCCTGGGTTTTCTGCCGTGACTCGAGAAAGACCTCGAGAGTGCTTCAAAATGTGTTGAGTCGCGATTCCCCTACCATGACTCAAGAGCCATGACACGCTCCCCCTCGCCACGCGCATGGAGACCTGACTAACATGGCACTGCACGAGAGGCTCCATGAGTTCCTCATCGTACCTCGTGAGGAAACCCACACTGGCGCGGCACCTCGAGGAAACACATGAGACACCCCGGTCATCGCGAGATGAGGGCCTTATTTTCCTGCATGGCCTGGAGACCAATCACGAGTCCTCTCTCCAAACTAAAGAGGAGGCTGGACTCCCTTGAAGCCGCTCAGGGGGCTCCAAGAGATCCGCGTCGCGACTCGAGAGGAGAGCGGAGTCCTTGGCTTCCCCTCGAGACGAGGCCTGACTCCCCGGGGGAGGCTGGAATGCAACCCTGAGATCCCCGCCTATCCTGGAGAGGAATATTAGGTCCCGGACACACGCCTAGGTGAGGTCTGTTGGCCCCTGCAATGACTCGAGCGCAACCCCCAGCTTTCCCTCGCAACTCGAGGGGAAGATTGGGCTTCCCAGGGCCAACCCAAGAGGAAGGCTGAGATCCCCATCGTAACTCGAGAATGCCGCCGCAACTCGAGAAAAACCACGTGGTTCCCACCTCTTGGCAAGATGAGGCCCTTGCCCGCGACGGCGTCTCAAGGGAAGTCCCCTGTTCCGCCCTGAAGGGCGAAACCGTCCCTGACAGACTTCCTGCGACCCCCAAAAGTCCCCTGACACGCTGGGTTCCCCCGAGGGGAACACCGAGGGTCCCGGCACCGCTTCCTCTGAGCCCCTTCTCCCCTCCTGATCGCGACAGGAGAGGCGATTCCCCTGCGTGGTCTGGAAGGGGTTCCCGGCCTTCCCGGCGCACCTCAGGATGAGGCCGGTCTCACGAGGAAATTCGAGACGAGCCACGTGGGTGGGGCCACATGCCGAACGCCCCCGATTCCCCAGTCCGCTCTTGAAAAGTACCCGAGGCCCGGACCCCTCTTCGAAGGCAACCCTGTGGGTGAAGGCACAACACGAAGGGGCACTGCCACCACCGTGCATCGTCCGCAAAGACCCGCGGGTTCCACACACAGCTCGACGAGGGGCCTGAGACCCACTGAGCAACTCGAGAGGCCAGCGGGGTTCCCTTCCTCAGACAAGACGAGGCCTGACTCTCCTGTCCCAACTCTGCAGGGACCCTGCGGTCGGAGTCCGAAACGCAGAGGAAGCCTGAGGTTCCTGCCTCCCCTCGAGGTGAGGCCCTCTTCCGTTGCGCCAGACCCAGCGGAGTCCCGAGGGGCCCCGCACCTCCACAGGATACCTCGCCTCTCAGAGGCACCCTGGCAAGTTCCCTAAGGTCCCTGGCAGAAGGCGAGGGACACGAGGGTTTCCCGCCGCCCCCCGAGAAAGACCTCGAGAGTCCTTCTTCAACGCGTCTCGAGGCCCTAGTCCCCTCCCGTGACTCGAGAGCCAGGACGCGCTCCCCCTCGCCACGCGCATGGAGACCTGACTTCCCTGGCGCCGCACGAGAGGCTCCCTGAGATCCTCGTCGTGCCTCGGGAGAAAACCCCCACGGGCGCCGCAGCTCGAGGAAACCCCTGAGACGCCCCCGTCCTCGCGAGCTGAGGGCCTTCTCTTCCTGCATGGCCTGGAGAGCAATCCCTGGTCCTCTCTCCAAACTTCACAGGAGGATTGACTCCCTTTAGGCCACTCAGTTGGGTCCAAGAAATACCCGGTGCGACTCGAGAGGAGAGCGGAGTCCTTTGCTTCCCTGGAGACGAGGCCTGACTCCCCGGGTGAGTTTGGAATGCAACCCCGAGATCCATGTCACCCCTGGAGTGGAACATTATGTCCTAGACACAAGCCTAGATGAGGTCTATTTTGCCCTACAGTGACTCGAGCAACCTCCATCTCTCCCTCACAATTTGAATGGAAGATTGGTCTTCCCACGGTCAACACAAGAGGAAGTCTGAATTTCCCATCGTAATTCGAGAATTCAGCCTCAAGTCTTAAAAACCATGTGGTTCCCCCTTCATCACAATATGAGGCCCTTGCCAGCTAGAGTCTCAAGAGAAGTCCCACGTTCCATCTTAAAGTTCGAAATGCTACTTGGCACACTTGATGTGACCCCAAAGTTCCCCAACATACCGGTCTCACTCCAGGGGAACACCGAAGTTCCCGGTGTCTCCAGGGAAGTCCCATGTTCCGCCCTGAAGGGCGACACGGTACTTGACACCCTTGATGTGACCGCAAAAGTTCCCCGACACGCTGGGTTCCCTCGAGGGGAACACCGAGGGTCCCGGCACCACTTCATCTGAGCCCCTTCTACCCTCCTGATCACGACAGGAGAGTCGATTCCCCTGCGTGGTCTGGAAGGGGTTCCCGGCCTTCCTGGCGCACCTCAGGATGAGGCCGGTCTCAGGAGGAAATTCGAGAGTAGCCACATGTGACGTGCCACGTGCCGAACGACTCCGATTTTCCGGTCCGCTCTGGATAAGAACCCGATGCCCGGACACCTCTTCGAAGGCAACCCTGTAGGTGAAGGCACAACACGAAGGGGCACTGACACCCCCGTGCATCATCCGGAAAAACCCGCAGGGTCTACACACAGCTCGACAAGGGGCCTGAGACTCCCGGAACAACTCGAGAGGCAACCAGAATTCCATTCCTCAGACAAGACGAGGCATGACTCTCCTGTCCCAACACTGCAGGGACCGTGCAGTCGGAGTCCAAATCCGAGAGGAAGCCTGAGGTTCCTGCCTCCCCTCGAGATGAGGCCCTCTTCCATTGCGCCGAACCCAGCAGAGTCCCGAGAGGCCTTGCCAACTACACAGCATCCCTCACCTCTCAGAGGCACCGTGGGAAGTTCCCTAAGGTCCCCTGCAGAAGTCGAGGGAAACGAGGGTTTCCCGCCGCAACCCGAGAAAGACCTCGAGAGTCCTTCTTCAACGCCTCTTGAGGACCTAGCCGTTTCCCATGACTCGAGAGTGATGACCAGCTCCCCCTCGCCATGCGCATGGAGACCTGACTTGCCTGGCGCCGCACGAGAGGCTCCCTGAGGTCCTCATCATGCCTCGTGAGAAAACCCCCATGGGCGCAGCAGCCTGAGGAAACCCATGAGACGCCCCCGTCATCGCGAGATGAGGGCCTTCTTTTCTTGCCTGGCCTGGAGAGCAATCCCGATTCCTCTCTCCAAACTGAAGAGGAGGCTCGACACCCTTGAGTCCACTCAGTGGGCTCCAAGAGATCCGTGTCGCGACTTGAGAGGAAAGCGGAGTCTTTGCTTCCCCTCCAGGCGAGTCCTGACCCCCCGGGGGAGTCTGGAATGGAAACCCGTGATCCCTGTCTTCCCTTGAGAGGAATATTAGGTCCTGGACACACGCCTCGATGAGGTCTCTTTGGCCCTGTAGTGACTCGAGCAGAACCCCCAGCTTTCCATCGCAACTCGAATTGAAGATTGGGCTTCCCAGGGCCAACCCAAGAGGAAGCCTGAAATTCCTGTCGTTTTTGAGAATCCCAAAGCAACTCGAGAAAAACGACTTGGTTGCAACGTCTTCACAGGATGAGGCCCTTGCCCGCTACAGCGTCTCCAGGGAAGTCCCATGTTCCGTCCTCAAGTGGGAAACGGTACTTGGCTCCCTTGATGCGACCCCTAAAGTTCCCTGAAACGCCGGGTTCCCTCGAGTGGAACACCGAGGGTCCCGGCACCACTTCATCTGAGCCCCATCTCCCCTCCTGATCGCGACAGGAGAATCGATTCCCCTACTTTGTGTGGAAGGTGTTCCCGGCCTTCCCGGCGCACCTCAGGATGATGCTGGTCTCACGAGGAAATTCGAGCTGAGCCACGTGGGTGGTGCCACATGCCGAATGACCCCGATTTCCCGGTCCGCTCTTGAAATGAACCCGATGCCCGGACACCTCTTTGAAGGAAACATTGTGGGGGAAGGCACCAAACGAAGGGGCACTGACACCCCCATGCATCTTCTGGAAACACCCGCAGGTTCCACACACAGCTTGTCAAGGGCCCTGAGACCCCCTGAACGACTCAAGAGGCAAGCAGAGTTCCGTTACTCAGACAAGACGAGGCCTGACTCTCCTGTCCCAACTCTGCAGGGACCCTGCGGTCGGAGTCAGAAATGGAGAGGAAGCCTGAGGTTCCTGCCTCCAATCGAGATGAGGCCCTCTTTCATTTCGTCAAACCTAGTGGAGTCCCGAGAGGCCCCTCTAAGTCCTCAGTATCGCTCACCTCTCAGAGGCACCTGGGAAGTTCCCTAAGGTCCCCTGTAGAGGTCGAGGGAAACGAGTGTTTCCCGCCCCAACCCAAGAAAGACCTTGAGAGTCCTTCTTAAATGCCTCTTGAGGCCCTAGTCCCTCCCATGACTCGAGAGCAATGACGCGATCTGCCTGGCCACACGCATGGAGTCAGGCTTCTCTGGCGCCGCACAAGAGGCTCCCTGAACTCCCCATCATATCTCGTGAGAAACCCCACACTGGCGCCGCAGCTCGAGAAAACCCATGAGACGCCCCCGTCATCACGAGAGGAGGGCCATCTTTAACTGCATGGTATGCAGATCAAGCGTGAACCTTCTGTCCAAGCTACACAGGACGCTTGACTCCCTTTAGGCCACTCATTGGGCTCCAAGAGTTACGCGTCCCGACTCGAGAGGATAGTGGAGTCCTTTGCTTCCTTCCACTCGAGACGAGGTGTGACCCACCGGGTGAGACTGGAATGCGACCCCGATATCCCTGTCGCCCCTGGAGAGGAACATTACGTCCTGGACCCAAGCCTAGATGAGGACTCTTTGCCCTGAAGTGACTCGAGAGCAACCCCCAGCTCTCTCTGACAAGTTGAATGGAAGATTGGACTTCCTGGGCCAACACAAGAGGAAGCCTGAATTCCCCGTTGTAACTCGAGAATCCCGCCTCAACTTGAGAAAAACCACGTGTTTCCCTCGTCATCGCAATATGAGGCCCTTGCCCGCTACAGCATCTCCAGAGAATTCCCACGTTCCATCTTGAAGTGCGAAACTGTACTTGGCACCCTTGATGCGACCTCAAAAGTGCCGTGACATACCGGTCTCACTCGAGGGGACCACCGAGGTTCCCGGCACCACTTCATCTGAGCCCCTTCTCCCCTTCTGATCGCGAGCGGTGGGTCGATTCCCCTGCTTTGTCTGCAAGGGGTTCCCGACCTTCCCGGCGCACCTCAGGATGAGGCCGGTCTCCCGAGGAAATTCGAGACGTAGCCTCGTGGGTGGTAGCACATGCTGAAAGACCCCAATTTTCCGGTACCCTCTTGAAAAGAACCCGATGCCCGGAAACCTTTTTGAAGGCAACCCTGTGGATGAAGGCACAACACGAAGGGGCACTGACACCCCCGTGCATCGTCTGGAAAAACCCGCAGGTTCCACACTCAGCTCAACAAGTGGCCTGTCACTCCGTGAACAACTCGAAAGGCAAGGGGAAATCCATTCTTCAACAGAAGACGAGGCGTGACTCTCTTGTCCATACTCTGCAGGTTCCCTGCGACCCGAGTCAGATATGGAGAGGACCCCTGAGGTTCCTGCCTCCATTCGAGATGAGGCCCTCTTCGATTGCACCAAACCCAGTTGAGTAACGAAAGGCCCCTCCCAAATCCACAGTGTTCCTGACTTCTCAGAGGCACCCTTAGACCTTCCTGAGATCACCGGCACAAGTCGAGGGAACCAAGGGTTCCCTGCCCCAACCCGTAAAAGACCTCGAGAGTCCTTCTTCAACGCGTCTTGAGGTGCGATTCCCCTACCATGACTCGAGAGCAATGACGCGCTCCCCCTAGCCACGCGCATAGAAACCTGACTTCCCTGGCGCCACAGGAGAGGCTCCCTGAGCTCCCCATTATACCTCGTGATCAACACCACACTGGGGCCGCAGCTCGAGAATACCCACGAGACACCCCAGTCCTCACGAGATGAGGGCCTTCTTTTGCTGTATGGCCTGGAGAGCAATCCTGAGTCCTCTCTCCAAACTCCACAGGAGGCTTGACTCATTTTAGGCCACACAGTGAGCTCCAAGATATACCCGTCGCGACTTGACAGGAGAGCGGTGTCCTTGGCTTCCCCTCGAGACGAGGCCTGACTCCCCCGGTGAGTCGAGAATGCAATGTTGAGATCGCTTTCGCCCCAGCAGAGGAACATTAGGTCCTGGACACAAGCCTAGATGAGGTCTATTTGGCCCTGCAGTGTCTCGAGAGGAATCCCCAGTTCTAACTCGCAATTCGAATGAAAACTGGACTTCCCTGGGCCAGTTGAAGAGGAAGCCTGAATTCCCGGTTGTAACTCGAGAACCCCGCCCCAACTCAAGAAAAACCATGTGGTTCCCCCGTCATCGAAAGATGAGGCCCTTGCCCGCTACAGCGTCTCAAGAGAAGTCCCACGTTCCGTACTGAAGAGCGAAAAGTTACTTGGAACCCTTGATGCGACCCCAAAAGTTCCCCGACATGCCAGTCTCACTTGAGGAGAACACCGAGGTTCCCGGCACCACTTCATCTGAGACTCTTCTCCCCTCTTGATCGAGACAGGAGGTTCGATTCCCCTGCTTTGTCTGGAAGGCGTTCCCGACCTTCCTGGTGCACATCAAGATGAGGCCAGTCTCACGAGGAAATTCGAGACATAGCCTCGTGGGTGGTGCGGCATGCCAAAAGACCCCGATTCCCTGGTCCGCTCTTGATAAGAACCCGATGGCAGAACCCAACTCGAAGGCAATCCTGTGGAACAAGGCACAACACGAAGGGGCAGTGACACCCCAGTGCATCGTCCAGAAAAACCCGCAAGTTCCACATACAAATCGACAAGTGGCCTGTCACCCCATGAACAACGCGAGAGTCAAGCGGAGTTCCATTCCTCCACACAAGACGAGGCCTGACTCTCCTGTCCCAACTCTGCAGGGACTCTGCGATCCGAGTCAGATCCGGCGCATTCGAAGCCAGGAGAGGAACCCTGTGGTTCCTGCCTCAACTTGTCATGAGGCCCTCTTCCATTGCACCAAACCCAGTGGAGTTCCGAGAGGCCCCTCCCAACTCCACAGTGACCCTGACTTCTCAGAGGCATGCTGAGAAGCTTCCTGAGGTCACTGGCACAAGTCGATGGAACCCAGGGTTTCCTGCTGCAACCCAAGAAAGACCTCGAGAGTCCTTCTTTAACACGTCTTCAGGCCCAATTCCCCTACCATGACTCGAGAACAATGACGGGCTCCCTCTCACCACGTGCATAGAGACCTGACTGCCCTGGCACCACATGAGAGGCTCACTGAGCTCCCAGTCTTACTTCGTGAGAAACCCCACACTAGCGCCACAGCTCGAGAAAACCTACGAGACGCCCCAGTCATCGGGAGATGAGGGCCTTCATTTCCTGCATTGCCTGGAGAGCAATCCCGTGTCCTCCCTCCAAACACCAGAGGAGGTTTGACTCCCTTTAAGCCACTCAGTGGGCTCCAAGACATACCCGTCCGACTCGAGAGGAGAGCAGAGTCCTTTGCTTCCCCTCGAGACGAGGCCTGACTCCAGGGTGAGTCTGGAATGCAACCCCGAGATTCCTGTCGCCCCTTGACATGAACATTAGGTCCTGCACACAAGCCTTGGTGGGGTCTCTTTTGCCTTCAGTGACTAGAGCGCACCTCCAGCTCTTCCTCGAATCTCGAATGGAAGATAAGACTTTTGTGGGCCAACACAAGAGGAAGCATGAATTCCCTGTGGTAACTCAAATATCCCACCGCAACTCGAGAAAAACCAAGTGGTTCCCCAGTCATTCCAAGATGAGGCCCTTGCCCGCTGGAGCACCCCAAGAGAAGTCCCACGTTCCAATTTGAAGAGCGAAACGGTACTTGGAACGCGTTATGCGACCCCAAAAGTTACCCGACATACCTGTCTCACTTGAGGGAAACACCGAGGTTCCCAGCAGCACTTCATCTGAGCCACTTCTCCCCTCCTGATCGCCACAGGAGGGTCGATTCCTCTGCTTTGTCTGGAAGGGTTTCATGACCTTCGCGGCACACCTCAGGATGAGGCCGGTTTCATGAGGAAATTCGAGACTAGCCACGTGGGTGGTGCCAAATGCTGAACGACCCCGATTTCCCAGTCCGCTCTTCATAAGAACACGATGCCCGGACACCTCTTCGAAGGCAACCCTGTGGATGAAGACACAAAACGAAGGGTCACTGACACCCCCATGCATCGTCTGGAAAAACCTGCAGATTCCACACACAGTTTGACAAGGGGCCTGAAACCCCATGAACAACTCGAGAGGCAAGCGGAGTTCCATTCCTCAGAAAAGACATAGCCTGAGTCTCCTGTCCCAACTCTGCAGGGACACTACGATCAGAGTCAGAATTGGAGAGGAAGCCTGAGGTTCCTGCCTCCACTCGAGATGAGGCCTTCTTCCATTGCGACAAACGCAGTGGAGTCCCGAGAGGCCTCGCCAAATCCATAGCGTCCCTCACCTCTCAGAGGCACCCTGGGAAGTTTCCTCAGGTCCCCGGCAGAAGTCGGGGGAAACGAGGGTTTCCCGCTGCAACCCGAGAAAGACATCGAGAGTCCTTCTTCAACACGTCTTGAGGCCCTAGTCCCCTCTCATGACTCGAGAACAATGACGCGCTCCTTCTCGCCACATGCATGGAGACATGACTTCCCTGGAACCGCACGAGAGGCTCCCTGAGATCCTCGTCGTGCCTCGGGAGAAAACCCCCACGGGTGCCGCAGCTCGAGGAAACCCCTGAGATGCCCCCCTCCTCGCGAGGTGAGGGCCTTCTTTTCCTGCCTGGCCTGGAGAGTAATCACGAGTCCTCTCTCAAAAGTGAAGAGGAGGCTGGACTCCCTTGAGGCCACTGAGGGGGCACCAAGATATCCGCGTCGCGACTCGGGAGGAGAGCGGAGTCCTTTGCTTCCCCTCGAGGCGAGGCCTGACTCCCCAGGGGAGCATGGGATGCAACTCCGAGATCCTTGTCTTCCCTGGAGAGGAGCATTAGGTCCTGGACACAGGCCTAGATGAGGTCTCTTTGGCCCTGCAGTGACTAGAGCGCAACCCCCAGCTTTCGCTCGCCACTAGAATAGAAGATTGGGCTACCCAGGGCCGACACAAGAGGAAGCCTGTAATCCCCCGTCGTAACACGAGAATCCCGCCGCAACTCGAGAAAAACCACGTGGTTCCCACCTATTCGCAAGATGATGCCCTTGCCCGTTAAGGCGTCTGAAGGGAAGTCCCCTGTTCCGCCCTGAAGTGCGAAACGGGACCTGACAGCCTTCATGTGACACCAAAAGTTCCCCGACACTCCTGGTTCCCTCGAGGGGAACACCGAGGGTCTCGGCACCGCTTCATCTGAGCCCCTTCTCCCCTCCTGAGCGCGACAGGAGAGTCGATTCCCCTGCGTGGTCTGGAAGGGGTTCCCGGCCTTCCTGGCGCACCTCAGGAGGAGGCCGGTCTCACGAGGACATTTGAAATGAGCCACGTGGGTGGTGCCACACGCCGAACGACCCCGATTCCCCGGTCCGCTCTTGAGAAGAACCCGATGACGTACCCCTCTTCGAAGGCAACCCTGTGGGTGAAGGCACAGACCTAAGCGGCATTGACATCCCTGTGCATCGTCTGGAAAGACCCGCGGGTTCCACACACAGCTGGACGAGGTGCCTGTGTCCCCCTGAACAACTCGAGAGGCAAGCGGGGTTCCCTTCCTCAGACAAGACGAGGCCTGACTCTCCTGTCCCAACTGTGCAGGGACCCTGCAGTCGGAGTCCGAAACGGAGAGGAAGCCTGAGGTTCCTGCCTCCCCTCAAGGTGAGGCCCTCTTCCGTTGCGCCAGACCCAACGGAGTCCCGAGGGGCCCCGCCACCTCCACAGGATCCCTCGCCTCTCAGAGGCACCCTGGCAAGTTCCCTAAGGTCCCCGGCATAAGGCGAGGGAAACGAGGGTTTCCCGCCGCCCCCCGAGAAAGACCTCGAGAGTCCTTCTTCAACGCGTCTCGAGGCCCTAGTCCCCTCCCGTGACTCGAGAGCCAGGACGCGCTCCCCCTCGCCACGCGCATGGAGACCTGACTTCCCTGGCGGCGCACGAGACGCTCCCTGAGAACCTCGTCGTGCCTCGGGAGAAAACCCCCACGGGCGCCGCAGCTCGAGTAAACCCCTGAGACGCCCCCGTCCTCGCGAGCTGAGGGCCTTCTTTTCCTGCATGGCCTGGAGAGCAATCCCGGGTCCTCTCTCCAAACGGAAGAGGAGGCTGGACTCCCTTGAGGCCGCTCAGGGGGCTCCAAGAGACCCGCGTCGCGACTCGAGTGGAGAGCGGAGACCTTGGCTTCCCCTCGAAACGAGGCCTGACTCCCCGGGGGAGCCTGGAATGCAACCCCGAGATCCCTGCCTTCCCTGGAGAGGAATATTAGGTCCCGGACACACGCCTTGGTGAGGTCTCTTCGGCCCTGCAGTGACTCGAGGGCAACCCCCAGCTTTCCCTCGCAACCCGAGGGGAAGATTGGGCTTCCCAGGGCCAACCCAAGGGGAAGGCTGAGATCCCCGTCGTAACTCGAGTGTGCCGCCGCAACTCGAGAAAAACCACGTGGTTCCCATCTCTTGGCAAGATGAGCCTTTGCCCGCGACGGCGTCTCAAGGGAAGACCCCTGTTCCGCTCTGAAGGGCGAAACGGTCCCTGACAGCCTTCCTGCGACCCCCAAAAGTCCCCCGACACGCCGGGGTCCCCCGAGTGGAACACCGAGGGTCCCGGCACCGCTTCCTCTGAGCCCCTTCTCCCCTCCTGATCGCGACAGGAGAGGCGATTCCCCTGCGTGGTCTGGAAGGGGTTCCCGGCCTTCCCGGCGCACCTCAGGATGAGGCCGGTCTCACGAGGAAATTCGAGACGAGCCACGTGGGTGGGACCACATGCCGAACGCCCCCAATTCCCCGGTCTGCTCTTGAGAAGGACCCGAGGCCCGGACCCCTCTTCGAAGGCAACCCTGTGGGTGAAGGCACAACACGAAGGGGCACTGCCACCCCCGTGCATCGTCCGCAAAGACCCGCGGGTTCCACACACAGCTCGACGAGGGGCCTGAGACCCCCTGAGCAACTCGAGAGGCCAGCGGGGTTCCCTTCCTCAGACAAGACGAGGCCTGACTCTCCTGTCCCAACTCTGCAGGGACCCTGCGGTTAGAGTCCGAAACGGAGAGGAAGCCTGACGTTCCTGCCTCCCCTCGAGGTGAGGCCCTCTTCCGTTGCGCCAGACCCAGCGGAGTCCCGAGGGGCCCCGCCACCTCCACAGGATCCCTCGCCTCTCAGAGGCACCCTGGCAAGTTCCCTAAGGTCCCCGGCAGAAGGCGAGGGACACGAGGGTTTCCCGCCTCCCCCCGAGAAAGACCTCGAGAGTCCTTTTTCAACGCGTCTCGAGGCCCTAGTCCCCTCCCGTGACTCGAGAGCCAGGACGCGCTCCCCCTCGCCACGCGCATGGAGACCTGACTTCCCTGGCGCCGCACGAGAGGCTCCCTGAGATCCTCGTCGTGCCTCGGGAGAAAACCCCCACGGGCGCCGCAGCTCGAGGAAACCCCGGAGACGCCCCCGTCCTCGCGAGCTGAGGGCCTTCTTTTCCTGCATGGCCTGGAGAGCAATCCCGGGTCCTCTCTCCAAACTGAAGAGTAGGATGGATTCCATTGAGGCGATTCAGTGGGCTCCAAGAGATCCGCGTCGGGGCTCTAGAGGAGAGCGCAGTCCTTTGCTTCCCCTCGAGGCGAGGCCTGACTCCCCGGGGGAGTCTGGAGTGCAATCCCGAGATCCTTGTCTTCCCTTGAGAGGACTATTAGGTCCTGGACACACGCCTAGATGAGGTCTCTTTGGCCTTGCAGTGGTTCGAGCACAACATCCAGCTTTCCCTCGCAACTCGAAGGGAAGTTTGGGCTTCCAGGGCCAACACAAGAGGAAGCCTGAAATCCACGTCGTAACTCGAGAATCCCGCCGCAACTCGAGAAAAACCACGTGGTTCCATCGTCTTCGCAGCATGAGGCCCTTGCCCGCCACAGCGTCTCAAAAGAAGTCCCACGTTCCTACTGAAGTGCAAAACGGTACTTGGCACCCATGATGGCACCCCCAAAGTTCCCCAACATACAGGCCTCACTCGAGGGTAACACCCATGTTCCCCGCACCACATCATTTGAGCCCCTTCTCCCCTCCTGATTGCAACAGGAGTGTCTTTTCTCCTGCTTTGTGTGGAAGGGGTTACCGATCTTCCCAGCGCACATCAGGATGAGGCCTGTCTCACGAGGAAATTGGAGATGTAGCCTCGTGGGTGGTGCCACATGCGGAAAGACCCCATTTCCCGGTCAGCTATTAATAAGAACCCGATGCCCGTACATGTCTTGGAATGCATCCCGTAGGATGAAGGCACAACAAGGAGGGACCCTGAACACCCGTGCATCTTTTGGAAAATTCTGCAGGTTCCACATACAGCTCGACAAGTGACCTGTTACCTCGTGAACAACTCGAGAGGCAAGCTAAGTTTCATTTCTCCACAGAATACGAGGCCTGACTCTCCTGTCCCAACTCTGCAGGAATCCTGAGATCGGAGTCTGAAATGGAGAGGAACCCTGAGGTTCCTTCCTCAACACGAGATGAGGCCCTCTTGTATTATACCACACCCAGTGGAGTCCCGAGAGGCCCCTCCCAACTCCACAGTATCAGTGTCTTCTCAGAGGCACCCTGAGCAACTCCCTGAGGTCACCGGCACAAGTCGAGGGAACACAGGGTATCCTGCCGCAACCCGAGAAAGACCTCAAGAGTCCTTCTTCAATGCGTCTTGAGGACGGATTCCCCTACCATGACTCGAGAGCAATGACACGCTCCCCCTCGCCATGCGCATGGACACCTGACTTCCCTGGCGCCACATGAGAGGCTCCCTGAGCTCCCCGTCATACCTCGTGAGAAACCCCACACTGGCGCCGCAGCTCGGGAAAACCCACCGTCATCGCGAGATTGGGGACTTCTTTTCCTGCCTGACCTGGAGAGCAATCCCTGGTCTTTTCTCCAAACTTCACAGGAGGCTTTACTCCCTTTAGGCCACTCAATGGGCTCCAAGAGATACCTGTCGCGACTTGAGAGGAAAGCAGAGTACTTTGTTTCCCCTCGAGACGAGGCCTTACCTCGGGTGAGTCTGGAATGCAACCCCGAGATCCCTGTTGTCCCTGGAGAGGAACATTATGTCCTGGACAAAAGCCTAGATGAGGTCTATTTTGCCCTACAGTGACTCGAGAGCAACACCCATCTCTCCCTCGCAATTCGAATGGAAGATTGGTCTTCATTGGGCCAACACAAGAGGAAGTCTGAATTTCCCGTTGTAACTCGAGAATCCCGCCGCAACTCTTAAAAACCACGTGGTTCCCCATTCATCGCAATATGAGGCCTTTGCCCGCTACAGAGTCTCAAGAGAAGTCCCATGTTTCGTCATAAAGTTCGAGATGCTACTTGGCACCCTTGATGCGACCCCAAAAGTTCCCCAATATACCGGTCTCACTCCAAGGGAACACCGAAGTTCCTGGCACCACTTCATTTGAGCCCCTTCTCCGCTCCTGATCACGGCAGGAAGGTCGATCCCCCTGCTTTGTCTAGAAGGGGTTCCCGACCTTCATGGCGCACCTCAGGATGAGGCCAGTCTCACGAAGAAATTCGAGACGTAGCCTCGTGTTGGTGCCACGTGCCAAAAGACCCCGATTTCTCGGTCTTGCTCTTGATAAGAACCCGATGCCCGGACACCTCTTCTAAGGCAACCCTGTGGATGAAGGCACTACACGAGGGGGCACTGGCAACCCTGTTCATCGTCCGGAAAACCCCGCAGGATCCACATACAGCTCCACAACTGGCCTGTCACCCCTTAAACAATGAGAGAGGAAAGCGGAGTCCCCTTCCTCAGACAAGACGAGGCCTGAGTATCCAATCCCAACTCTGCAGGCACGCTTCGATCTGAGTCAGAAATGGAGAGGAAACCTGAGGTTCCTGCCTCAACCCGAGATGAGGCCCTCTTCCATTAAAACAAACCCAGTGGAGTCCCAAGAGTCCCCTCCCATCTCCACAGTATCCCTGACTTCTCATAGGCATTCTGAGAAGCTCCTTGAGGCCACCGGCAAAAGTCGAGGGAAATAAGGGTTTCCTGCCACAACCGAAGAAAGACCTCGAGAGTCCTTCTTCAATGTGTCTTGAGGTCAGATTCCCCTACCATAGCTCGAGAGCAATGACACGCTGCCCCTCGCCATGCGCATGGACACCTGACTTCCCTGGGGCCACATGAGAGGCTCCCTGAGCTCCCCGTCATACCTCGTGAGAAACCCCACACTGGCGCCGCAGCTCGAGAAAACCCACAAGATCCCTCCGTCATCGCGAGATGAGGGCCATCTTTTCCTGCATGGCCTGGAGAGCAGTCCCAAGTCCTCTCTCCAAACTTCACAGGAGGCTTGACTCCCTTTAGGCCACAAAGTGGGCTCCAAGAGGTGCCCGTCGCGACTCAAAAGGAGAGCGGAGTCCTTTGCTTCCCTTCGACATGAGGCCTGACTCCCTGGGTGAGTCTGGAATGCAAACCTGAGATCCCTGTGGCCCTTGGAGAGGAACATTAGGTCCTGGACACAAGCCTAGATGAGGTCTCCTTTGCCCTGCAGTGACTCGAGCGCAACCCTCAGCTCTCCCTCGCAACTCGAATGGATGATTGGACTTCCCTGGCCCAACACAAGAGGAAGCCTGAAATCCCCGTCGTAACTCGAGAATCCCGCTGCAACTCGAGAAAAACCACGTGGCTCTCCCGTCATCGCAAGATGAGGCCCTTGGCCGCTACAGCATATCAAGAGAAGTCCCACGTTCCACCCTGAAGTACAAAACGGTACTTGGCACCCTTGATGCGACCCCCAAAGTTCCCTGACATACCGGTCTCACTCGAGGGAAACACCAAAGTTCACGGCACCACTTCCTGTGAGCCCCTTCACCCCTCCTGATCACGACAGAAGGGTCGATTCCCATGTTTTGTCTGCAAGGGGTTCCCGACGTTCCCCGCGAACCTCTGGATGAGGCCGGTCTCATGAGGAAATTCGAAAAGTAGCCTCATGGTTGGTGCCATATGCTGAAAGATCCCGAATTCCCGGTCCACTCTAGATAAGAACCTGACGCCTGGACATCTCTTTGAAGGCAACCCTGTGGATGAAGGCACAACACGAAGGGACACTGACATCCCCATGCATCGTCTGGAAAAACCCGCAGATTCCACTCACAGCTCCAAATGTGGACTGTCACCTCGTGAACAACTCGAGAGGCAAGTGAAGTTGCATTCCTTCACACAAGACGAGGCCTTACTCTCCTGTCCCAACTCTTCAGGTACCCTGCAATTGGAGTCAGAAATGGAGAGGAACCCTGAGGTTCCTGCCTCAACTAGAGAAGAGGCCCTCTTCCATTGAACCAAACTCAGTGGTGTCCCGAGAGGCCCCTCCCAACACCACAGTATCCCTGAATTCTCAGAGGCTCCGTGAGAAGCTACCTGAGGTCACTGGCACAAGTCGAGGGAACCCAGAGTTTCCTGAAGTAACCCGAGAAAGACTTGGAGAGTCCTTTTTCAACGTCTCTTGATGCCCGATTCCCCTACCATGACTCCAGAGCAAGGACGCGCTCCCCTCGCCACAAGCAGGAAAACTGACTTCCCTAGTACCACACAAGAGGCTCCCTGAGTACCCCATCGTACCTCGTGAGAAAACCCACACTGGCGCCGCAGTTCGAGAAAAACCACAAGATGCCCCCGTCAAGGAGAGATGGGGGCCTTCTTTTCCTGCCTGACCTGGAGAGCAATTCCTGGTCCTCTCTCCAAACTTCACTGGAGTATTGACTCCCTTTAGGCCACTCAGTTGGGTCCAAGAAATACCCGGTGCGACTCGAGAGGAGAGCGGAGTCCTTTGCTTCCCTGGAGACGAGGCCTGACTCCCCGGGTGAGTTTGGAATGCAACCCCGAGATCCATGTCACCCCTGGAGTGGAACATTATGTCCTAGACACAAGCCTAGATGAGGTCTATTTTGCCCTACAGTGACTCGAGCAACCTCCATCTCTCCCTCACAATTTGAATGGAAGATTGGTCTTCCCACAGTCAACACAAGAGGAAGTCTGAATTTCCCATCGTAATTCGAGAATTCAGCCTCAAGTCTTAAAAACCATGTGGTTCCCCCTTCATCGCAATATGAGGCCCTTGCCAGCTAGAGTCTCAAGAGAAGTCCCACGTTCCATCTTAAAGTTCGAAATGCTACTTGGCACACTTGATGTGACCCCAAAGTTCCCCAACATACCGGTCTCACTCCAGGGGAACACCGAAGTTCCCGGTGTCTCCAGGGAAGTCCCATGTTCCGCCCTGAAGGGCGACACGGTACTTGACACCCTTGATGCGACCGCAAAAGTTCCCCGATACGCTGGGTTCCCTCGAGGGGAAAACCGAGGGTCCCGGCACCACTTCATCTGAGCCCCTTCTCCCCTCCTGATCGCGACAGGAGAGTCAATTCCCCTGCTTTGTCTGGAAGGGGTTCCCGGCCTTCCTGGCGCACCTCAGGATGAGGCCGGTCTCAGGAGGAAATTCGAGAGTAGCCACATGTGAGGTGCCACGTGCCGAACGACTCCGATTTTCCGGTCCGCTCTGGATAAGAACCCGATGCCCGGACACCTCTTCGAAGGCAACCCTGTGGGTGAAGGCACAACACGAAGGGGCACTGACACCCCCGTGCATCATCCGGAAAAACCCGCAGGGTCTACACACAGCTCGACAAGGGGCCTGAGACTCCCGGAACAACTCGAGAGGCAACCAGAATTCCATTCCTCAGACAAGACGAGGCATGACTCTCCTGTCCCAACACTGCAGGGACCGTGCAGTCGGAGTCCGAATCCGAGAGGAAGCCTGAGGTTCCTGCCTCCCCTCGAGATGAGGCCCTCTTCCATTGCGCCGAACCCAGCAGAGTCCCGAGAGGCCCTGCCAACTACACAGCATCCCTCACCTCTCAGAGGCACCGTGGGAAGTTCCCTAAGGTCCCCTGCAGAAGTCGAGGGAAACGAGGGTTTCCCGCCGCAACCCGAGAAAGACCTCGAGAGTCCTTCTTCAACGCCTCTTGAGGACCTAGCCGTTTCCCATGACTCGAGAGTGATGACCAGCTCCCCCTCGCCATGCGCATGGAGACCTGACTTGCCTGGCGCCGCACGAGAGGCTCCCTGAGGTCCTCATCGTGCCTCGTGAGAAAACCCCCATGGGTGCAGCAGCCTGAGGAAACCCATGAGACGCCCCCGTCATCGCGAGATGAGGGCCTTCTTTTCTTGCCTGGCCTGGAGAGCAATCCCGAGTCCTCTCTCCAAACTGAAGAGGAGGCTCGACACCCTTGAGTCCACTCAGTGGGCTCCAAGAGATCCGAGTCGCGACTTGAGAGGAAAGCGGAGTCTTTGCTTCCCCTCCAGGTGAGTCCTGACCCCCCGGGGGAGTCTGGAATGGAAACCCGTGATCCCTGTCTTCCCTTGAGAGGAATATTAGGTCCTGGACACACGCCTCGATGAGGTCTCTTTGGCCCTGTAGTGACTCGAGCAGAACCCCCAGCTTTCCATCGCAACTCGAATTGAAGATTGGGCTTCCCAGGGCCAACCCAAGAGGAAGCCTGAAATTCCTGTCGTTTTTGAGAATCCCAATGCAACTCGAGAAAAACGACTTGGTTCCAACGTCTTCACAGGATGAGGCCCTTGCCCGCTACAGCGTCTCCAGGGAAGTCCCATGTTCCGTCCTGAAGTGGGAAACGGTAATTGGCTCCCTTGATGCGACCCCTAAAGTTCCCTGAAACGCCGGGTTCCCTCGAGTGGAACACCGAGGGTCCCGGCACCACTTCATCTGAGCCCCATCTCCCCTCCTGATCGCGACAGGAGAATCGATTCCCCTACTTTGTGTGGAAGGTGTTCCCGGCCTTCCCGGCGCACCTCAGGATGATGCTGGTCTCACGAGGAAATTCGAGCTGAGCCACGTGGGTGGTGCCACATGCCGAATGACCCCGATTTCCCGGTCCGCTCTTGAAATGAACCCGATGCCCGGACACCTCTTTGAAGGAAACCCTGTGGGGGAAGGCACCAAACGAAGGGGCACTGACACCCCCATGCATCTTCTGGAAACACCCGCAGGTTCCACACACAGCTTGTCAAGGGCCCTGAGACCCCCTGAACGACTCAAGAGGCAAGCAGAGTTCCGTTACTCAGACAAGACGAGGCCTGACTCTCCTGTCCCAACTCTGCAGGGACCCTGCGGTCGGAGTCAGAAATGAAGAGGAAGCCTGAGGTTCCTGCCTCCAATCGAGATGAGGCCCTCTTTCATTTCGTCAAACCTAGTGGAGTCCCGAGAGGCCCCTCTAACTCCTCAGTATCCCTCACCTCTCAGAGGCACCTGGGAAGTTCCCTAAGGTCCCCTGTAGAGGTCGATGGAAACGAGTGTTTCCCTCCCCAACCCAAGAAAGACCTTGAGAGTCCTTCTTAAATGCCTCTTGAGGCCCTAGTCCCTCCCATGACTCGAGAGCAATGACGCGATCTGCCTGGCCACACGCATGGAGTCAGGCTTCTCTGGCGCCGCACAAGAGGCTCCCTGAACTCCCCATCATATCTCGTGAGAAACCCCACCCTGGCGCCGCAGCTCGAGAAAACCCATGAGACGCCCCCGTCATCAAGAGAGGAGGGCCATCTTTAACTGCATGGTATGCAGATCAAGCGTGAACCTTCTGTCCAAGCTACACAGGACGCTTGACTCCCTTTAGGCCACTCATTGGGCTCCAAGAGTTACGCGTCCCGACTCGAGAGGATAGTGGAGTCCTTTGCTTCCACTCGAGACGAAGTGTGACCCAACGGGTGAGACTGGAATGCGACCCCGATATCCCTGTCGCCCCTGGAGAGGAACATTACTTCCTGGACCCAAGCCTAGATGAGGACTCTTTGCCCTGAAGTGACTCGAGAGCAACCCCCAGCTCTCTCTGACAAGTTGAATGGAAGATTGGACTTCCTGGGCCAACACAAGAGGAAGCCTGAATTCCCCGTTGTAACTCGAGAATCCCGCCTCAACTTGAGAAAAACCACGTGTTTCCCTCGTCATCGCAATATGAGGCCCTTGCCCGCTACAGCATCTCCAGAGAATTCCCACGTTCCATCTTGAAGTGCGAAACTGTACTTGGCACCCTTGAGGCGACCTCAAAAGTGCCGTGACATACCGGTCTCACTCGAGGGGACCACCGAGGTTCCCGGCACCACTTCATCTGAGCCCCTTCTCCCCTTCTGATCGCGAGCGGTGGGTCGATTCCCCTGCTTTGTCTGCAAGGGGTTCCCGACCTTCCCGGCGCACCTCAGGATGAGGCCGGTCTCCCGAGGAAATTCGAGACGTAGCCTCGTGGGTGGTACCACATGCTGAAAGACCCCAATTTTCCGGTACCCTCTTGAAAAGAACCCGATGCCCGGAAACCTCTTTGAAGGCAACCCTGTGGATGAAGGCACAACACGAAGGGGCACTGACACCCCCGTGCATCGTCTGGAAAAACCCGCAGGTTCCACACTCAGCTCAACAAGTGGCCTATCACTCCGTGAACAACTCGAAAGGCAAGGGGAAATCCATTCCTCCACAGAAGACGAGGCGTGACTCTCTTCTCCATACTCTGCAGGTACCCTGCGACCCGAGTCAGAAATGGAGAGGACCCCTGACGTTCCTGCCTCCATTCGAGATGAGGCCCTCTTCGATTGCACCAAACCCAGTTGAGTAACGAAGGGCCCCTCCCAAATCCACAGTGTCCCTGACTTCTCAGAGGCACCCTTAGAAGTTGCCTGAGGTCACCGACACAAATCAAGGGAACCCAGGGTTCCCTGCCGCAACCCGAGAAAGACCTCAAGAGTCCTTCCTCAATGTGTCTTGAGGCCCGATTCGCCTACTATGACTCGAGAGCAATCACGCACTCCCCTTCACCACACGCACGGAGACCTGATGTCCCTAGCATCACACAAGAGGCTCTCTGAGCTCCCCGTTGTACCTCATGAGAAATCTGATACTGGCGCCGCAGCTGGAGAAAACCCACGAGATGCCCCCATCATCGCGAGATGAGGGCCTTTTTTCCTGCATGGCCAGGAAAACAATCCCGAGTCATCTCCAAACTCCATAGGAGGCTTCACTCCCTTTACGCCACGCAGTGGGCTCCAAGAGATACCCGTCGCGACTCGACAGGAGAGCGGAGTCCTTTTTTTCCCCTCAAGACGAGGCCTGACTCTCCGGGTGAGTCGAGAATGCAACCCTGAGATCCCTGTTGGCCCAGTAGTGGAACACTAGGTCCTGGACACAAGCGTAGATGAGGTCTATTTTGCCCTGCAGTGACTGGAGAGCAATCCCCAGTTCTAACTTGCAACTCGAATGGAATACTGGATTTTCCTGACGCCACACAAGAGGCTCCCTGAGATCCCCGTGGTACTTCATGAGACACCCCACACTGGCGCAGCAGCTCGAGAAAACCCACGAGACGCCACCGTCATCTCGAGATGAGGGCCTTCTTTTCCTGCATGGCCTGGAGTCCAATCCCGAGTCCTCTCTCCAAACTCCACAGGAGGCTTGACTCCCTTTAGTACACACATTGGGCTCCAAGAGATACCCATCGCGACTCGAGATGAGAGCGGAATTCTTTACTTACCCTCGAGGTGAGAACTGACTCCCCGGATGAGTCTGGAATGCAAACCCGAGATCCCTGTCGCCCCTGGAGAGCAACGTTAGATCCTGGACACAAGCCTAGATTAGGTCTCTTTTGCCCTGCAGTGACTCTAGCGCAATCCCCAGCTCCCCCTCGCAACCCGAATGGAAGATTGGATTTCAAGGCCAACAAGAGGAAGCCTAAATTCCCGGTCATAACTCCAGAATCCCGCCGCAACTCGAGCAAAACCACGTGGTTCTCCCGTCATCGCAAGATGAGGCCCTTGCCCGCTACAGCGTTTCAAAAGATGTCCCAGGTTCCATCTTGAAATGCGAAACGGTACTTCGCACCCTTGATGCGACCCCAAAAGTCCCCCAACACGCCGGTCTCACTCAAGGGGAACACCGAGGTTCCCGGCACCACTTCATTTAAGCCCCTTCTCCCCTCCTGATCGTGACCGGTGGGTCGATTCCCCTGCTTTGTCTGCAAGGGGGCCCGACCTTCCCTGCACAACTCAGGATGAGGCCGGTCTCATGGGGAAATTCGATACGTAGCTTTGTGGGTGGTGCCACTTGCTGAAAGACTCCAATTTCCCGGTCCGCTCTTGATAAGAATCCGATGCTCGGACACCTCTTAGAAGGCAGCCTTGAGTATGAAGGTACAACACGAAGGGGCACTAACACACCTGTGCATCATCCGGAAAAAAGGGCAGGTTACATACACAGCTCGACAAGTGGCCTGTCACCTCAAGAACAACTCGAGAGGCAAGAGGAGTCCCATCCTCCAGAAAAGACGAGGCCTGACTCTCCTGTACCAACATGCAGGGACCTTGCGATCTGAGTCAGAAATGGAGAGGAACACTGAGATTCCTGCTTCAACTCGAGATGAGTCCCTCTTACATTCCACCAAATGCAGAGGAGTCTCAAGAGGCCCCTCCAAACTGCACAGTATCCCTGACTTCTCAGAGGCACTCTGAGAAGCTCCCTGAGGTCGCAGGCACAAGTCAAGGGAACCCTGGGTTTTATGCAGTGATCCGAGAAAGACCTCGAGAGTCCTTCTTCAACCCGTCTTGAGGCCCGATTACCCTACTATGACTCGAGAGCAATGACGAGCTCCCCCTAGCCATCTCATGGGGACCTGACTTCCCTGGCGCCACACGAGAGGCTCCCTGAGCTCCCTCTCGTACCTCGTCAGAAACCCGGCACTAGCGCAGCAGTCTAGAAAACCCACGAGACGCCGCCATCATCGCGAGATGAGGGCCTTCTTTTCCTGCATGGCCTGGAGAGGAATCCCGAGTCCTCTATCCAAACACCACAGGAGGCTTGACTCCCTTTAGGGCACACAGTGGGCTCCAAGAGATACCCATCGCGACTCAAAAGGACAGCGGAGTTCTTTGCTTCCCCTCGAGACGAGGCCTGATTCCCCGGGTGAGTCTGGTATGCAACCCCAAGATCCCTGTCTCCCCTAGGGACGAGCATTAAGTCCTGGACACAAGCCTAGATGAGGTCTATTTTGCCCTGCAGTGACTCGAGAGCAATCCCCAGCTCTCCCTTTAAACTCGAATGGAAGATAGGACTTCCCTGGCCCAACACATGAGGAAGACTGTATTCCCCGTCGAAACTCGAGAATCCCTCCACAACTCGAGAAACGCCACGTGGTTCCCCCGTCATCCCAAGATGAGGCCCTTGCCCCCTACAGCGTCTCAAGACAAGTCCCACGTTCCGTCTTGAAGTGCGAAACGGTATTGGCACCCTTGATGCGCCCTCAAATGTTCCTCGACACACCAGTCTGACTCGAGGAGAACACCGAGGTTCCCGGCACCACTACATCTGGGCCCCTTCTCCCCTCCTGATCGCGACAGGAGGGTCGATTTCCCTGTTTTGTCTTGAAGGGGTTCCCACCTTTCCCGGTGCATCTCAGGATGAGGCTGGTCTCACGAGGATATTCGAGACATAGCCACGTGGATGGTGACACATGCCGAAAGACCCCGATTTTCCGGTCCGCTCTTGATAAGATCCTGATGCCCGGACACCTCTTTGAAGATAACCCTTTTGATGAAGGCACAACACTTAGGGGCACTGACACCCCCGGGTATCGTCCGGAGAAACCCGCAGGTACCACACACAGCTCGAGAAGTGACCTGTCACCCCGTGAACAACTGGAGAGGCAAGCAGAGTTCCATTCCTCCACACAAGACGAGGCCTGACTCTCCTGTTCGAACTCTGCAGCGAAACTGCGATCCGAGTCAGATCTGGCCCAGGAGAAGTCAGGAGAGGAAACATGAGTTTCCTGCCTCCACTCGAGATGAGGCCCTCTTCCATTGCACCAAACCCAGTGGAGTTCCGAGAGGCCCCTCCCAACTCCACAGTGACCCTGACTTCTCAGAGGCACGCTGAGAAGCTTCCTGAGGTCACTGGCACAAGTCGATGGAACCCAGGGTTTCCCGCCGCCCCCCGAGAAAGACCTCGAGAGTCCTTCTTCAACGCGTCTCCAGGCCCTAGTCCCCTCCCGTGACTCGAGAGCCAGGACGCGCTCCCCCTCGCCATGCGCATGGAGATCTGACTTCCCTGGCGCCGCACGGGAGGCTCCCTGAGATCCTCGTCGTGCCTCGGGAGAAAACCCCCACGGGCGCTGCAGCTCGAGGAAACCCCTGAGACGCCCCCGTCCTCGCGAGCTGAGGGCCTTCTGTTCCTGCATGGCCTGGAGAGCAATCCCGGGTCCTCTCTCCAAACGGAAGAGGAGGCTGGACTCCCTTGAGGCCGCTCAGGGGGCTCCAAGAGATCCGGGTCGCGACTCAAGGGGAGAGCGGAGTCCTTGGCTTCCCCTCGAGACGAGCCCTGACTCCCTGGGGTAACCTGGAATGCTACCCCGAGATCCCTGCCTTCCCTGGAGAGGAATATTAGGTCCCGGACACACGCCTAGATGAGGTGTCTTGGGCCCTGCAGTGACTCGAGCGCAACCCCCAGCTTTCCCTCGCAACTCGAGGGGAAGATTGGGCTTCGCAGGGCCAACCCAAGAGGAAGCCTGAGATCCCCGTCGTAACTCAAGAATCCGCCCCAACTCGAGAAAAACCACGTGGTTCCCACGTCTTCGCAAGATGACGCCCTTGCCCGCGACGGCGTATGCAGGGAAGTCCCCTGTTCCGCCCTGAAGGGCGAAACGGTCCCTGACAGCCTTCATGCGACCCCCAAAAGTTCCTCGACACGCCGGGTTCCCTCGAGGGTAACACCGAGGGTTCTGGCCCCACTTCATCTGAGCCCCTTCTCCCCTCCTGATGGCGACAGGAGAGTCGATCCCCCTGCATTGTCTGGAAGGCTCCCCGGCCTTCCCGGCATGCCTCAGGATGTAGCCGGCCTCACTAGGAAATTTGAGACTAGCCCCGTGGGTGGTCCCACATGCCGAAAGACCCCGATTTCCCTGTCCGCTCTTGAAAAGAACCCGAGGCCCGGACACCTCTTCGAAGGCAACCCAGTGGGTGAAGGCACAACACGAAGGGGCACTGTCACCGTCGTGCATTTCCGGAAACACCCGCAGGTTCCACACACAGCTGAACAAGGGGCCTGAGACACCCTGAACACCTCGACAGGCAAGCGGAGTTCCCTTCCTCAGACAAGACGATTCCTGACTCTCCTGTCCCAACTCTGCAGGGACCCTGCGGTCGGAGTCCGAAACGGAGAGGAAGCCTGAGGTTCCTGCCTTCCCTGGAGATGAGGCCCTCTTCCATTGCGCCAAACCCAGCATAGTCCTGAGAGGCCCCTCCAACTCCACAGCATCCCTCATCTGTCAGAAGCACACTGGGAAGTTCCCTAAGGTCACCAGTAAACTTTTATTGCACAAGGTCCACATGAAAAGGCCCACGCAGCAGGACAGCCACAGATTCTGTCTGCCATTAAAGGGCAGTAAGGTGCCCTCCCCCCTTCTTTGCTGCCTCGGTGGCCACCAGGGTGCAATTCGCGTACCCTTCCCTTTCCCATCCTAGCAGGTGCTCCAGGGCCCGCTGGCCTACAAAGTGCCAGAAGCAGGGCTGGGCCAGCCGGCCAGAATTCAGGGCTCTGTCCCTTGGACTTCCAGCGGACACTAGGCTGCTTGGGAAAACCGCGCAGACTATGAGGTTTTTCAGCAGAGGGGTGGAGTGGTAAAGGCCTTGACCCCAAAGACGAGGCCTTCCTGCGACCGCCAGGTTGGGGAGCTCTGAGACTGTGCCAACACAGGGCGGAATACATGGTTCCCTGCTCCACGCAGTCCCCGTTCCCTTACCTGTGTTCCGCACCCCTCCGCTGTGGCCGATGGATGCCGATCCTTGGGGATCCAGGAGTTCACGAAATGGGCATTCCCAGCCGCAATGGCGACCCCCAACAGCACATCTGGAAAGCCCTCCCCCACCCCCGCCAGGAGCCGACCCCCGCTGCGAACGGACCCCCACCCCGCCCCGCGCCGCCAGGTTTTGCCCTGGCCCTGCTGGGCTCCCGGCGGGTTCCCAGCCACATTGGCGACCCCCGGGAGCACAACAGGGACCGACCCCCCACCCACAGCGAGCGGAATCTCGACCTGTGCAGCCCAGGTTTACCCCACCCTGGCTGCGCTCCCGGCGTGTTTCCAGCCACAGTGGCCATCTCCGAGAGCACAACTGGGAAGCCCTCCCCTACCCCCGCCAGGAGCCGACACCCGCCCTGTGCCGCCCGGGTTCGCCCCGCCCCTGCCGCGCTCCAGGAGCGCTGCCCACCTTCACCAGCGGCTCTCGGTGAGCCCCGTCCCCACGCCCGGTTCCAGGAGAGGCTCTCGGACCTCGCTGCTGCTGCCAGGTCAAACATGAGGACAATACATACACCCCACAGAGACAATCCAAGCTGTCTATGATTTAGGGATCAAACGAGGACTACAGAAAGGCAAGATGACCTGACCTAGGAGGGCCATGATATTCTATAGAACCAGACAAAGTTGGTTACCAAGGAAACTTTTTTCCTTGGAACCCGGAAAGCTGGTTCTTTGCATATGCAATGACCAACAATTAGCTTGTTACCCAAGCCTGCCTTACTGCCACCCCCATCCCCCCACTCCCCAGAAGACTGGCTCAAAGAAATATTTTAAATCTCAGGCGGAAACCTGGAAGATGTCTTGTCTGTCTGTTTGGATTAAGGTATGTGTCAGTGTGAGCCTTGTGTTTTTTGATAATATTGCTCAAGTTCTGTGTTCTGATTTCAATGGTCTCAAGACAAGGCAGCCCTTCCAAATCAAACTGCTGGAAATACAAGAAAACATTGACCTAAATGAATGTCAGAGTCCCGTGAACTGGGAACTAGTCAATATTAAATATCTAGTATTTTTGGTTTTGCTCCTCCATTATAGACATGTCTAAGAGTCAACAACATTAAGCACAACATGTTCATAGTGCCTAGGTTTCTTTTGAGGTAAAAATTGCTCTATTGTTATATCTGTCACAAGCTTGTCAGCAAGAAACTACCTGGAAACGACAACAACAAAAGTAAAAAATGTAAATGTGATATGAGCTTTTAGACAAACTCTTTACAATAATTATACTCTAAAATATCTGCCTCTCATAGTCTTGATTGAAGGCAGAGGAGAAGGGGATGACAGAGGATACGATGGTTGTATGGCATCACTGACTCGATGGACATGAGTTTGAGCAAGCCCCTGGAGTTGGTGACGGACACGGAAGCCTAGCGTCCTTCAGGCCACGGGGTCCCAAAGAGTCAGACACGACTGAGCAACTGAACTGAACTGAACTAACAAACGTTTCTCCAGGTGTTTTGGTTACCCGAGTTTCTATCCTTGTGACGACAGTGTATTGAATAGCTAGGTCATTTCCAAATAAATGAAAGTTCTGAAACATTCACGACTTGAAAGGACCTCCCTTTTACACAGAAACAAAAGAGATTTTTGACTCTCCATGAATAGTGTCTGGCACCATCCTGACATGTTAAATGTAAGAAAGCAATTGTTTTGTTTTGTTTTGTTCTGTTCTTGGGGGTGGGGGGAGGGGGGCGGGCTATAGCCAATGCCAATATAAAAGTCAGTTCTTGGTTGCTGAAGGGAAATGTATGACTTGTTATATCAAGAAAGTATGTGGAATGCAATGGCACTTGAGGAAGGAAAACGAAGTAGTTCTGTCTTACAGGTGGCCGTTTCAGGATGGGAGAAGCAAAGGAATGGGTACAGAATGGGATAAGGAGGTTGTAGGGAAAGTGGACCCCCAGAAAAGAGTTCTGTGCCTAGCACAAGTTTTCTTGAGATGTCGAACTGCCTTTGCTAATGGAGTTTAAGTTTCTTTACCTCTTAAGTGATCTCTTCTAGGTTGACCTAGAACAGAAATCTTTGGTTAGCTTTGGCTAAGTGGAGAAGTAGTGTTTCACGGTGACATATGTGATCCTTCCTGACTGTTTGCAGCCCTTTTGATATCGATGCCTTGCTTCTGCTGCTGCTGCCGCCGCCGCTGCTGCTAAGTCGTTTCAGTCGTGTCCGACTCTGTGCGACCCCATAGACGGCAGCCCACCAGGCCCCGCAGTCCCTGGGGTTCTCTAGGCAAGAACACTGGAGTGGGTTGCCATTTCCTCCTCCCATGCATGAAAGTGAAAAGTGAACGTGAAGTCGCTCAGTGGTGTCCGACTCTTAACCACCCCATGGACTGCAGCCTACCAGGCTCTTCCATCCATGGGATTTTCCACGCAAGAGTACTGGAGTGGGGTGCCATTGCCTTCTCCCATATCTGTGCACAAGCCTGCCTAAATAATTGACTTCTAGCTAGCTTTGGGATGCCAATGACCATCCACCCTTACCAGGCAACAGAGAAGAGAAAAACACTTACCACAGGAGGTCCTGGTAAGGAACAAGGAACTAACAAGCTCCCGCCAACCAGGATTCTGCAGAGGTCAACAAGAGGTCAGTAAGAGATGGAAGACTGCAGTCCAGAGGTCCTAGCAACTTCCATCTTGCAGCAGAGACCCAGCATAGTCAAAACGAATTCAATGTTGCAAAAAATAAGTAAACAAATAAAGGACAGAAGTTCTTTGAACACATGACTGAGATTAGGGGTGAGGCAGTACATGTATGGTGCCCGGAAAATCTTAAAGTATGAGAAAGGAAAGAAATTAAAGACAACTATCAAGCTGTCCAAACTGATAAAAACGAAAGATTACACGGTTTTTTCTGTATATATTAGCAGATAATAATCTGAAAAGGAATTAAAAAAAATTCCCTTTCAATAATGTCAACATGAATACAACACTTTGCCATGGATGTAACGAGGATGACAAGACTGGTACACTGGAAATTATACACCCTGGCTGAAAACTATCCTGAATACATGGACAGATATTCCATAACGATGGAAAGACTTAAGATGGCAATACCATGGAATGCATCTTCAATCTGAAATGAAGATTTGATATGATTTGATCGCTCAGAGCTTTTGTGTCATCAATTGTTATTAAAGTATAAATGAGATAGAGAAAGCTGCTGACTTAGACTTGAGGCGGGGTGTACGCCCTGCTGGTCTCTAGCCAGATATTCTACAGGCACTAGCAGTCAGCTAAGGAAGGAAAGGCACTGTCTCAGGGAATGGCACCAGGCCCCTCCCCCACGACATGCCTTGAGGTCACATTGGCAGCAGGTGAGTCATCCTGGGCCAAAAACTGATTGACATGAATCTTGAAGAAAGGCAGTATTCCAGGCAAATATATCATTTCCTTAACATAGATTAGGAGAACAAGGTACGAGGAAAACATACAGTTTTGTTCAAGTCGCTTCTGAGCCTATTGGGGGAACCGACCTGAAGCCAGAGTCCAGCGGATATACATAGGATATTTACATCGCTTAAGACAAACATTTCCTCAGGAACAAATGCATTGCTTAGCTCAAGGTTTGTCTGCGAAATTCTTACACATCAGGAGATGGCTCCGAGCTGGGTTTCTACACACAAGAACATGAATGCAAAGGACAAGACTGCACAGCCCATCTGCCCCCCTTCCCCACAGCCAGCAGCATTTCCAAGTGACCTCCTAAGGCCTTCCCCAAAATACAGGGGCACCTCTGGGTTTCCCGTTTCAAGCTCTTCGAACACTTTTCTTAAAAAAAAAAAAATCCTGCACACTTCTTGATAGAATGCCACAGTGCAAGGAAAACAGGCCTTCAATACTTAAACCTCCCTGTGCCAAACACTTGGGGCTTGGTTTTTTTTTGTTTTGTTTTTTAATTACACCACCACATAATTTAAACTTTTTACAATTTCTAATTATTCAGTACCAAAACACCAAACTTTTATTGCACAAGGTCCCCATGAAAAGGCCCACGCATCAGGACAGCCACAGATTCTGCCATGAAAGGGCAGCAAGGTGCCCTCCCCACTTCTTTGCTGCCTGGGCGGCCACCAGGGTTTGAAATCCATGCACCCTACTAAGTTTCTAGGGTGCAATTCGTGGACCCTTCCCTTTCCCATCCCAGCAGGTGCTCAAGGGCCCGCTGGCTTACAAAGTGCCAGAAGCAGGGCTGGGCCAGCCGGCAAGAATTCAGTGTTCTGTCCCTTGGACTTCCAGTGGACACTAGGCTGCTTGGAAGAACCGCGCAGACTCTGAGATTTTTCAGCAGAGGGGTGGAGCGGTAAAGGCCTTGACCCCAAAGGCAAGGCCTTTCTGCGACCGCCAGTTTGGGGAGCTCCGAGAATGTGCCAACAGACGGCGGAATACTTGGTTCCCTGCTCCACGCAGTCCCAGTTCCCTTACCTGTGGTCCGCAGCCCTCCGCTGCACCCATGGGATGGCGATCCTTGGGGACCCAGGAGCGGACGAAATGGGAGTTCCCAGCCGCAGTTGCAACCCCCGAGAGCGCAACTGGAACCCCTCCCCATCCCCCCCATGAGCCGACCCCCGCCCCGCGCCGCCAGGGTTAGCCCCGCCCCTGCCGCGCTCCCGGCGCGTTTTCAGCCTCAGTGTCCACCTCCGAGAGCACAACTGGGAAGCCCGCCCCCACCCCCGCCAGAAGCCGACTCCCGCCCCACGCCGCCCGCGTTTGCCCCGCCCCTGCACGGTCCAGGTACCTTCCCAGCTTCTAGCGTTCACGCCCGAGTAGGAGCAGGATGTAGGATTATGGGAGATGTGTCTGGAGCCTGACAGCCTCAGCTCCGCTCTGGCCTGCCCTTTGGACCTAGGAGCCAGGCCAACTTGCAGAGGGCTTAGGGCCCCATTGTATGCAAACTACCAAGGCCTACCGCAAGGAGAGCTCTGTCCGAGGGAAGGGAAGCGCCCCAGGCTGCGTTCCCAAGCTGTTGCTTGGCAATGCAGACTCAGCGGTAAACGGAGGGAATCAGGGTCCTAGTGCCCCTGTCTTGGGGAGGAAGCTCCACAGCCAGAGTGTTCCTCCCTTTGTGCCCAGAAAGCGCCTGCCAGACTGGGCTTCCCCAGAGCTCTGTTGCAGAGCAGAGACGTGTGGATGTGTTTTGGGGCCTTGACATGTGCGTTTGGGCTCCCTAGCACAGCCCCAGCGTAGGGGAACCAGCCCCTGAGCAGAGAGCTCCAGGCAGTGCTCTGTGCTCTGGATTGGAAGCCCACTCCCAGCACGCGGGAGAATAGAGTCAGGCCGCCGTCGGGTGCTTGCAAGCCTGTATTGGGAAGGACCGAATGATCTTCCACTCCGGCGGAGCTCCAGATCTGCACCCAGGCGCGATATCGCAGAGCCCCGGCCTAGAGGCTGCTCTGCCTGGGCGAGCCTCGCCAAGCCCTTCCCAGCTTCTAGCTTTCGCGCAGGGGAAGGAACAGACTGCGAAAGTGGGGGAGACGTGACTGGCGGGCGCCTTACTGGCCTCAGCTCCGCTCTTCCTTTCCCTTTGCACCTATGATCCATGCCTCCTTGCAGAGGGCTTAGGGACCGAAGGAGAGCTCTGTCAGAGGGAAGGGAAGCGCCCCAGGCTGCATTCCCAAGCTGTTGTTTAGCCGCCCAGACTCAGCGCTGCACAGGGATAATCAGGCTCTCTGTGGCCGCAGCTTCACACACAGGTGTGTCTCCGTAGGAATCAAGAAAGATCCTGACAGAGTGAGGTTCATTAGAGCTATACTAAAGAGCAAAGGCTTGTCCATGTGGTCTTGCCTTCCCCTGTGCCTTTGGGTCTCCAGGCTCGGCCCCAGCTCCGTGGAAACAACCCCTGAGAAAATATCTTCAAGATCCACTTTTCCCAGTGTCTGGGAACCGGGGTTCGTAGGAGGAGAGAAAAGCACGCCTCCATAGGGAACGAAAAGGCAGTCCACCTGCCTGTGTTTTGAAGCCTGTATTTGGAAGGAATGGGTTAGCTTCTCCTAAAGGAGACCTCCAGATCTGCTCAGAAGTCGGTAATTCCAGAGGCAGGGTACTGGTTCCTGACTGCCCTTTGCTAGCCTTGCAAAGATATTCCTAGATTCTACAGTTATCTTCCTGAAGAAGCAGGCTTTGGGAATATGTCGGACTTGACTGGCGCCTTATTGGCCTCAGCTCAGCTATTGCCTTTCCATTCAAAGTAGGACAAAGGCCTACTTTATGAAGGGTAAGTGTCTTCTTCTTTCCAAACTGCCGAGGGCTACAGCAATGAGACCTCCGTAAATGCGAGGGAAGCATAAGCGGATGGATTATCAGGAAGGTTCTTTGCCACCAAGCATCAGCACCCCACGGAGAGAATCAGGCTCCCTTTGCCCCTATGTGGGGTGTGTAGATTCACACACAGTGGTGTCTCTACAGGAGCCAAGAATGTTCCTGAGAGATGAGGCTCACAAGAGCTATCCTACAGAGTGCTCACCTGTACATGTGGTTTCACCTTCCCCTGTGAGTTGGGTCCCCGAGGTCCGCCCCAGCTCCGAGAAAACAGCCTCTGAGGAAAGATCTCCAGGAACCGCTTTTCGCCCAGGCTGGGAAAAGCTGTTCACAGGAAGTAAGGCAAGTGAGCCTCCTGCAGAGAAAAAGAAGCCTTACTGTCCCTGGAGGAGCAGGCTGCCAGAGTGTGTGAAAACTGACTGGTGCCATACTGGTCTTAGCTCCGCCATTGCTTGTTCCTCCGAACTGGGACTCAGGCCTACTTGGAGAAGGGTTTAGGTGCAGATTTCTACAAACTGCCAAGGGCTACTGCAATGAGAACTCTTTCAGAGGTAAGGGCGAGAATTGTATGGATTCTCAAGCTGTTTTCTGAACGACAGCATTAAACCTGCACAGAGAGAATCAGGCTCTCTGCCGCCATGTTGGGTACGCAGTTTCACACACAGAGGTGTCCGCATAGGAGCCAAGAACGTTCGTCAAAGACTGAGGTTCACTAGAGCTCTCTTAGAGAGCAAAGATTTGTTCATGTGGTTTTGCCTTCCCCTGTATGTGTGGGTCTCTGGGCATAACCCCAGCTCCGTGGAAACAACCCCTGAGCAAAGATCTCCAAGATCTGCTTTTCCCCCATGCTGGAAACCAGGGATCATAGGAGGCAGGAAAAGCAAGCCTCCTTCAGGCAAGAAGAGGCAGCCAACCGGCCTGTGTTTGGAAGCCTCTATTTGCAAGGAATGGGTTAGCTTCTCCAGAAGGAGACCTCCAGATCTGCTCAGAAGATAGATATTCCAGAGGCAGGGTCGAGGTTCCTGACTGCCCTTTGCCAGCCTTGCAAAGACATTCCTAGATTCTAGCGCTATTTTCCATGAAGGAGCAGGCATCAGGAATATGTCACAGTTGACGGGTGCCTCACTGGCCTCAGCTCAGCTATTGCCTTTCCTTTCAAACTAGGATCAGGGCCTACTTGGTGAAGGGTAAGGGTCTGCTTCTTTCCAAACTGCCAAGAGACACAGCAATGAGACCTCTGTCAAGGCGAGGGAAGCGTAAGCGGATGGATTCTCAAACAGGTGCTTTGCCACAAAGCATCAGCACCCCATGGAGAGAATCAGGCTCCCTGTGCCCCTATGTTCGGTGTGTAGCTTTACACACAGAGGTGTCTCTGTACGAGCCAAGAATGTTCCTAAGAGATGAGACACACTAACGTCTCCTACAGAGCATAGACCTGTCCATGTGGTTTTTCCTTCCCCTGTGAGATGGTTCCCCGAGGTCCACCCCAGCTCTGGGGATAGAGCCCCTGAGAAAAGATCTCCAGGAACCGCTGTTTGCCCAGGCTGGGAAACGCAGTTCACAGGAGGCCAGGCAAGCGAGCCTCCCACAGGGAAAAATAGGCCTTACTGTCCCTGAAGGAGCACGCTGCCAGAGTGTGTGACACCTGACTGGTGCCTTACTGACCTCAGCTCCGCCACTGCATGGCCATCCAAACCAGGACCCAGGCCTACTTGGAGAAGGGTTTGGGTGCGGATTTGTAAAAACTGCCAAGGGTTACAGCAATGAGAAGTCTCTCAGAGGTAAGGGAGAGCATTGTATGGATTCTTAAGCTGTTGTTTGAATGACAGCTTCAAAGCTGCAAAGGGAGAATCAGGCCCTGTGTGCCCCCTTGTTGGGTACGCAGCTCCACACACAGAGGTATCCCCGTGGAATCCAAGACTTTCCTCACATACTGAGGTTAACTAGAGTTCTCCTACAGAGCAAAGACTTGTCCATGTGGTTTTGCCTTCCTCTGTGCGTGTGGGTCTCCGGGCTCGGCTCCAACTCCGTTGAAATAGCCCCTGAAAAAAGATCTCCAAGAACCACTTTTCCCCCAGGCGGGAAGCGGAGTTCACAGGAAGCGGAACAAGCAAGCCTCCTTCGGGCAAGTAGATGCAGCCAACTAGCCTGTGTTTAGAAGCCTCTATTTGGAAGGAATGGTTAGCTTCTCCAAAAGAAGACCTCCAGATCTGCTCAGAAGAAGGAAATTCCAGAGGCAGGGTCGAGGTTCCTGACTGTCCTTTACCAGCCTTGCAAAGACATTTCTAGATTCTAGCGTTATTTTCCATGAAGGAGCAGGCTTCAGGAATATGTCAGACTTGACTGGCGCCTTACTGGCCTCAGCTCAGCTATCGCCTTTCCGTTCAAACTAGGACAAGGGCCTACTTGGTGAAGGGTAAGGGTCTGCTTCTTTCCAAACTGCCAAAGGCTACAGCAAAGAGACCTCTGTCAAAGAGAGGGAAGTGGAAGCGGATGGATTCTCAAACAGGTGCTTTGCCACAAAGCATCTGTACCCCACGGAGAGAATAAGGCTGCATTTGCCCCTATGTTGGGTGTGTAGCTTCAAACACAGAGGTGTTTCTATAGGAGCCCAGAATGTTCCTGGGAGATGAGGTTCACTAGAGCTCTGCTACAGAGCATAGACCTGTCCATATGGTTTTGCCTTCCCCTGTGAGTTGGGTTCCCGATGTTCGCCCCAGCTCCGAGGAAGAAACCCCTGAGAAAACACCTCCAGGAACTGCTTTTCGTCCAGACTGGGAAATGCAGTTCACAGAAGGCAAGGCAAGCGAGCCTCCTGCAGAGAAAAAGAGGCCTTACTGCCCCTGGAGGAGCAGGCTGCAAGAGTGTGTGAGACCTGACTGGTGCCTTACTGGCCTCAGCTCCGCCATTGCATGTTCCTCTGAACTAGGACCCAGGCCTACTAGGAGAAGGGTTTGGGTGCAGATTTCTAAAAAACTGCCAAGGGCTACAGCAATGAGAACTCTCTCAGAGATAAGGGAGAGAATTGTATGGATTCTCAAGCTGTTTTCTGAACGACAGCGTTAAACCTTCACAGAGGGAATCAGGCTCTCTGACCCCATAAGTTGTCCCTGTAGGAACCAAGAACGTTCGTCAAAGACTGAGGTTCACTAGAGCTCTCTTAGAGAGCAAAGACTTGTTCATGTAGTTTTGCTTTCCTCTGTATGTGTGGGTCTCCGGGCATAACCTCAGCTCCGTGGAAACAACCCCTGAGCAAAGATCTCCAAGATCTGCTTTTCCCCCATGCTGGGAACCAGGGATCATAGGAGGCAGGAAAAGCAAGCCTCCTTCGGGCAAGAAGAGGCAGCCAACTAGCCTGTGTTTGGAAGCCTATATTTGCAAGGAATGGGTTAGCTTCTCCAGAAGGAGACCTCCAGATCTGCTCAGAAGATAGATATTCCAGAGGCAGGGTCGAGGTTCCTGACTGCCCTTTGCCAGCCTTGCAAAGACATTCCTAGATTCTAGCGCTATTTTCCATGAAGGAGCAGGCATCGGGAATATGTCACAGTTGACGGGTGCCTCACTGGCCTCAGCTCAGCTATTGCCTTTCCTTTCAAACTAGGATCAGGGCCTACTTGGTGAAGGGTAAGGGTCTGCTTCTTTCCAAACTGCCAAGAGACACAGCAATGAGACCTCTGTCAAGGCGAGGGAAGCGTAAGCGGATGGATTCTCAAACAGGTGCTTTGCCACAAAGCATCAGCACCCCACGGAGAGAATCAGGCTCCCTGTGCCCCTATGTTCTGTGTGTAGCTTTACACACAGAGGTGTCTCTGTACGAGCCAAGAATGTTCCTAAGACTTGAGATTCACTAAGGTCTCCTACAGAGCATAGACTTGTCCGTGTAGTTTTGCCTTCCCCTGTGAGTTTGGTCCCCGAGGTCCACCCCAGCTCCGGGGAAACAACTCCTTAGAAAAGATCTCCAGGAACCGCTTTTCGCCCAGGCTGGGAAACGCAGTTCACAGGAGGCAAGGCAAGCGAGACTCCTGCAGGGAAAAAGAGGCCTTACTGTCCCTGGAGGAGCAGGCTACCAGAATGTGTGACACCTGACTGGTGCCTTACTGACCTCAGCTCCGCCATTGCATGGCCATCCAAACCAGGACCCAGGCCTACTTGGAGAAGGGTTTGGGTGCGGATTTCTAAAAACTGCCAAGGGCTACAGCAATGAGAACTCTCTCAGAGGTAAGGGAGAGCATTGTATGGATTCTCAAGCTGTTGTTTGAATGACAGCTTCAAAGCTGCAAAGAGAGAATCAGTCTCTCTGTGCCCCCTTGTTGGGTACGCAGCTTCACACACAGGGGTGTCTCCATAGGAGTCAAGAACGTTCCTGACAGAGTAAGTTTCACTTAGAGGTCTCCTGGAGAACAAAGACTTGTCCATGTGGTTTTCCTTCCCCTGTGCAATTGGGTCTCTGGTCTCGGCCCCAGCTCCATGGAAAAAACCCCTGAGAAAAGATCTTCAATATCCGCTTTTCCCAGAGCCTGGGAAGCTGGGTTCATAGGAGGCAGGAAAAGCAAGCCTCCTTCGGGCACGAAGAGGCAGCCGACCGGCCTGTTTTTGGAAGTCTCAATATGGAAGGAATGAGTTAGATTCTCCTAAAGGAGACCTCCAGATCTGCTTAGAAATCGGTAATTCCAGAGGCAGGGTGCAGGCTCCTGACTGCCCTTTGCCAGCCTTGCAGAGACATTCCTAGATTCCAGCGTTATTTTCCATGAAGGAGCAGGCTTCGGGAATATGTCAGACTTGACTGGCGCCTTATTGGCCTCAGCTCAGCTCTTGCCTTTCCTTTCAAACTAGGACAAGGGCCCACTTTATGAAAGGTAAGGGTCCTCTTCTTTCCAAACTGCCAAGGGCTACAGCAATGAAACCTCTGTCAAGGCGAGGGAAGCGTAAGCTGATAGATTCTCAAGCAGGTGCTTTGCCACAAAGCATCAGCACCCCATGGAAAGAATCTGGCTCCCTTTGCCCCTACGTTGCGTGTGTAGCTACACACACAGAGGTGTCTCGATAGGAGCCAAAAATGTTCCTGAGAGAGGAGGTTCACTGTTGGGGGCCAGAGTGAGGCACTCCGCCCATGGCAAAGGTCATGAGGAAGGAGGCTCGACATACGCAAAGGCGGGATCGAGCCTCAGGAGTCCCCCTGGAAATCCTCGAGCATCTACCCCCATCACCAGAGCCTGCCTACCTTACTACTTTGTGCTCTCACCTACACCTCTGACTTTACGGGGGGCTGTCCCCCACCACCTCTTTCGGAGAAGGAGTTAACCTAGAGCTCCAGTTGATAAAAACCCCTGGGTGTGACAAGAGTGTTTTAACCTACAAACTCCTCTGAAGGTTCTCTAGCCTGCCTGACAGGCTTGTCCGGCCACATGTGATTGCTCACAGCCTCCCAACCATGAGAGGCACGAGATGCTTTAAACCTTCTAAAAACAGGTTCCTTAGAAAAGTTAGAAAATTATTAGTATAAGTATAATGGGCTGATTAGAAATCATATTGGTGAAGGGTTTTTCATTTGTTGAGCTGATGTTTACTGCTAAGTCTCCACATCCCCTGCCCTTATACACATTAATGAATATATAGAAGAAATAAGTATTAACCTTTGATATAAATCACGTTAGACCTTAGGCTAAGTAAATTCTTTCCTTAACTAAAACCCACTACACCCTCACCCTATAGGAATGTAACTTTATTTGGGTGGCGTCTGTTTTAAGAATAATCACCCCTGGAGAAATAAGTGTCCTGGTTGACTGACCGCTGTCACAAGGAGAGGGTCGTAAATTGTCAGCAGGCCCCCCGGCCAGAAGATGATGTAACACCCCTAAGACCTCTGTATACTTTTGTATGAAGCACCTGACTTTGATAAAAGTCAGGACTGCTGACCCCACGTGACTTTTGCATAACATCTCAGTGTATAAAAGTAGACCATGGAAAATAAAGAATTGGGATCAGTTTCTCGAAATACTGGTCTCCCCATGTCTCTCTCTCTCTCTCTCACTCTGGTTGAGTCTCCATCTGGAGCGCGGAACCCACCAAGCTTACTAATTTTGCCTGGGCTTCTAAGATCCGACCGGGGAGGCCTCAGGGTCTCCTCTCCTTCGGGAGAACGGAAGGACGCCTGCGGCCTACGTAAGTGGTGCAAGCTTCTTGTCTTGAAGTTTTATTGGTCCCCCGCGTAAACCAAGCTACTCAGCCTCTTTTCTCCACTGAATTTTCCTACTGAGCTATCCTCATTTTATTACTCTTTATATCCTTAATTAACGTTTAATTAAGCAGTTGTTCCCTGACCCTCGCCTACGCCGTCTCTGCTTCGAATACCCTGGATCAGCTGGGGCTGGACCCCGGCAGTTCACTAGAGATCTCCTACAGAGCATAGACCTGTCCATTTGGTTTTGCCTTCCCCTGTGAGTTGGGTCCCCGAGGTCCGCCCCAACTCCGGGGAAACAGCCCCTGAGAAAAGATCTCCAGGAACTGCTTTCCGCCCAGGCTGGGAAACGCTGTTCACAGGAAGTAAGGCAAGCGAGCCTCCTGAAGGGAAATAGAGGCCTTACTGTCCCTGGAGGAGCAGGCTGCCAGAGTGTGTGACACCTGACTGGTGCCTTACTGGCCTCAGCTCCGCTATTGCATGTTCATCTGAACTTGAACCCAGGCCTACTTGGAGAAGTGTTTGTGTGCCGATTTCCAGAAACTGCGAAGGGCTACAGCAATGATAACTCTCTCAGTGGTAACGGAGAGCATTGTGTGGATTCTCAATTTGTTGTTTGAACGACAGCGTCAAAGCTGCACAGAGAGAATCAGGTCTCTGTGTCTCTATGTTGGCTATGCAGCTTCCCACACAGAGATGTCCCCGTTGGAGCCAAGAACATTCCCCATAGAGTGAGGTTCACTAGAGCACTCCTAGAGAGCAAAGACTTATCCATGCGGTTTTCCCTTCCCCTGTGCGTGTGGGTCTCCGGGATCGGCCCCTGCTCCGTGGAAACAGCCTCTGAGAAAAGATCTCCAAGAACCTCTTATCCCCCAGGCTGGGAAGCGGAGTTCGCAGGAGGTGGGATAAGCAAGCTTCCTTCGGCAAGAAGAGACAGCCAACCGGCCTGTGTTTGGAAGCCTATATTTGCAAGGAATGGGTTAGTTTCTCCTGACCGAGACCTCCGGATGTGCTGAGAAGATAGAAATTCCAGAGGCAGGGTCGAGGTTCCTGACTGCCCTTTGCCAGCCTTGCAAAGACATTCCCAGATTCTAACGTTATTTTCCATGAAGGAGCAGGCATCGGGAATATGTCAGACTTGACTGGCGCCTTACTGGCCTCAGCTCAGCTACTGCCTTTCCATTCAAACAAGGCCAAGGGCCTACTTGGTGAAGGGTAAGGGTCAGCTTCTTTCCAAACTGCCAAGGACTACAGCAATGACACCTCTGTCAAGGTGAGGGAAGCCTATGCGGATGGATTCTTAGCAGGTGCTTTGCCACAAAGCATCAGCACCCACGGAGAGAATCAGACTCCCTTTGCCACTATGTTGGGTGTGTAGCTTCATGCACAGAGGTGTCTCTGTAGAAGCCAAGAATGTTCCTGAGAGATGAGGTTCACTAGAGCTCTCCTACAGAGCATAGACCTGTCCATGTGGTTTTGTCTTCCCCTGTGAGTTGGGCCCCCGAGGTCCGACCCAGCTCCAGGGAAACAGCCCCTGAGAAAAAATCTCCAGGAACAGCTTTGCGCCCAGGCTGGGAAATGCAGTTCACAGGAGGCAAGGCAAGCGAGCCTCCTGCAGGGAAAAAGAGGCCTTACTGCTCCTGGACGATCAGGCTGCAAGAGTCTGTGAGACCTCACTTGTGCCTTACTGGCCTCAGCTCCGCTGTTGCCTGTTGTTCCGAGCTAGGACCCAGGCCTACTTGGAGAAGGGTTAGGGTGCGGATTTCTACAAACTGTCAAGGACTACAGCAATGAGAATTCTCTTAGCAGTAAGGGAGAGCATTGTATGGATTCTCAAGCTGTTGTTTGAATGACAGCTTCAAAGCTACACAGAGAGAATCAGGCTCTCTGTTCCCCTATTTTGGCTGTGCAGCTTCACACACAGAATTTGACTCTGTTGGAGCCAGAAATATTCCTGAAAGACTTAGGCTCACCAAAGCTGTCCTCCAGAGCAAAGACATTGGATGTGGTTTTGCCTTCCCTTGCCAGTATGGGTCCCCTAGCTTGGCCCCAGCTCCGGGGATACAGCCTCTGAAAAAAATCTTGCAAGAAGCGATTTTTCCTCCAGGCTGTTAAGCGGAATTCGCAGTTTGCAAGTTAAGGAAGCCTGCTTCGTGGAAGAGCAAGCAGCCAACTGGCCCTGTGTTAGGAAGCCTGTATTTGAAAGGAATAGGTTAGCTTCTACAGCGGGAGAACCTCAGATCTGCTCAGGGGGCTGAAATACTAGAGTCAGGGTCGAGGTTCTCCCTTGTCCTTTGCGCACCTTGCAAAGACATTCCTAGCTTCTAGCGTTAGTGTCCCTGTAGTAGCAGGCTGCAGGAGCGTGTGATAAATGACTGCCGCGTTCCTGTCCTCAGCTCCGCTATTGACTTTCTATTCGAACTAGAACCCAGGCCTACTTTGGGAGGGGTTAGGGTCCAGTGTTTCCAAACTGCCAAGGGCTACGGCAATGCGAGCTCTGTCAGAGGTAAGAAAAGGGCAATTGGTTGGATTCTTCAGCTGCTGCGTGGCTGCACAGCTTCCGCGCTGCATGGAGAGCATGAGGCTCCTTGTGGCCCTATTTTGGGTATGCAGCAACATGCACACAGAATGTCTGTGTTCACTTATGTACAGGCTTATGTACACTAGAGCTCTCCTACAGAGCAAAGACCACTCAGTGGGCTCCAAGAGATACCTGTCGCGGCTCGAGAAGAGAGTGGAGTCCTTTGCTTCCCCTCGAGATGAGGCCTGACTCCCCGGGTGAGTATGGAATGCAACCCCAAATCCCTGTCGCCTATGGAGAGGAACATTAAGTCCTGGATACAAGCCTAGATGAGGTCTAGTTTGCCCTTCAGTGAATGGAGCCCAATCCACAGCTCTCCCTGGCAACTCGAATGGAAGATTAGACTTCCTGGGCCAACACAAGAGGAAGCCTGAATTCCCCGTCGTAACTCGAGAATCCCACCGAAACTCGAGAAAATCCACGTGCTTCCCTCGTCATCGCAAGATGAGGCCCTTTGTCCGCTACAGCATCTCAAGAGAAGTCCCACGTTCCATCCTGAAGTGCGAAACGGTACTTGGTACCCTTGATGCGACCCCAAAAGTTCCGCGACATACCAGACTCACTCAAGGGGAACACCGAGGTTCCCGGCACCACTTCATCTGACCCCTTCTCCTCTCCTGATTGCGACAGGAGGGTCGACTCCCCTTCTCTGTCTGCAAGGGGTTCCCGACCTTCCGGGCGCACCTCAGGATGAGGCCGGTCTCATGAGGAAGTTCGAGACGTAGCCTCGTGGGTGGTGCCACATGCCGAAAGACCCCAATTTCACGGTCCACTCTTGAAAAGAACCCGATGCCAGCACACCTCTTTGAAGGAAAACCTGTGGATGAAGGCACAACAAGAAGGGGCACTGACACCCGCGTGCATCGTCCAGAAAAACCCGCAGGTCCCACAGACATTTCGACAAGTGGCCTGTCACCCTGTAAACAACTCGAAAGGCAAACGAAGGTCCATTCCTCAACAGAAGACTAGGTGTGACTCTCTTGTCCCTACTCTGCAGGGACCATGGGATCCGAGTCAGAAACGGAGAGGAAGCCTGAGGTTCCTGCGTCCACTCGAGATGAGGCCCTCTTCCATTGCACCACACCCAGTGGAGTCCCGAGAGGCCCCTACCAACTCCACAGTATCCCTGAGTTCTCAGAGGCACAATGAGAAGCTCCCGGAAGGTCACAGGCACAAGTCGAGGGAACCCTGGGTTTTCTGCCATGACTCGAGAAAGACCTCGAGAGTGCTTCAAAATGTGTTGAGTCGCGATTCCCCTACCATGACTCGAGAGCCATGACACGCACCCCCTCTTCACGCGCATGGAGACCTGACTAACCTGGCACTGCACGAGAGGCTCCCTGAGATCCTCATCGTACCTCGTGAGGAAACCCACACTGCCGCGGCAGCTCGAGGAAACACATGAGACACTCCGGTCATCGCGAGATGAGGGCCTTATATTCCTGCATGGCCTGGAGACCAATCACGAGTCCTCTCTCCAAACTGAAGAGCAGGCTGGACTCCATTGAGGCCGCTCAGGGGGCTCCAACAGATCCTTGTCGCGACTCAAGAGGAGAGCGGAGTCCTTGGCTTCCCCTCGAGATGAGGTCTGACTCCCCGGGGGAGCCTGGAATGCAACCCCGAGATGCCTGCTTTCCCTGGAGAGGAATAGTAGGTCCTGGACACAGGCCTAGGTGAGGTCTCTTCGGCCCTGCAGTGACTCGAGCGCAACCCCCAGATTTCCCTTGCAACTCGAGGGGAAGATTGGGCTTCCCAGGGCCAACCCAAGAGAAAGGCTGAGATCCCCATTGTAACTCGAGAATCCCACTGCAACTCGAGAAAAACCACGTGGTTCCCAACTCTTGGCAAGATGAGACCCTTGCCCGCGACGGCGTCTCAAGGGAAGTCCCCTCTTCCGCCCTGAAGGGCGGAAAGGATCCTGTCCGCCTTCATGCGACCCCCAAAAGTTCCCCGACCCGCCGGGTTCCCTCGAGGGGAACACCGAGGGTCCCGGCACCGCTTCCTCTGAGCCCCTTCTCCCCTCCTGATCGCGACAGGAGAGTCGATTCCCCTGCGTGGTCTGGAAGGGGTTCCCGGCCTTCCCGGCGCACCTAAGGATGAGGCCGGCCTCACGAGGAAATTGGAGACGAGCCACGTGGGTGGTGCCACATGCCCAACGCCCCCGATTCCCCGGTCCGCTCTTGAGAAGGAACCGAGGCCCGGACCCCTCTTCGAAGGCAACCCTGTGGGTGAAGGCACAACAGGAAGGGGTACTGCCAACCCCGTGCACCGTCCGCAAAGACCCGCGGGTTCCACACACAGCTCGACGAGGGGCCTGAGACCCCCTGAGCAACTCGAGAGGCCAGCGGGGTTCCCTTCTTCAGACAAGACGAGGCCTGACTCTCCTGTCCCAACTCTGCAGGGACCCTGCGGTCGGAGTCCAAAACGGAGAGGAAGCCTGAGGTTCCCGCCTCCCCTCGAGCTGAGGCCCTCTTCCATTGCGCCAGATCCAGCGGAGTCCCGAGGGTAACCGCCAACTCCACAGGATCCCTCGCCTCTCAGAGGCACCCTGGGAAGTTCCCTAAGGTTCCCGGCAGAAGGCGAGGGAAATGAGGGTTTCCCGCCGCCCTCCGACAAAGACTTCGAGAGTCCTTCTTCAACGCGTCTCGAGGCCCTAGTCCCCTCCCGCGACTCGAGAGCCATGACGCGCTCGCCCTCGCCACGCGCATGGAGAGCTGACTTCCCTGGCGCCGCACGAGAGGCTCCCTGAGATTCTCATCGTGCCTCGGGAGAAAACCCCCACGGGCGCCGCAGCTCGAGGAAAGCCCTGAGAGGCCCCCGTCCTCGCGAGCTGAGGGCCTTCTTTTCCTGCATGGCCTGGAGAGCAATCCCGGGTCCTCTCTCCAAACGGAAGAGGAGGCTGGACTCCCTTGAGGCCGCTCAGAGGGTTCCAAGAGACCCGCGTCGCGTCTCGAGAGGAGAGCGGAGTCCTTGGCTTCCCCTCGAGACGAGGCCTGACTCCCCGGGGGAGCCTGGAATGCAACCCCGAGATCCCTGCCTTCCCTGGAGAGGAATATTAGGTCCCGGACACACGCCTAGGTGAGGTCTCTTCGGCCCTGCAGTGACCCGAGCGCAACCCCCAGCCATCCCTCGCAATTCGAGGGGAAGATTGGGCTTCCCAAGGCCAACCCAAGAGGAAGGCTGAGATCCCCGTCGTAACTCGAGTATCCCGCCGCAACTCGAGAAAATCCACGTGGTTCCCACCTCTTGGCAAGATGAGGCCTTTGCCCGCCACGGCGTCTCAAGGGAAGTCCCCTGTTCCGCCCTGAAGGGCAAAACGGTCCCTGACCGCCTTCCTGCGACCCTCAAAAGTTCCCCGGCACGCCGGGTTCCCTCGAGGGGAACACCGAGGGTCCCGGCACCACTTCATCTTAGCCCCTTCTCCCCTCCTGATCGCGACAGAAGAGTCGATTCCCCTGCGTGGTCCGGAAGGGGTTCCCGGCCTTCCCGGCGCACCTCAGGATGAGGCCGGTCTCACGAGGAAATTCGAGACGAGCCACGTGGGTGGTGCCACATGCCGAACGCCCCCGATTCCCCGGTCCGCTCTTAATAAGAACACGATGCCCGGGCACCTCTTCGAAAGCAAACCTGTGGATGAATGCACAACACGAAGGAGTACTGACATCCCCATGCATAGTACGGAAAAACACGCAGATTCTAAACACAGATCGACAAGTGTCCTGTCATCCCTTGAAGAACTAGAGCGGCATGCAGAGTTCCGTTCCTCCAAACAAGAGAAGGCCTGGCTCTCCTTTCCCAACTCTGCAGGGACCGTGCGATCGGAGTCAGAAATGTAGATGAAACCTGACGTTCCTGCATCAACTCGAAATGAGGCCCTCTTCCATTGCTCCATACCCAGTGGAGTCCCGAGAGGCCCCTCCCAACTCCACAGTATCCCTGACTTCTCAGAGGCACCCTCAGAAGCTTTCTGCGGTCACTGGCACAAGTCGAGTGAACCCAGGTTTTCCTGCTGCATTCTGAGAAAGACCTCGAGAGTCCTTCTTTACCGCGTCTTGAGGCCCGATACCCTACCATGACTGGAGAGCAATGACGCATTTCCCTCGCCACGCCCATTGAAACCTAACTTCCCTGGCGCCACACGAGAGGCTCCCTGCGCTCCCCGTCCTACCTCATGAAAACCCCACACTGGCACCTCCGCTCGAGAAAACACATGAGACGCCCCCGTCATCGTAAGATGAGGGCCTTCTTTTCCTACATGACCTAGAGAGCAATCCCGAGTCCACTCTCCAAACTCCACTGGAGGCCTGTCTCCCTTTAGGCCACTCAGTAGCCTCCAAGAGATACACGTCGCTACTCTAGAGGAGAGCGGAGTCCGTTGCTTCCCCTCGAGCTGAGGCCTGACTACTTGGATGAGTCTGGAATGGGATCCCGAGATCCGTGTCGCCCCTGTAGAGGAAAACTCGGTCCTGGACACAAGCCTAAATGAGGTCTTTTTTGTCCTGCATTGACTCAAGTGCAATCCCCAGCTCTCCCTCGCAACTCGAATGGAAGATTGGACTTCCCTGGGCCAACACAAGAGGAAACCTGTATTCCCCGTTGTAACTCAAGAATCCTGCCGCAACTCGAGAAAAAACACGTGGGTCCCCCGTCAGCGCTAGATGAGGCCCTTGCCCACTACAGCGTCTCAAGAGAAGACCCAGGTTCCGTCTTGAAGTGTGAAACGGTACTTGGCACCCTTGATGCAACCCGAAAAGTTACCCGACTTACCAGTTTCACTCAAGGGGAGCACCGAGGTTCCCGGCACTACTTCATCTGAGCCCTTTCTCTCCTCCTGATCCCGAAAGGAGGGTCGATTCCCCTGCTTTGTCTGGAAAGGGTTCCCGGACTTTCCTGCGCGCCTCAGGATGAGGCCGATCTCACGAGGAAATTCGAGATGTAGCCTCGTGGGTGGTGCAACATGCTGAAAGACCCCGATTTCCCGGTCCGCACTTGAGGAGAACCCGATGCCCGGACACCTCTTCGAAGGCAACCCTGTGGATGAAGGCACAACAGGAAGGAGCACTGACACCCCCGTGCATCTCCGAAAAACCCGCAGGTTCCACACACATCACGAAAAGTGGTGTCATCATTGAACAACTTGAGATGTAAGCGGAGTTCCATTCCTCCGCAGAACACGAGACCTGACACTCCTGAGCAAACTCAGCAGGGACCCTGCAATCTGAGTCAGATCCGGCTCCAGGAAGTCAGGAGCAGAACCCTGAGGTTCCTGCCTCAACTCGAGATGAGGATCTCTTCCATTGCACCAAACCCAGAGGAGTCCCGAGAGGCCTCTCCCAAATCCATAGTATCCCTGATTTCTCAGAGGCACCCTGAGAAGCTCCCTGAGGTCACCGGCACAAGTCAAGGGAACCCAGGGTTTCCTGCCGCAACCCTAGAAAGACATCGAGAGTCCTTTTTCAACCCGTCATGAGGCCCGATTCCCCTACCCTGACTTGAGAGCAATGACGCGCTCCCCCTTGCCCCGCCCATGGAGACCTGACTTCCCTGTTGCCACACGAGAGGCTACCTGAACTCCCCGTCGTACCTCGTGAGAAACCCCACACTGGCGCCACAGCTCGAGAAAACCCACGAGACGCCCCCGTCATCTCAAGATGTGGGCCTTCTTTTCTTGCATGGCCTGGAGAGCAATCCCGAGTCCTCTCTCCAAACTGAAGAGGAGGGTTGACTCCCTTTAGACCACTCAGTGGGCTCCAAGAGATATGCGTCGCAACTCGAGAGGAGAGCCGAGTCCTTTGCTTCCCCTCGAGACGAGGCCTAACTCCCCGGGTGAGTCTGTAATGCAAACCCGAGATCCCTGTCGCCCTTGGAGAGGATCACTGGGTCCTGAACACAAGGCTAGCTGAGGTCGCTTTTGCCCTGCAGTAACTCGAGAGCACTCCCCAGCTTTCCCTCGCAACCCGAATGGAAGATGGACCTCCCTGGGCCAACACAAGAGGAAGCCTGAATTCCCAGTAGTAATTCGAGAATTCCGCCTCAACTCGAGAAAAACCACGTGATTCCCCCGTCATTGCAAGATGAGGCCCTTGCCCGCTCCAGCGTCTCAAGAGTAGTCCCACGTTCTGTCTTGAAGTGCGAAATGATATTTGGCACCCTTAATGCTACCCCAAAAGTTCCCCGACATATGGGTCGCACTCGAGGGGAACACCGAGGTTCCTGGCACCACTTCATCTGAGCCCCTTCTCCCCTCCTAATCGCGAAAGGAGGGTCGATTCCCCTGCTTTGTCTGCAAGGGGTTCCCGACCTTCTCCGCGCACCTCAGATGAGGCTGTCTCATGAGGAAATTCGAGATGTAGCCTCGATGGTGGTGCCACATGCCGAAAGACCGCGATTTCCCGATCCGCTCTTGATAAGAACGCGATGCCCAGACACCTATAAGAAGATAGTGTGGATGAAGGCACAACACGAAGGGGCACTGACAACCCCGTGCATCGTCCAGAAAAGACCGCAGGTTACTCTTACAGCTCAACAAGTGCCTGTCACCCAGTGAGCAACTCGAGAGGCAAGCGGAGGTCCATTCCTGCACACAAGACGAGGCCTGACTCACCTCTCCCAACTCTGAAGTGACCCTGCGATCGGAGTCCGAAATGGAGAATAACCCTGAGGTTCCTGACTCCACTCGAGATGAGGCCCTCTTCCATTACACCAAAAATAGTGGAGGCCCGAGAGGCCCCTCCCAAATCCACAGTATCCCGACTTCTCAGAGGCACCCTTAGAAGCTCCCTGAGGTCACCGGCACAAGCCGAGGGAACACAGGGTTTCCTGACGCAACCCGAGAAAGACCTCGAAAATCCTCCTTCAACGCGTCTTGAATCCCGATTCCCCTACCATGACTCAAGAGCAATGACGCGTTCCCCCTCGCCACTCGCATGGAGACTTGACTTCCCTGGCGCCACACGAGAGGCTCCCTGAGCTCCCCGTCATACCTCGTGAGAAATCCCACACTGGCTCCCCAGCTCGAGAAAACCCACGAGACGCCTCCGTCATCGCGAGATGAAGGCCTTCTTTTCCTGCATGGCCTGGAGAGCATCTCGAGGCCTCTCTTCAAACTCCACAGGAGGCCTGACTCCCTTTAGGCCACTCTGTGGGCTCAAGAGATACCCGTTGGGACTCAAGAGGAGAGCGGAATTCTTTGCTTCCCCTATATACCAGGCCTAACTCCTCAGGTGAGTCTGGAATGCAACCCCGAGATCCCTGTCGCCCCTGGAGAGGAACATTAGGTCCTAGACACAAGCATAGATGAGGTCTCATTTGCCCTGAAGTGACTCGAGAGCAATCCCCTGCTCTCCCTCGCACCTCGAATGGAAGAATGGACTTCCCTGGGACAACACAAGAGGAAGCCTGAATTCCCCGTCGTAATTCGAAAATCCCGCCGCAACTCGAGAAAAACCACGTGGTTCCCCCGTCATCGCAAGATGAGGCCCTTGCCAGCTACAGCGTCTCAGGAGAAGCCCCACGTTCCATCTTGAAGTTTAAAACGATAATTGGCAACCTTGATGTTACCACAAAAGTTCCCCGACACCCTGGTCTCACTCGAGGGGAACACCAAGGTTCGGTGCACCGCTTGTTCTGAGCCCCTTATCCCCTCCTGATCACGACGGGAGGGTCGATTACCCTGCTTTGTCTGGAAGGGGTTCCGGACCTTCCCGGCGCACCTCAGGATGAGGCCGGTCTCACGAGGAAATTCAAGACGTAGCCTTGTGGTTGGTGCCACACGCCGAAAGACCCCGATTTCCGTGTCTGCTCTTGATAAGAACCCAATGCTAGGACACCTCTTCGAAGGCAATCCTGTGGACGAAGGCACAAAACGAAGGGGTCTGACACCCTCCTGCATCGTTGGAAAAGCCCGCAAGTTCCACATACAGATCGACAAGTGGCCTGTCACCCCATGAACAACTCGAGAGGCAAGAGGAGTTCAATTCCTCCACACAAGACGAGGCCTCACTCTCCTGTCCCAACTCTGCATGGACACTGAGATCCGATTCAGAAATGGAGAGGAACACTGAGGTTCCTGCCTCAACTCGAGATAAGGCCCTCTTCTACTGCACCAAACCCAGTGGAGTTCGGAGCGGCCCCTCCCAACTGCACAGTATCCCTGACTTCTCAGAGGCACCCTGAGAAGCTCCCTGAGGTCACGGGCATAAGTCGAGGGAACCCAGGGTTTCCTGCCATAACCTGAGAAAAACCTCGAGAGTCCTTCTTCACGCGTCTTGATGCCCGATTCCCCTACCATGACTGGAGAAAAATGACGCGCTCCCCCTCGCCACGCGCATGAAGATCTGACTTCCCCGGCACCACATGAGAGGCTCCCTGAGCTCCCCATCGTACCTCGTGAGAAACCCCACACTGGCGCCGCAGCTCGAGAAAAACCACGAGACGCCCCTGTCATGGTGAAATGAGGGCCTTCTTTCCTGCATGACCTGAAGAGCAATCCCGAATCCTCTCTCCAAACTCCAAAGGAGGCTTGACTCCCTTTAGGTCACTCAGTGGGCTCCAAGAGATACTCGTCGATACTCAGGAGGAGAGCGGTGTCCTTTGATTCCCCTCGAGATGAGGCCTGACTACGAGGGTGAGTCTGGAATGCAACCCTGGATCCCTGTCGCCCCTGGAGAGGAACCTTAGGTCCTGGACAAAAGCCTAGAGGAGGTCTCTTTGGCCTTGCAGTGACTCAAGCGCAACCCCTAGCTTTCCCTTGCAACTCGAACAGAAGATTGGCCTTTCTGGGCCAACACAAGAGGAAGCCTGAATTTCCAGTCGTAATGCGAGAAACCCGCCACAAATCGAGAAAAATCATGTGGTTCCCCGTATTGCAAGATGAGGCCCTTGCCCCCTACAGCATCTCAAGAGAAGTCTCACATTCCGTCTTGAAGTGCAAAACAGTACTTGGCACCCTTGATGCGACCCCAAAAGTTCCCCTATATACCGATCTCACTAGAGGGGACACTGAAGTTCCCGGCACGACTTCATCTGAGGCCTTTCTCCTCTCCTGATCGCGACAGGAGGGTCGATTCCCATGCTTTGTCTGCAAGGGGTTCCCGACGTTCCCCGTGAACCTCCGGATGAGGCCGGTCTCATGAGGAAATTCGAAAAGTAGCCTCATGGTTGGTGCCATATGCTGAAAGATCCCGAATTCCCGGTCCACTCTAGATAAGAACCTGACGCCCGGACATCTCTTCGAAGGCAACCCTGTGGATGAAGGCACAACACGAAGGGACACTGACATCCCCATGCATCGTCTAGAAAAACCCGCCGATTCCACTCACAGCTCCAAATGTGGACTGTCACCCCGTGAACAACTCGAGAGGCAAGTGAAGTTTCATTCCTTCACACAAGACGAGGCCTTACTCTCCTGGCCCAACTCTTCAGGGACCCTGCGATCGGAGTCAGAAATGGAGAGGAACCCTGAGGTTCCTGCCTCAACTAGAGAAGAGGCCCTCTTCCATTGAACCAAACTCAGTGGTGTCCCGAGAGGCCCCTCCCAACACCACAGTATCCCTTATTCTCAGAGGCTCCGTGAGAAGCTACCTGAGGTCACTGGCACAAGTCGAGGGAACCCAGAGTTTCCTGAAGTAACCCGAGAAAGACTTGGAGAGTCCTTTTTCAACGTCTCTTGATGCCCGATTCCCCTACCATGTCTCCAGAGCAAGGACGCGCTCCCCTCGCCACAAGCACGAAAATTGACTTCCCTAGTACCACACAAGAGGCTCCCTGAGTACCCCATCGTACCTCGTGAGAAAACCCACAGTGGCGCCGCAGTTCGAGAAAAACCACAAGATGCCCCCATCAAGGAGAGATGCGGGCCTTCTTTTCCTGCCTGACCTGGAGAGCAATCCCTGGTCCTCTCTCCAAACTTCACAGGAGGATTGACTCCCTTTAGGCCACTCAGTTGGGTCCAAGAAATACCCGGTGCGACTCGAGAGGAGAGCGGAGTCCTTTGCTTCCCTGGAGACGAGGCCTGACTCCCCGGGTGAGTTTGGAATGCAACCCCGAGATCCCTGTCGCCCCTGGAGTGGAACATTATGTCCTAGACACAAGCCTAGATGAGGTCTATTTTGCCCTACAGTGACTCGAGAGCAACCTCCATCTCTCCCTCACAATTTGAATGGAAGATTGGTCTTCCCAAGGTCAACACAAGAGGAAGTCTGAATTTCCCATCGTAATTCGAGAATTCAGCCTCAAGTCTTAAAAACCATGTGGTTCCCCCTTCATTGCAATATGAGGCCCTTGCCAGCTAGAGTCTCAAGAGAAGTCCCACGTTCCATCTTAAAGTTCGAAATGCTACTTGGCACCCTTGATGCGACCCAAAAGTTCCCCAACATACCGGTCTCACTCCAGGGGAACACGGAAGTTCCCGGAGTCTCCAGGGAAGTCCCATGTTCCGTCCTTAAGTGCGAAACGGTAATTGACACCCTTGATGCGACCGCAAAAGTTCGCCGACACGCTGGGTTCCCTCGAGGGGAACACCGAGGGTCCCGGCACCACTTCATCTGAGCCCCTTCTCCCCTCCTGATCGCGACAGGAGAGTCGATTCCCCTGCTTTGTCTGGAAGGGGTTCCCGGCCTTCCTGGTGCACCTCAGGATGAGGCCGGTCTCAGGAGGAAATTCGAGACTAGCCATGTGTGAGGTGCCACGTGCCGAACAACCCCGATTTTCCGGTCCGCTCTTGATAAGAACCCGATGCCCAGACACCTCTTCGAAGGAAACCCTGTGAGTGAAGGCACAACACGAAGGGGCACTGACACCCCCGTGCATCATCCGGAAAAACCCGCAGGGTCTACTCACAGCTCGACAAGGGGCCTGAGACTCCCGGAACAACTCGAGAGGCAACCAGAATTCCATTCCTCAGACAAGACGAGGCATGACTCTCCTGTCCCAACACTGCAGGGACCGTGCAGTCGGAGTCAGAATCGGAGAGGAAGCCTGAGGTTCCTGCCTCCCCTCGAGATGAGGCCCTCTTCCATTGCGCCGAACCCAGCAGAGTCCCGAGAGGCCCCGCCAACTCCACAACATCCCTCACCTCTAAGAGACACCCTGGGAAGTTCCCTATAGTCCCCTGCAGAAGTCGAGGGAAACGAGGGATTCCCGCCGCCACCCGAGAAAGACCTCGAGAGTCCTTCTTCAACGCGTCTTGAGTCCCTAGTCACTTCCCATGACTCGAGAGTGATGACCAGCTCCCCCTCGCCATGCGCATGGAGACATGAGTTCCCTGGCGCCGCACGAGAGGCTCCCTGAGGTCCTCGTCATGCCTCGTGAGAAAACCCCCACGGGCGCTGCAGCCTGAGGAAACCCATGAGACGCCCCCGTCCTCACGAGCTGAGGGCCTTCTTTTCCTGCCTGGCCTGGAGAGCAATCCCGAGTCCTCTCTCAAAACTGAAGAGGAGGCTCGACACCCTTGAGTCCACTCATTGGGCTCCAAGAGATCCGTGTCGCAACTTGAGAGGAAAGCGGAGTCCTCTGCTTGCCCTCGAGGCAAGGCCTGACTCCCCGGGGGAGTCTGGAATGCAAACCCGAGATCCCTGTCTTCCCTTGAGAGGAATATTAGGTCCTGGACACACGCCTCGATGAGGTCTCTTTGGCCCTGTAGTGACTCGAGCAGAACCCCCAGCTTTCCCTCGCAACTCCAGGGGAAGATTGGGCTTCCCAGGGCCAACCCAAGAGGAAGCCTGAAATCCCCGTCGTTTTCGAGAATCCAGACGCAACTCGAGAAAAACGACGTGGTTCCAACGTCTTCACAGGATGAGGCCCTTGCCCGCTACAGCGTCTCCAGGGAAGTCCCATGTTCCATCCTGAAGTGGGAAACGGTACTTGGCTCCCTTGATGCGACCCCTAAAGTTCCCTGAAACGCCGGGTTCCCTCGAGTGGAACACCTAGAGTCCCGGCCCCACTTCATCTGAGCCCCATCTCCCCTCCTGATCGCGACAGGAGATTCGATTCCCATGCTTTGTGTGGAAGGTGTTCCCGGCCTTCCCGGCGCACCTCAGGATGATGTTGGTCTCACGAGGAAATTCGAGATGAGCCACGTGTGTGGTGCCACATGCCGAACGACCCCGATTTCCCGGTCCGCTCTTGAAATGAACCCGATGCCCGGACACCTCTTTGAAGGCAACCCTGTGGGGGAAGACACAAAATGAAGGGGCAATGACACCCCCGTGCATCTTCTGGAAACACCCGCAGGTTCCACACACAGCTCGACAAGGGGCCTGAGACCCACTGAACGACTCGAGAGGCAAGCAGAGTTCCATTACTCAGACAAGATGAGGCCTGACTCTCCTGTCCCAACTCTGCAGGGACCCTGCGGTCGGAGTCAGAAATGGAGAGGAAGCCTGAGGTTCCTGCCTCCAATCGAGATGAGGCCCTCTTTCATTTCGTCAAACCTAGTGGAGTCCCGAGAGGCCCCTCTAACTCCTCAGTATCCCTCACCTCTCAGAGGCACCTGGGAAGTTCACTAAGGTCCCCAGTAGAGGTCGAGGGAAACGAGTGTTTCCCTCCCCAACCCAAGAAAGACCTCGAGAGTCCTTCTTAAATGCATCTTGAGGCCCTAGTCCCTCCCATGACTCCAGAGCAATGACGCGATCTGCCTGGCCACACGCATGGAGGCCTGACTTCTCTGGCGCCGCACGAGAGGCTCCCTGAGCTCCCCATCATATCTCGTGAGAAACCCCACACTGGCGCCACAGCTCGAGAAAACCCATGAGACACTCCCGTCATCACGAGAGGAGGGCCATCTTTAACTGCATGGTATGCAGATCAAGCGTGAACCTTCTGTCCAAGCTACACAGGACGCTTGACTCCCTTTAGGCCACTCATTGGGCTCCAAGAGTTACATGTCGCGACTCGAGAGGATAGTGGAGTCCTTTGCTTCCACTCGAGACGAGGCGTGACCCACCAGGTGAGACTGGAATGCGACCCCGATATCCCTGTTGCCCCTGGAGAGCAATACTACGTCCTGGACCCAAGCCTAGATGAGGACTCTTTGCCCTGAAGTGACTCGAGAGCAACCCACAGCTCTCTCTGACAAGTTGAATGGAAGATTGGACTTGTTGGGCCAACACAAGAGGAAGCCTGAATTCCCCGTTGTAACTCGAGAATCCCGCCACATCTCGAGAAAAACCACGTGTTTCGCTCGTCATCGCAATATGAGGCCCTTGCCCGCTAGAGCATCTCCAGAGAATTCCCACGTTCCGTCTTGAAGTGCGAAACTGTACTTGGCACCCTTGAGGCGACCTCAAAAGTGCCGTGACATACCGGTCTCACTCGAGGGGACCACCGAAGTTCCCGGCACCACTTCATCTGAGCCCCTTCTCCCCTTCTGATCGCGACCGGTAGGTCGATTCCCGTGCTTTGTCTGCAAGGGTTTCCCTACCTTCCCGGCGAACCTCAGGATGAGGCCGGTCTCCTGAGGAAATTCGAGATGTAGCCTCGTGGGTGGTACCACATGCTGAAAGACCCCAATTTTCTGGTACGCTCTTGAAAAGAACCCGATGCCCGGACACCTCTTTGAAGGCAACCCTGTGGATGAAGGCACAACACGAAGGGGCACTGACACCCCCGTGCATCATCCGGAAAAACCCACAGGTTCCACACACAGCTCAACAAGAGGCCTGTCACTCCATGAACAACTCGCAAGGAAAGCGGAGATCCATTCCTCCACAGAAGACGAGGCGTGACTCTCTTGTCCATACTCTGCAGGTACTCTGCGACCCGAGTCAGAAATGGAGAGGACCCCTGAGGTTCCTGCCTGCATACGAGATGAGGCCCTCTTCAATTGCACCAAACCCAGTTGAGTAACGGAAGGCCCCTCCCAAATCCACAGTGTCCCTGACTTCTCAGAGGCACCCTGAGAAGTTGCCTGAGGTCACCGACACAAGTCGAGGGAACCCAGGGTTCCCTGCCGCAACCCGAGAAAGACCTCGAGAGTCCTTCTTCAATGCGTCTTGAGGCCCGATTCGCCTACTATGACTCGAGAGCAATCACGCACTCCCCTTCACCACACGCACGGAGACCTGACGTCCCTAGCACCACACGAGAGGCTCTCTGAGCTCCCCGTTGTACCTCGTGAGAAATCTGATACTGGCGCCACAGCTGGAGAAAACCCACGAGACGCCCCCGTCATCGCAAGATGAGGGCCTTTTTTCCTGCATGGCCAGGAAAACAATCCCGAGTCATCTCTCCAAACTCCATAGGAGGCTTCACTCCCTTTACGCCACGCAGTGGGCTCCAAGAGATACCCGTCGCGACTTGACAGGAGAGCGGAGTCCTTTTTTTCCCCTCAAGACGAGGCCTGACTCTCCGGGTGAGTCGAGAATGCAACCCTGAGGTCCCTGTCGGCCCAGTAGTGGAACAATAGGTCCTGGACACAAGCGTAGATGATGTCTATTTTGCCCTGCAGTGACTGGAGAGCAATCCCCAGTTCTAACTCGCAACTCGAATGGAATACTGGATTTTCCTGGCGCCACACAAGAGGCTCCCTAAGATCCCCGTGGTACTTCATGAGACACCCCACACTGGCGCCGCAGCTCGAGAAAACCCACGAGATGCCACCGTCATCTCGAGATGAGGGCCTTCTTTTCCTGCATGGCCTGGAGTCCAATCCCGAGTCCTCTCTCCAAACTCCACAGGAGGCTTGACTCCCTTTAGTACACACAGTGGGCTCCAAGAGATACCGATCGCGAATCGAGACGAGAGCAGAATTCTTTGCTTACCCTCGAGGTGAGAACTGACTCCCCGGATGAGTCTGGAATGCAAACCCGAGATCCCTGTCGCCCCTGGAGAGCAACATTAGATCCTGGACACAAGCCTAGATTAGGTCTCTTTTGCCCTGCAGTGACTCTAGCGCAATCCCCAGCTCCCCCTCGCAACCCGAATGGAAGATTGGATTTCAAGGCCAACAAGAGGAAGCCTAAATTCCCGGTCATAACTCGAGAATCCCGCCGCATCTTGAGCAAAACCACGTGGTTCTCCCGTCATCATAAGATGAGGCCCTTGCCCGCTACAGCGTTTCAAAAGATGTCCCAGGTTCCGTCTTGAAATGCGAAACGGTACTTGGCACCCTTGATGCGACCCCAAATGTCCCCCAACACGCCGGTCTCACTCAAGGGGAACACCGAGGTTCCCGGCACCACTTCATTTAAGCCCCTTCTCCCCTCCTGATCGTGACCCGTGGGTCGATTCCCCTGCTTTGTCTGCAAGGGGGCCCGACCTTCCCTGCACAACTCAGGATGAGGCCGGTCTCATGGGGAAATTCGATACGTAGCTTTGTGGGTGGTGCCGCTTGCTGAAAGACTCCAATTTCCCGGTCCGCTCTTGATAAGAATCCGATGCTCGGAAACCTCTTGGAAGGCAGCCTTGAGTATGAAGGTACAACACGAAGGGGCACTAACACACCTGTGCATCATCCGGAAAAACGGGCAGGTTACATACACAGCTCGACAAGTGGCCTGTCACCTCGAGAACAACTCGAGAGGCAAGAGGAGTCCCATCCTCCAGAAAAGACGAGGCCTGACTCTCCTGTACCAACATGCAGGGACCTTGCGGTCTGAGTCAGAAATGGAGAGGAACACTGAGGTTCCTGCTTCAACTCGAGATGAGTCCCTCTTACATTCCACCAAATGCAGAGGAGTCTCGAGAGGCCCCTCCAAACTGCACAGTATCCCTGACTTCTCAGAGGCACTCTGAGAAGCTCCCTGAGGTCGCAGGCACAAGTCAAGGGAACCCTGGGTTTTATGCAGTGACCCGAGAAAGACCTCGAGAGTCCTTCTTCAACCCGTCTTGAGGCCCGATTACCCTACCATGACTCGAGAGCAATGACGATCTCCCCCTAGCCATCTCATGGGGACCTGACTTCCCTGGCGCCACACGAGAGGCTCCCTGAGCTCCCTCTCGTACCTCGTCAGAAACCCGGCACTAGCGCGGCAGTCTAGAAAACCCACGAGACGCCGCCGTCATCGCGAGATGAGGGCCTTCTTTTCCTGCATGGCCTGGAGAGGAATCCCGAGTCCTCTATCCAAACACCACAGGAGGCTTGACTCCCTTTATGGAACACAGTGGGCTCCAAGAGATACCCATTGCGACCCAAAAGGACAGCTGAGTTCTTTGCTTCCCCTTGAGATGAGGCCTGATTCCCCGGGTGAGTCTGGTATGCAAGCCCGAGATCCCTGTCGCCCCTAGGGACGAACATTAAGTCCTGGACACAAGCCTAGATGAGGTCTATTTTGCCCTGCAGTGACTCGAGGGCAATCCCCAGCTCTCCCTTGAAACTCGAATGGAAGATAGGACTTCCCTGGGCCAACACATGAGGAAGACTGTATTCCCTGTCAAAACTCGAGAATCCCGCCACAACTCGAGAAACGCCACGTGGTTCCCCCGTCATCGCAAGATGAGGCCCTTGCCCCCTACAGTGTCTCAAGAGAAGTCCCACGTTCCGTCTTGAAGTGCGAAACGGTATTGGCACCCTTGATGCGACCTCAAAAGTTCCTCGCCACACCAGTCTGACTCAAGGTGAACACCGAGGTTCCCAGCACCACTACATCTGGGCCCCTTCTCCCCTCCTGATCGCGACAGGAGGGTCGATTCCCCTGTTTTGTCTTGAAGGGGTTCCCGCCTTTCCCGGTGCATCTCAGGATGAGGCCGGTCTCACGAGGATATTCGAGACATAGCCTCGTGGATGGTGACACATGCCGAAAGACCCCGATTTCCCGGTCCGCTCTTGATAAGATCCCAATGCCCGGACACCTCTTTGAAGATAACCCTTTTGATGAAGGCACAACACGAAGGGGCACTGACACCCCCGGGTATCATCTGCAGAAACCCGCAGGTACCACACACAGCTCGAGAAGTGACCTGTCACCCCGTGAACAACTGGAGAGGCAAGCGGAGTTCCATTCCTCCACACAAGACGAGGCCTGACTCTCCTGTTCGAACTCTGCAGCGAAACTGCGCTCCGAGTCAGATCTGGCCCAGGAGAAGTCAGGAGAGGAAACATGAGTTTCCTGCCTCCACTCGAGATGAGGCCCTCTTCCATTGCACCAAACCCAGTGGAGTCCCGAGAGGCCCCTCCCAACTGCATAGTATCACTGACTTCTCAGAGGCACCCTTAGACCTTCCTGAGATCACCGGCACAAGTCGAGGGAACCAAGGGTTTCCTGCCCCAACCCGTAAAAGACTTCGAGAGTCTTTCTTCAACGCGTCTTGAGGCGCGATTCCCCTACCATGACTCGAGAGCAATGACGCGCTCCCCCTAGCCACGCGCATAGAAACCTGACTTCCCTGGCGCCACAGGAGAAGCTCCCTGAGCTCCCCATTATACCTCGTGAGCAACACCACACTGGAGCCGCAGCTCGAGAATACCCACGAGACGCCCCAGTCCTCACGAGATGAGGGCCTTCTTTTGCTGTATGGCCTGGAGAGCAATCCTGAGTCCTCTCTCCAAACTCCACAGGAGGCTTGACTCATTTTAGGCCACACAGTGAGCTCCAAGATATACCCGTCGCAACTTCACAGGAGAGCAGTGTCCTTGGCTTCCCCTCGAGACGAGACCTGATTCCCCGGGTGAGTCGAGAATGCAATGCCGAGATAGCTGTCGCCCCAGCAGAGGAACATTAGGTCCTGGACACAAGCCTAGATGAGCTCTATTTGGCCCTGCAGTGTCTCGAGAGCAATCCCCAGTTCTAACTCGCAATTCGAATGAAAACTGGACTTCCCTGGGCCAGTTGAAGAGGAAGCCTGAATTCCCCGTCGTCACTCGACAATCCCGCCGCAACTCGAGAAAAAACACGTGGCTCCAAAGTCTTCGCAAGATGAGGCCCTTGCCCACTACGGCGTCTCAAGGGAAGTCCATTGTTCCGCCCTGAAGTGCGAAATGGTAACTGACAACCTTCGTGAGAACCCCAAAAGTTCCCCGACACCCCGGGTTCCCTCGAAGGGAACACCGAGAGTCCCGGCACCGCTTCATCTGAGCCCCTTCTCCCCTCCTGATCACGACAGGAGAGTCGATTTCCCTGCGTGGTCCGGAAGGGGTTCCCGGCCCTCCAGGCGCACCTCAGGATGAGGCCGGTCTCACGAGGAAATTCGAGACGAGCCACGTGGGTGGTGCCACATGCCGAACGCCCCCGATTCCCCGGTCCGCTCTTGAGAAGGAGCGGAGGCCCGGACCCCTCTTCGAAGGCAACCCTGTGGGTGAAGGCACAACACGAAGGGGCACTGACACCGCCGTGCATCGTCTGCAAAGACCCGCGGGTTCCACACACAGCTCGACGAGGGGCCTGAGTCCCCCTGAACAACTCGAGAGGCAAGCGGGGTTTCCTTCCTCAGACAAGACGAGGCCTGACTCTCCTGTCCCAACTCTGCAGGGACCCTGCGGTCGGAGTCCGAAACGGAGAGGAAGCCTGAGGTTCCTGCCTCCCCTCGAGGTGAGGCCCTCTTCCGTTGCGCCAGACCCAGCGGAGTCCCGAGAGGCCCCGACAACTCCACAGGATCCCTCACCTCTCAGAGGCACCCTGGGAAGTTCCCTAAGGTCCCCGGCAGAAGGCGAGCGAAACGAGGGTTTCCTGCCGCCACCCGAGAAAGACCTCGAGAGTCCTTCTTCAACGCGTCTCGAGGCCCTAGTCCCCTCCCGTGACTTGAGAGCCATGACGTGCTCCCCCTCGCCACGCGCATGGAGACCTGACTTCCCTGGCGCCGCACGAGAGGCTCCCTGAGATCCTCGTCGTGCCTCGGGAGAAAACCCCCACGGGCGCCGCCGCTCGAGGAAACCCCTGAGATGCCCCCGTCCTCGCGAGCTGAGGGCCTTCTTTTCCTGCATGGCCTGGAGAGCAATCCCGGGTCCTCTCTCCAAACGGAAGAGGATTCTTGACTCCCTTGAGTCCGCTCAGGGGGCTCCAAGAGATCCGGGTCGCGATTCAAGGGGAGAGCGGAGTCCTTGGCTTCCCCTCGAGACGAGCCCTGACTCCCCGGGGTAACCTGGAATGCAACCCCGAGATCCCTGCCTTCCCTGGAGAGGAATATTAGGTCCCGGACACACGCCTAGGTGCGGTCTCTTCGGCCCTGCAGTGACTCGAGCGCAACCCCCAGCTTTCCCTCGCAACTCGAGGGGAAGATTGGGCTTCGCAGGGCCAACCCAAGAGGAAGCCTGAGATCCCCGGCGTAACTCAAGAATCCGCCGCAACTCGAGAAAAACCACGTGGTTCCCACGTCTTCGCAAGATGACGCCCTTGCCCGCGACGGCGTATGAAGGGAAGTCCCCTGTTCCGCCCTGAAGGGCGAAACGGTCCCTGACAGCCTTCATGCGACCCCCAAAAGTTCCTCGACACGCCGGGTTCCCTCGAGGGTAACACCGAGGGTTCTGGCCCCACTTCATCTGAGCCCCTTCTCCCCTCCTGATGGCGACAGGAGAGTCAATCCCCCTGCGTTGTCTGGAAGGCTCCCCGGCCTTCCCGGCATACCTCAGGATGTAGCCGGCCTCACTAGGAAATTTGAGACTAGCCCCGTGGGTGGTCCCACATGCCGAAAGACCCCGATTTCCCTGTCCGCTCTTGAAAAGAACCCGAGGCCCGGACACCTCTTCGAAGGCAACCCAGTGGGTGAAGGCACAACACGAAGGGGCACTGTCACCGTCGTGCATCGTCCGGAAACACCCGCAGGTTCCACACACAGCTCAACAAGGGGCCTGAGACCCCCTGAACACCTCGACAGGCAAGCGGAGTTCCCTTCCTCAGACAAGACGATTCCTGACTCTCCTGTCTCAACTCTGCAGGGACTCTGCGGTCGGAGTCCGAAACGGAGAGGAAGCCTGAGGTTCCTGCCTTCCCTGGAGATGAGGCCCTCTTCCATTGCGCCAAACCCAGCGGAGTCCTGAGAGGCCCCTCCAACTCCACAGCATCCCTCATCTGTCAGAAGCACACTGGGAAGTTCCCTAATGTCACCGGTAAACTTATATTGCACAAGGTCCACATGAAAAGGCCCACGCAGCAGGACAGCCACAGATTCTGTCTGCCATTAAAGGGCAGTAAGGTGCCCTCCCCCCTTCTTTGCTGCCTCGGTGGCCACCAGGGTGCAATTCGCGTACCCTTCCCTTTCCCATCCTAGCAGGTGCTCCAGGGCCCGCTGGCCTACAAAGTGCCAGAAGCAGGGCTGGGCCAGCCGGCCAGAATTCAGGGCTCTGTCCCTTGGACTTCCAGCGGACACTAGGCTGCTTGGGAAAACCGCGCAGACTATGAGGTTTTTCAGCAGAGGGGTGGAGTGGTAAAGGCCTTGACCCCAAAGACGAGGCCTTCCTGCGACCGCCAGGTTGGGGAGCTCTGAGACTGTGCCAACACAGGGCGGAATACATGGTTCCCTGCTCCACGCAGTCCCCGTTCCCTTACCTGTGTTCCGCACCCCTCCGCTGTGGCCGATGGATGCCGATCCTTGGGGATCCAGGAGTTCACGAAATGGGCATTCCCAGCCGCAATGGCGACCCCCAACAGCACATCTGGAAAGCCCTCCCCCACCCCCGCCAGGAGCCGACCCCCGCTGCGAACGGACCCCCACCCCGCCCCGCGCCGCCAGGTTTTGCCCCGGCCCTGCTGGGCTCCCGGCGGGTTCCCAGCCACATTGGCGACCCCCGGGAGCACAACAGGGACCGACCCCCCACCCACAGCGAGCGGAATCTCGACCTGTGCAGCCCAGGTTTACCCCACCCTGGCTGCGCTCACGGCGTGTTTCCAGCCGCAGTGGCCATCTCTGAGAGCACAACTGGGAAGCCCTCCCCTACCCCCGCCAGGAGCCGACACCTGCCCTGTGCCGCCCGGGTTCGCCCCGCCCCTGCCGCGCTCCAGGGGCGCTGCCCACCTTCACCAGCGGCTCTCGGTGAGCCCCGTCCCCACGCCCGGTTCCAGGAGAGGCTCTCGGACCTCGCTGCTGCTGCCAGGTCAAACATGAGGACAATACATACACCCCACAGAGACAATCCAAGCTGTCTATGATTTAGGGATCAAACGAGGACTACAGAAAGGCAAGATGACCTGACCTAGGAGGGCCATGATATTCTATAGAACCAGACAAAGTTGGTTACCAAGGAAACTTTTTTCCTTGGAACCCGGAAAGCTGGTTCTTTGCATATGCAATGACCAACAATTGGCTTGTTACCCAAGCCTGCCTTACTGCCACCCCCATCCCCCCACTCCCCAGAAGACTGGCTCAAAGAAATATTTTAAATCTCAGGCGGAAACCTGGAAGATGTCTTGTCTGTCTGTTTGGATTAAGGTATGTGTCAGTGTGAGCCTTGTGTTTTTTGATAATATTGCTCAAGTTCTGTGTTCTGATTTCAATGGTCTCAAGACAAGGCAGCCCTTCCAAATCAAACTGCTGGAAATACAAGAAAACATTGACCTAAATGAATGTCAGAGTCCCGTGAACTGGGAACTAGTCAATATTAAATATCTAGTATTTTTGGTTTTGCTCCTCCATTATAGACATGTCTAAGAGTCAACAACATTAAGCACAACATGTTCATAGTGCCTAGGTTTCTTTTGAGGTAAAAATTGCTCTATTGTTATATCTGTCACAAGCTTGTCAGCAAGAAACTACCTGGAAACGACAACAACAAAAGTAAAAAATGTAAATGTGATATGAGCTTTTAGACAAACTCTTTACAATAATTATACTCTAAAATATCTGCCTCTCATAGTCTTGATTGAAGGCAGAGGAGAAGGGGATGACAGAGGATACGATGGTTGTATGGCATCACTGACTCGATGGACATGAGTTTGAGCAAGCCCCTGGAGTTGGTGACGGACACGGAAGCCTAGCGTCCTTCAGGCCACGGGGTCCCAAAGAGTCAGACACGACTGAGCAACTGAACTGAACTGAACTAACAAACGTTTCTCCAGGTGTTTTGGTTACCCGAGTTTCTATCCTTGTGACGACAGTGTATTGAATAGCTAGGTCATTTCCAAATAAATGAAAGTTCTGAAACATTCACGACTTGAAAGGACCTCCCTTTTACACAGAAACAAAAGAGATTTTTGACTCTCCATGAATAGTGTCTGGCACCATCCTGACATGTTAAATGTAAGAAAGCAATTGTTTTGTTTTGTTTTGTTCTGTTCTTGGGGGTGGGGGGAGGGGGGCGGGCTATAGCCAATGCCAATATAAAAGTCAGTTCTTGGTTGCTGAAGGGAAATGTATGACTTGTTATTACAAGAAAGTATGTGGAATGCAATGGCACTTGAGGAAGGAAAACAAAGTAGTTCTGTCTTACAGGCGGCCGTTTCAGGATGGGAGAAGCAAAGGAATGGGTACAGAATGGGATAAGGAGGTTGTAGGGAAAGTGGACCCCCAGAAAAGAGTTCTGTGCCTAGCACAAGTTTTCTTGAGATGTCGAACTGCCTTTGCTAATGGAGTTTAAGTTTCTTTACCTCTTAAGTGATCTCTTCTAGGTTGACCTAGAACAGAAATCTTTGGTTAGCTTTGGCTAAGTGGAGAAGTAGTGTTTCACGGCGACATATGTGATCCTTCCTGACTGTTTGCAGCCCTTTTGATATCGATGCCTTGCTTCTGCTGCTGCTGCCGCCGCCGCTGCTGCTAAGTCGTTTCAGTCGTGTCCGACTCTGTGCGACCCCATAGACGGCAGCCCACCAGGCCCCGCAGTCCCTGGGGTTCTCTAGGCAAGAACACTGGAGTGGGTTTCCATTTCCTCCTCCCATGCATGAAAGTGAAAAGTGAACGTGAAGTCGCTCAGTGGTGTCCGACTCTTAACCACCCCATGGACTGCAGCCTACCAGGCTCCTCCATCCATGGGATTTTGCACGCAAGAGTACTGGAGTGGGGTGCCATTGCCTTCTCCCATATCTATGCACAAGCCTGCCTAAATAATTGACTTCTAGCTAGCTTTGGGATGCCAATGACCATCCACCCTTACCAGGCAACAGAGAAGAGAAAAACACTTACCACAGGAGGTCCTGGTAAGGAACAAGGAACTAACAAGCTCCCGCCAACCAGGATTCTGCAGAGGTCAACAAGAGGTCAGTAAGAGATGGAAGACTGCAGTCCAGAGGTCCTAGCAACTTCCATCTTGCAGCAGAGACCCAGCATAGTCAAAACGAATTCAATGTTGCAAAAAATAAGTAAACAAATAAAGGACAGAAATCCTTTGAACACATGACTGAGATTAGGGGTGAGGCAGTACATGTACGGTGCCCGGAAAATCTTAAAGTATGAGAAAGGAAAGAATTTAAAGACAACTATCAAGCTGTCCGAACTGATAAAAACGAAAGATTACACAGTTTTTTCTGTATATATTAGCAGATAATAATCTGAAAAGGAATTTAAAAAAATTCCCTTTCAATAATGTCAACATGAATACAACACTTTGCCATGGATGTAACGAGGATGACAAGACTGGCACACTGGAAATTATACACCCTGGCTGAAAACTATCCTGAATACATGGACAGATATTCCATAACAATGGAAAGACTTAAGATGGCAATACCATGGAATGCATCTTCAATCTGAAATGAAGATTTGATATGATTTGATCGCTCAGAGCTTTTGTGTCATCAATTGTTATTAAAGTATAAATGAGATAGAGAAAGCTGCTGACTTAGACTTGAGGCGGGGTGTACGCCCTGCTGGTCTCTAGCCAGATATTCTACAGGCACTAGCAGTCAGCTAAGGAAAGAAAGGCACTGTCTCAGGGAATGGCACCAGGCCCCTCCCCCACGACATGCCTTGAGGTCACATTGGCAGCAGGTGAGTCATCCTGGGCCAAAAACTGATTGACATGAATCTTGAAGAAAGGCAGTATTCCAGGCAAATATATCATTTCCTTAACATAGATTAGGAGAACAAGGTACGAGGAAAACATACTGTTTTGTTCAAGTCTCTTCTGAGCCTATTGGGGGAACCGACCTGAAGCCAGAGTCCAGCAGATATACATAGGATATTTACATCGCTTAAGACAAACATTTCCTCAGGAACAAATGCATTGCTTAGCTCAAGGTTTGTCTGCGAAATTCTTACACATCAGTAGATGGCTCCGAGCTGGGTTTCTACACACAAGAACATGAATGCAAAGGACAAGCCTGCACAGCCCATCTGACCCCTCCCCCACAGCTAGCAGCATTTCCAAGTGACCTCCTAAGGCCTTCCCCAAAATACAGGGGCACCTCTGGGTTTCCTGTTTCAAGCTCTTCGAACACATTTCTTAAAAAAAAAAAAATCCTGCACACTTCTTGATAGAATGCCACAGTGCAAGGAAAACAGGCCTTCAATACTTAAACCTCCCTGTGCCAAACACTTGGGGCTTGGTTTTGTTTTGTTTTGTTTTTTAATTACACCACCACATAATTTAAACTTTTTACAATTTCTAATTATTCAGTACCAAAACACCAAACTTTTATTGCACAAGGTCCCCATGAAAAGGCCCACGAATCAGGACAGCCACAGATTCTGCCATGAAAGGGCAGCAAGGTGCCCTCCCCACTTCTTTGCTGCCTGGGCGGCCACCAGGGTTTGAAATCCATGCACCCTACTAACTTTCTAGGGTGCAATTCGCGGACCCTTCCCTTTCTCATCCTAGCAGGTGCTCCAGGGCCCGCTGGCCTACAAAGTGCCAGAAGCAGGGCTGGGCCAGCCGGCCAGAGTTCAGGGTTCTGTCCCTTGGACTTCCAGGGGACACTAGGCTGCTTGGGAAAACCGTGCAGACTGAGATTTTTCAGCAAAGGGGTGGATCGGTAAAGGCCTTGACACCAAGGGCGAGGCCTTTCTGCAACCGCCAGGTTGGGGAGCTCCGAGAATGTGCCAACAGAGGGCGGAATACGTGGTTCCCTGCTCCAAGCAGTCCCAGTTCTCTGACCTGTGGCCCGCAGCCCTCCGCTGCACCCACTAGATGTGGATCCTTGGGGACACATTAGCATAGGAAATGGGCGTTCCTAGCCGCAGTGGCAACCCCGGAGAGCACAACTGGGACCGAACCCCCACCCACAGCCATCTAAATCTCGACCCGCGCAGCCCAGGTTTACCCCGCCCCTGCCGCACTCCCAGCGCATTTCCAGCTGCAGTGGGGACCCCCGAGAGCACAACTGTTACCACCCCCCACCCCCTCCCGACCGGAACCCCGACCCGCGCCGCCTGGGATCGCCCCGCCCCTGGCGCGCTCCCGGCGCATTGCCCACTTCCACCAGGGGCTCCCGGTGAGCCCTGTCCCCACGCCCGGTTCCAGGAGAGGCTCTCGGACCTTGCTACTGCCGCCAGGTCAAACACGAGGACAATACATCCACCCCACAGAGACAATCCAAGCTGTCTATGATTTAGGGTTCAAACGAGGACTACAGAAAGGAAAGATGTCCTGACCTAGGAGGGCCATGAGAGTCTATAGATCCAAAGAAAATTGGGTACCAAGGAAGCTTTTTTCTTGGAACCCGGAAAGCTGGTTCTTTGCATATGCAATGACCAACAATTAGCTTGTTACCCAAGCCTGCCTCGCTGCCACCCCCACTCCCCCCCCCCCCACTTCCCAGGAAAACGGCTCAAAGAAATATTTTAAATCTCAGGCGGAAAACTGGAAGATGTCTTGTCTGTCTGTCTGGATTAAGGTATATGTCAGTGTGAGCCTTGTGTTTTTTGATAATATTGCTCAAGTTCTGAGTACTGATTTCAATGGTCTCAAGACAAGGCAGCCCTTCCAAATCAAACTGCTGGAAATACAAGAAAACATTGACCTAAATGAATGTCAGAGTCCCGTGAACTGGGAACTAGTCAATATTAAATATCTAGTATTTTTGGTTTTGCTCCTCCACTATAGACATGTCTAAGAGTCAACAACATTAAGCACAACATGTACATAGTGCCTAGGTTTCTTTTGAGGTAAAAATTGCTCTATTGTTATATGTGTCACAAGCTTGTCAGCAAGAAAGTACCTGGAAACAGCAACAACCAATGTAAAAAATGTAAATGTGATATGAGCTTTTAGATAAACTCTTAACAATAATTATACTCTAAAATATCTGCCTCTCATAGTCTTGATTGAAGGCAGAGGAGAAGGGGATGACAGAGGATAAGATGGTTGGATGGCATCACTGACTCGATGGACATGAGTTTGAGCAAGCCCCTGGAGTTGGTGATGGACACGGAAGCCTGGCGTCCTGCAGGCCACGGGGTCACAAAGAGTCAGACTCGACTGAGCAACTGAACTGAACTGAACTTACAATCGTTCCTCCAGGTGTTTTGGTTACCTGAGTTTCTATCCTGGTGCTAAACTAAGTGACGACAGTGTATTGAATAGCTAGGTCACTTCCAAATAAATGAAACTTCTGAAACATTCACGACTTGAAAGGACCTCCCTTTTACACAGAAACAAAAGAGATTTTTGACTCTGCATGAATAGTGACTGGCACCATCCGAACATATTAAATGTAAGAAAGCAATTTTTTTGTTTTGTTTTGTTTTGTTCTGTTCTTGCAGGAAGCGGGGTGGGCGCTATTATCACTGATAGGTATGCTCACCAATCTATCAAATGCCAATATAAGAGTCAGTTCTTGGTTGCTGAAGGGAAATGTATGACTTGTTATTACAAGAATGTATGGAATGCAATCACACTTTAAGAAGGAAAACGAAGTAGTTCTGTCTTACAGGTGGCATTTTCAGGACGGGAGAAGCAAAGGAATGGGTACAGAATGGGATAAGGAGGTTGTAGGGAAAGTAGGCCCCCAGAAAAGAGTTTTGTGCCTAGCACAAGTTTTCTTGAGATGTTGAACTGCCTTTGCTAATGGAGTTTAAGTTTCTTTACCTCTTAAGTGATCTCTTCTAGGTTGACCTAGAACAGAAATCTTTCGTTAGCTTTGGCTAAGAGGAGAAGTATTGTTTCACGATGACATATGTGATCCTACCTGACTGTTCTCATCCCCTTTGATATCTATGCACTGCTGCTGCTGCTGCTGCAGCTGCTAAGTGGTTCAGTTGAGGCCGACCCTGTGCCACGCCATAGATGGCAGCCCACCAGGCCCCGCAGTCTCTGGGGTTCTCTAGGCAAGAACACTGGAGTGGGTTGCCATTTCCTCCTCCTATGCATGAAAGTGAAAAGTGAAAACGAAGTCACTCAGTGGTGTCCGACTCTTAGCCACCCCATGGACTGCAGCCTACCAGGCTCCTCCATCCTTGGGATTTTCCAGGAGTGGGGTGCCATTGCCTTCTCCCATATCTGTGCACAAGCCTGCCTAAATAATTGACTTCTAGCCAACTTTGGGATGCCCATGACCACCCACCCTTACCAGGCAACAGAGAAGAGAAAAACACTTACCACAGGAGGTTCTGATAAGGAACAAGGAACTAACAAGCTCCCACCTACCAGGAATCTGCAGAGGTCAACAAGAGGTCAGCAAGAGATGAGAGACTGCAGTCCAGAGGTCCTAGCTACTTCCATCTAGCAACAAACACCCAGCATAGTCAAAACGATTTCAATGTTAAAGAATAAATAAATAAATAAATAAAAGGACAGAAGTTCTTTGAACACATGTCTGAATTTAGGGGTGAGGCATTACATATGTGTCCCAGGATAATCTTAAAGTGTCAGAAAGTAAAGAAATTAAAGACAACTATCAAGCTGTCCAAACTGATCAAAATGAATGATTACACAGTTTTATCTGTATACATTAGCAGATAATAATCTGAAAAGGAATTTTAAAAAATTCCCTTTCAATAATATCAACATGAATAAAACACTTTGCCATGGATGTAACGAGGATGACAAGACTGGCACACTGGAAATTATACACCCTGGCTGAAAACTATCCTGAATACATGGACAGATATTCCATAACGATGGAAAGACTTAAGATGGCAATACCATGGAATGCATCTTCAATCTGAAATGAAGATTTGATATGATTTGATCGCTCAGAGCTTTTGTGTCATCAAGTGTTATTAAAGTATTAAAGAGATAGAGAAAGCTGCTGACTTAGACTCGAGGCAGGGTGGGGGGGGGTAGTAAGAGTACCCCCTGCTGGTCTTTAGCCAGATATTCTACAGGCACTAGCAGTCAGCTAAGGAAAGAAAGGAACTGTTTCAGGGAATGGCACCAGGCCCTTCCCCCACGACATGCATTGAGATAATATTGGCAGCAGGTGAGTCATCCCGGGCCAAAACTTGATTGACATGAATCTTGAAGAAAGGCAGTATTGCAGGCAAATATATCATTTCCTTAACATAGATAAGGAGAACAAGCTAGGAGGAAAACATGCTGTTTTGTTCAAATCGCTTCTGAGCCTTTTGGGGGAACCGACCTGAAGCCAGAGTCTAGCGGAAATACATAGGATATTTACATCGCTTAAGACAAACATTTTCTTAGGAAAAAATGCATTGCTTAGCTCAAGGTTTGTCTGCGAAATTCTTACACATCAGGAGATGGCTCCGAGCTGGGTTTCCACACACAAGAACATCCATGCAAAGGACAAGCCTGCACAGCCCATCTGCCCCCCTCCCGCACAGCCAGCAGCATTTCCAAGTGACCTCCTAAGGCCTTCCCCAAAATACAGGGGCACCTCTGGGTTTCCTGTTTCCCTCACTTCGAACACTTTTCTTAAAAAAAAAAATCCTGCACACTTCTTGATAGAATGCCACAGTGCAAGGAATACAGTCCTTCAATATTTAAACCTCCATTTGCAAAACACTTGGAGCTTGGTTTTGTTTTGTTTTGTTTTTTAATTACATCACCACATAATTTAAAGCTTTTACACATTCTAATTATTCAGTTCCAAAACACCAAACTTTTATTGCACAGGGTCCTCATGAAAAGGCCCACGCAGCTGGACAACCACAGATTTTGCCATGAAAGGGCAGCAAGGTGCCCTCCCCACTTCTTTGCTACCTGGGCGGCCACCAGGGTTTGAAATCCATGCACCCTACTAAGTTTCTAGGGTGCAATCCATGGACCCTTCCCTTTCCCATCCCAGCAGGTGCTCAAGGGCCCGCTGGCTTACAAAGTGCCAGAAGAGGGCTGGGCCAGCCGGCCAGAGTTCAGTGTTCTGTCCCTTGGACTTCCAGCGGACACTAGGCTGCTTGGAAAAACCGCGCAGACTCTGAGATTTTTCAGCAGAGGGGTGGAGCGGTAAAGGCCTTGACCCCAAAGGCAAGGCCTTTCTGCGACCGCCAGGTTGGGGAGCTCCGAGAATGTGCCAACAGACGGCAGAATACTTGGTTCCCTGCTCCACCCAGTCCCAGTTCCCTTACCTGTGGTCTGCAGCCCTCCGCTGCACCCACGGGATGGCGATCCTTGGGGACCCAGGAGCAGACGAAATGGGCGTTCCCAGCCGCAGTTGCAACCCCCGAGAGCGCAACTGGGAACCCCTCCCCATCCCCCCGGTGAGCCGACCCCGCCCCGCTCCGCCAGGGTTAGCCCCGCCCCTGCCGCGCTCCCTGCGCGTTCCCATCCGCAGTGGCGACCCCGGGAGCACAACTGGGACCGACCCCCACCCAAAGCCATCTGAATCTCGACCCCCGCAGCCCGGGTTTACCTGTCCCGGGTGCGCTCCTGGCGAGTTTTCAGCCTCAGTGTCCACCTCTGAGAGCACAACTGGGAAGCCCGCCCCCACCCCCGCCAGAAGCCGACCCCCGCCCCACGCCGCCCGCGTTCGCCCCGCCCCTGCACGGTCCAGGTACCTTCCCAGCTTCTAGCGTTCACGCCCGGGTAGGAGCAGGGTGTAGGAGTATGGGAGATGTGTCTGGAGCCTGACAGCCTCAGCTCCGCTCTGGCCTGCCCTTTGGACCTAGGAGCCAGGCCAACTTGCAGAGGGCTTAGGGCTCCATTGTATGCAAACTACCAAGGCCTACCGCAAGGAGAGCTCTGTCCGAGGGAAGGGAAGTGCCCCAGGCTGCGTTCCCAAGCTCTTGCTTGGCAATGCAGACTCAGCGGTAAACGGAGGGAATCAGGCTCTCTGTAGCCGCAGCTTCACACACAGGTGTGTCTCCGTAGGAATCAAGAAAGATCCTGACAGGGTGAGGTTCATTAGAGCTATACTAAAGAGCAAAGGCTTGTCCATGTGGTCTTGCCTTCCCCTGTGCCTTTGGGTCTCCAGGCTCGGCCCCAGCTCCGTGGAAACAACCCCTGAGAAAATATCTTCAAGATCCACTTTTCCCAGTGTCTGGGAACCGGGGTTCGTAGGAGGAGAGAAAAGCACGCCTCCATCGGGAACAAAAATGCAGCCCACCTGCCTGTGTTTTGAAGCCTCTATTTGGAAGGAATGGGTTAGCTTCTCCTAAAGGAGACCTCCAGATCTGCTCAGAAGTCGGTAATTCCAGAGGCAGGGTACTGGTCCCTGACTGCCCTTTGCTAGCCTTGCAAAGATATTCCTAGATTCTAGAGTTATTTTCCATGAAGAAGCAGGCTTCGGGAATGTGTCAGACGGGACTGGCTCCTTATTGACCTCAGCTCAGCTATTGCCTTTCCATTCAAACTAGGGCAAGGCCCTACTTTATGAAGGGTAAGGGTCTTCTTCTTTGCAAACTGCCAAGGGCTACAGCAATGAGACCTCTGTCAAGGTGAGGGAAGCCGAAGAGGATGGATTCTCAAGCAGGTGCTTTGCCACAAAGCATCAGCACCCCACGGAGAGAATCAAGCTCCCTGTGCACCAATGTTGGGAGTGTAGCTTCACACACAGAGTTGTCTCTATAGGAGCCAAGAATGTTCCTGAGAGATTAGGTTCACTAAACCTCTCCTACAGAGCATAGACCTGTCCATGTGGTTTTGCCTTCCCCTGTGAGTTGGGTCCTCGAGGTCCGCCACACCTCCGGGGAAACTGTCCCTGAGAAAAGATCTCCAGGAACCGCTTTGCCGAGGCTGGGAAATGCTGTTCACAGGAAGTAAGGCAAGCGAATCTCCTGCAGAGTAAAAGAGGCCTTACAGTCCCTGGAGGAGCAGGCTGCCAGAGTGTGTGAAACCTGACTGTTGCCTTACTGGCCTCAGCTCCGCCATTGCCTGTTCATCCGAGCTAGCACCCAGGCCTACTTGGAAAAGCATTTGGGTGCAGATTTCTACAAAGTGCCAAGGGCTACAGCAGTGAGAATTCTCTCAGTGGTAAGGGAGAGCATTTTATGGATTCTCAAGCTGTTTTCTGAATGACAGCGTCAAAATGAACAGAGAGAATCAGGCTCTCTCTGCCCCTATGTTAGGTACGCAGCTTCACACACAGAGGTGTCTCTATAGGAGCCAAGAATGCTCCTGAGAGATGAGGTTCACAAGAGGTCTGCTACAGAGCATAGACCTGTCCATGTGGTCTTGCCTTCCCCTGTGCCTTTGGGCCCCGGGCTCGGCCCCAGCTCCGTGGAAACAAGCCCTGAGAAAATATCTTCAAGATACGCTTTTCCCAGAGGCTGGGAACTGGAGTTCATAGGAGGAGAGAAAAGCAAGCCTCCTTCGGGCACGAAATGCAGCCAACCTGCCTGTGTTTTGAAGCCTCTATTTGGAAGGAATGGGTTAGCTTCTCCTAAAGGAGACCTCCAGATCTGCTCAGAAGTCGGTAATTCCAGAGGCAGGGTTCTGGTTCCTGACTGCCCTTTGCCAGCCTTGCAAAGACATTCCAAGATTCTAGAGTTATATTCCATGAAGGAGCAGGCTTCAGGAATGTGTCAGAGGGGACTGGCTCCTTATTGGCCTCAGCTCAGCTATTGCCTTTCCATTCAAACTAGGACAAGGGCCTAGTTTATGAAGTGTAAGGGTCTTCTTCTTTGAAACTCCCAAGGGCTACAGCAATGAGACTTCTGTCAAGGTGAGGGAAGCCTAAGAGGACGGATTCTCAAGCAGGTGCTTTGCTACAAAGCATCAGCACCCCACGGAGAGAACCAAGATCCCTGTTCCCCAATGTTGGGAGTGTAGCTTCACACACAGAGTTGTCTCTATAGGAGCCAAGAATGTTCCTGAGAGATTAGGTTCACTAAACCTCTCCTACAGAGCATAGACCTGTCCATGTGGTTTTGCCTTCCCCTGTGAGTTGGGTCCTCGAGGTCCACCACACCTCCGGGGAAACTGTCCCTGAGAAAAGATCTCCAGGAACGGCTTCGCTGAGGCTGGGAAACGCTGTTCACAGGAAGTAAGGCAAGCGAATCTCCTGCAGAGAAAAAGAGGCCTTACTGTCCCTGGAGGAGCAGGCTGCCAGAGTGTGTGAAACCTGACTGTTGCCTTGCTGGCCTCAGTTCCACCATTGCCTGTTCCTCCGAACTAGGACCCAGGCCTATTTGGAGAAGCGTTTGGCTGCGGATTTCTACAAAGTGCCAAGGGCTACAGCAGTGAGAATTCTCTCAGCGGTCAGGGAGAGCATTTTATGGATTCTCAAGCTGTTTTCTGAACGACAGGGTCAAAATGAACTGAGAAAATCAGGCTCTCTGTGCCCCTATGTTAGGTACGCAGCTTCACACACAGAAGTGTCTCTATAGGAGCCAAGAATGTTCCTGAGAGATGAGGTTCACTAGAAGTCTGCTACAGAGCATAGACCTGTCCATATGGTTTTGCCTTGCCCTGTGAGTTGGGTCCCTGAGGTCCGCCCCAGCTCAGGGGAAGGAGCCCCTGAGAAAAGATCTCCAGGGACCGCTATTCCCCCAGGCTGGCAAATGCAGTTCACAGGAGGTAACACAAGCGAGCCTCCTGCAAGGCACAACAGGCCTTAGTGTCCCTGGACGATCAGGCTGCAAGAGTGTGTGAGACCTGACTGGTGCCTTACTGGCCTCAGCTCCGCCATTGCATGTTCCTCTGAACTAGGACCCAGGCCTACTAGGAGAAGGGTTTGGGTATGGATTTCTAAATACTGCCAAGGGGTATAGCAATGAGAACTGTGTCACGGGTAAGGAAGAGCATTGTATGGATTTTCAAGCTGTTGTTTGAACGACAGCTTCAAAGATGCACAGAGAGAATCAGACTCTGTGTCTCCATGTTCGGTACACAGCTTCACAGACAGGGGTGTCTCCATAGGAAACAAGAACGTTCCTGACAGAGTGAGGTTCACTAGAGCTCTCCTAGAGAGCAAAGACTTGTCCATGTGGTTTTTCTTCCCCTGTGCGTTTGGGGCTCCAGGCTCGGCCCCAGCTCCGTGGAAACAACCCCTGAGAAAAGATCTTCAAGATCCGCTTTTCCCAGAGGCTGGGATGTGGGGTTCATAGGAGGCGGGAAAAGCAGGCCTCCTTCAGAGAGCAAGAGGCAGCCAAGCGGCCTGCGTTTGGAAGCCTCTATTTGGAAGAATGGGTTAGCTTCCCCTAAGGGAGACCTCCAGATCTGTTCAGAAGTCGGTAATTCCAGAGGCAGTGTGCAGGGTCCTGACTGCCCTTTGCCAGCCTTGCAAAGACATTCCTAGATTCTACAGTTATCTTCCTGAAGAAGCAGGCTTTGGGAATATGTCAGACTTGACTGGCGCCTTATTGGCCTCAGCTCAGCTATTGCCTTTCCATTCAAAGTAGGACAAGGCCCTACTTTATGAAGGGTAAGGGCCTTCTTCTTTCCAAACTGCCGAGGGCTACAGCAATGAGACCTCCGTAAATGCGAGGGAAGCATAAGCGGATGGATTATCAGGAAGGTTCTTTGCCACCAAGCATCAGCACCCCACGGAGAGAATCAGGCTCCCTTTGCCCCTATGTGGGGTGTGTAGATTCACACACAGTGGTGTCTCTACAGGAGCCAAGAATGTTCCTGAGAGATGAGGCTCACAAGAGCTCTCCTACAGAGTGCTCACCTGTACATGTGGTTTCGCCTTCCCCTGTGAGTTGGGTGCCCGAGGTCCACCCCAGCTCCGAGAAAACAGCCTCTGAGAAAAGATCTCCAGGAACCGCTTTTCGCCCAGGCTGGGAAAAGCTGTTCACAGGAAGTAAGGCAAGTGAGCCTCCTGCAGAGAAAAAGAAGCCTTACTGTCCCTGGAGGAGCAGGCTGCCAGAGTGTGTGAAAACTGACTGGTGCCATACTGGTCTTAGCTCCGCCATTGCTTGTTCCTCCGAACTGGGACTCAGGCCTACTTGGAGAAGGGTTTAGGTGCAGATTTCTACAAACTTCCAAGGGCTACTGCAATGAGAACTCTCTCAGAGGTAAGGGCGAGAATTGTATGGATTCTCAAGCTGTTTTCTGAACGACAGCATTAAACCTGCACAGAGAGAATCAGGCTCTTTGCCGCCATGTTGGGTACACAGTTTCACACACAGAGGTGTCCGCATAGGAGCCAAGAACGTTCGTCAAAGACTGAGGTTCACTAGAGCTCTCTTAGAGAGCAAAGACTTGTTCATGTGGTTTTGCCTTCCCCTGTATGTGTGGGTCTCTGGGCACAACCCCAGCTCCGTGGAAACAACCCCTGAGCAAAGATCTCCAAGATCTGCTTTTCCCCCATGCTGGAAACCAGGGATCATAGGAGGCAGGAAAAGCAAGCCTCCTTCAGGCAAGAAGAGGCAGCCAACTAGCCTGTGTTTGGAAGCCTCTATTTGCAAGGAATGGGTTAGCTTCTCCAGAAGGAGACCTCCAGATCTGCTCAGAAGATAGATATTCCAGAGGCAGGGTCGAGGTTCCTGACTGCCCTTTGCCAGCCTTGCAAAGACATTCCTAGATTCTAGCGCTATTTTCCATGAAGGAGCAGGCATCGGGAATATGTCAGAGTTGACGGGTGCCTTACTGGCCTCAGCTCAGCTATTGCCTTTCCTTTCAAACTAGGATCAGGGCCTACTTGGTGAAGGGTAAGGGTCTACTTCTTTCCCAACTGCCAAGAGACACAGCAATGAGACCTCTGTCAAGGCGAGGGAAGCGTAAGCAGATGGATTCTCAAACAGGTGCTTTGCCACAAAGCATCAGCACCCCACGGAGAGAATCAGGCTCCCTGTGCCCCTATGTTCGGTGTGTAGCTTTACACACAGAGGTGTCTCTGTACGAGCCAAGAATGTTCCTAAGAGATGAAACACACTGACGTCTCCTACAGAGCATAGACCTGTCCATGTGGTTTTTCCTTCCCCTGTGAGATGGGTCCCCGAGGTCCACCCCAGCTCTGGGGATAGAGCCCCTGAGAAAAGATCTCCAGGAACCGCTTTTTGCCCAGGCTGGGAAACGCAGTTCACAGGAGGCAAGGCAAGCGAGCCTCCTGCAGGGAAAAATAGGCCTTACTGTCCCTGGAGGAGCAGGCTGCCAGAGTGTGTGACACCTGACTGGTGCCTTACTGACCTCAGCTCCGCCATTGCATGGCCATCCAAACCAGGACCCAGGCCTACTTGGAGAAGGGTTTGGGTGCGGATTTGTAAAAACTGCCAAAGGCTACAGCAATGAGAAGTCTCTCAGAGGTGAGGGAGAGCATTGTATGGATTCTCAAGCTGTTGTTTGAACGACAGCTTCAAAACTGCAAAGAGAGAATCAGGCCCTGTGTGCCCCCTTGTTGGGTACACAGCTTCACACACAGGGGTGTCTCCATAGGAGTCAAGAACGTTCCTGACACAGTAAGTTTCACTTAGAGGTCTCCTGGAGAGCAAAGTCTTGTCCATGTGCTTTTCCTTCCCCTGTGCGATTGGGTCTCTGGTCTCGGCCCCAGCTCCATGGAAACAACCCCTGAGAAAATATCTTCAAGATCCGCTTTTCCCAGAGGCTGGGAACAGGGCTTCATAGGATGCGAGAAAAGCAGGCCTCCTTCGGGCGCGAAAAGGCAGCCAACTGGCCTGTTTGGAAGCCTCTATTTGGAAAGAATGGGTTAGCTTCTCCTAAAGGAGACCTCCAGATCTGCTCAGAAGTCGGTAATTCCAGAGGCAGGGTGCTGGTTCCTGACTGCCCTTTGCCAGCCTTGCAAAGACATTCCCAGATTCTAGAGTTATTTTCCATGAAGGTGAAGGCTACGGGAGTATGTCAGACTTGGCAGGCACCTTATTGGCCTCAGCTCAGCTGTTACCTTTCCATTCAAACTAGGACAAAGGCCTACTTTATGAAGGGTAAGGGTCTTCTTCTTTCCAAACTGCCAAGGGCTACAGCAATGGGACCTCTGTCAAGGCGAGGGAAGCCTAAGTGGATGGATCATCAAGCAGGTGCTTTGCCACAAAGCATCAGCAACCCACGGGGAGAATCAGGCTCCATTTGCCCCTATGTTGGGTGTGCAGCTTCACATACAGAGGTGTCTCTATAGGAGGCCAGAATGTTCCTGAGAGATGAGGTTCACTAGAGCTCTCCTACAGAGCATAGACCTGTCCATATGCTTTTGCCTTCCCCTGTGAGTTGGGTCCTCGAGGTCCTCCCCAGCTCCGGGGAAGGAGCCCCTGAGAAAAGATCTCCAGGGACCTCTTTTCCCCCAGGCTGGGAAATGCAGCTCACAGGAGGGAAGTCAAGTGAGCCTCCTGCAGGGAAAAAGAGGGCTTACTGTCCCTGGACGATCAGGCTGCAGAGTGTGTGAGACCTGACTGGTGCCTTACTGGCCTCAGCTCCTCCATTGCATGTTCCTCCGAACTAGGACCCAGGACTACTTGGCGAAGGGTTTGGGTGCGGATTTCTAAAAACTGCCAAGGGCTACAGCAATGAGAACTCTGTCACGGGTAAGGAAGAGCATTGTATGGATTTTCAAGGTGTTTTTTGAACGACATCTTTAAAGCTACACAGAGAGAATCAGGCTCTCTGTGCCCCCATGTTGGGTACGCAGCTTCGCACACAGGGGTGTCTCCATATGAATCAAGAATGTTCGTGACAGAGTGAAGTTCACTAGAGCTCTCCTAGAGAGCAAAGACTTGTACATGTGGTTTTTCTTCCCCTGTTAGTTTGGGTCTCCAGGCTTAGCCCCAGCTCCGTGGAAACAACCCCTGAGAAAAGATCTTCAAGATCCGCTTTTCCCAGAGGCTGGGATGTGGGGTTCATAGGAGGCGGGAAAAGCAGGCCTCCTTCAGAGAGCAAGAGGCAGCCAAGCGGCCTGCGTTTGGAAGCCTCTATTTGGAAGAATGGGTTAGCTTCCCCTAAGGGAGACCTCCAGATCTGTTCAGAAGTCGGTAATTCCAGAGGCAGGGTGCAGGCTCCTGACTGCCCTTTGCCAGCCTTGCAGAGACATTCCTAGATTACAGCGTTATTTTCCATGAAGGAGCAGGCTTCGGGAATATGTCAGACTTGACTGGCGCCTTATTGGCCTCAGCTCAGCTCTTGCCTTTCCTTTCATACTAGGACAAGGGCCCACTTTATCAGAGGTAAGGGTCCTCTTCTTTCCAAACTGCCAAGGGCTACAGCAATGAGACCTCTGTCAAGGCGAGGGAAGCGTAAGCTGATGGATTTTCAAGCAGGTGCTTTGACACAAAGCATCAGCACCCCACGGAAAGAATCTGGCTCCCTTTGCCCCTACGTTGCGTGTGTAGCTACACACAGAGGTGTCTCGATAGGAGCCAAGAATGTTCCTGAGAGAGGAGGTTCACTGTTGGGGGCCAGAGTGAGGCACTCCGCCCATGGCAAAGGTCATGAGGAAGGAGGCTCGACATACGCAAAGGCGGGATCGAGCCTCAGGAGTCCCCCTGGAAATCCTCGAGCATCTACCCCCATAACCAGAGCCTGCCTACCTTACTACTTTGTGCTCTCACCTACACCTCTGACTTTACGGGGGGCTGTCCCCCACCACCTCTTTCGGAGAAGGAGTTAACCTAGAGCTCCAGTTGATAAAAACCCCTGGGTGTGACAAGAGTGTTTTAACCTACAAACTCCTCTGAAGGTTCTCTAGCCTTCCTGACAGGCTTGTCCGGCCACATGTGATTGCTCACAGCCTCCCAACCATGAGAGGCACGAGATGCTTTAAACCTTCTAAAAACAGGTTCCTTAGAAAAGTTAGAAAATTATTAGTATAAGTATAATGGGCTGATTAGAAATCATATTGGTGAAGGGTTTTTCATTTGTTGAGCTGATGTTTACTGCTAAGTCTCCACATCCCCTGCCCTTATACACATTAATGAATATACAGAAGAAATAAGTATTAACCTTTGATATAAATCACGTTAGACCTTAGGCTAAGTAAATTCTTTCCTTAACTAAAACCCACTACACCCTCACCCTATAGGAATGTAACTTTATTTGGGTGGCGTCTGTTTTAAGAATAATCACCCCTGGAGAAATAAGTGTCCTGGTTGACTGACCGCTGTCACAAGGAGAGGGTCGTAAATTGTCAGCAGGCCCCCCAGCCAGAAGATGATGTAACACCCCTAAGACCTCTGTATACTTTTGTATGAAGCACCTGACTTTGATAAAAGTCAGGACTGCTGACCCCACGTGACTTTTGCATAACATCTCAGTGTATAAAAGTAGACCATGGAAAATAAAGAATTGGGATCAGTTTCTCGAAATACTGGTCTCCCCATGTCTCTCTCTCTCTCTCACTCTGGTTGAGTCTCCATCTGGAGCGCGGGACCCACCAAGCTTACTAATTTTGCCTGGGCTTCTAAGATCCGACCGGGGAGGCCTCAGGGTCTCCTCTTCTTCGGGAGAATGGAAGGACGCCTGCGGCCTACGTAAGTGGTGCAAGCTTCTTGTCTTGAAGTTTTATTGGTCCCCCGCGTAAACCAAGCTACTCAGCCTCTTTTCTCCACTGAATTTTCCTACTGAGCTATCCTCATTTTATTACTCTTTATATCCTTAATTAACGTTTAATTAAGCAGTTGTTCCCTGACCCTCGCCTACGCCGTCTCTGCTTCGAATACCCTGGATCAGCTGGGGCTGGACCCCGGCAGTTCACTAGAGATCTCCTACAGAGCATAGACCTGTCCATGTGGTTTTGTCTTCCCCTGTGAGTTGGGCCCCCGAGGTCCGACCCAGCTCCAGGGAAACAGCCCCTGAGAAAAAATCTCCAGGAACAGCTTTGCGCCCAGGCTGGGAAATGCAGTTCACAGGAGGCAAGGCAAGCGAGCCTCCTGCAGGGAAAAAGAGGCCTTACTGCTCCTGGACGATCAGGCTGCAAGAGTCTGTGAGACCTCACTTGTGCCTTACTGGCCTCAGCTCCGCCGTTGCCTGTTGTTCCGAGCTAGGACCCAGGCCTACTTGGAGAAGGGTTAGGGTGCGGATTTCTACAAACTGTCAAGGACTACAGCAATGAGAATTCTCTTAGCAGTAAGGGAGAGCATTGTATGGATTCTCAAGCTGTTGTTTGAATGACAGCTTCAAAGCTACACAGAGAGAATCAGGCTCTCTGTTCCCCTATTTTGGCTGTGCAGCTTCACACACAGAATTTGACTCTGTTGGAGCCAGAAATATTCCTGAAAGACTTAGGCTCACCAAAGCTGTCCTCCAGAGCAAAGACATTGGATGTGGTTTTGCCTTCCCTTGCCAGTATGGGTCCCCTAGCTTGGCCCCAGCTCCGGGGATACAGCCTCTGAAAAAAATCTTGCAAGAAGCGATTTTTCCTCCAGGCTGTTAAGCGGAATTCGCAGTTTGCAAGTTAAGGAAGCCTGCTTCGTGGAAGAGCAAGCAGCCAACTGGCCCTGTGTTAGGAAGCCTGTATTTGAAAGGAATGGGTTAGCTTCTACAGCGGGAGAACCTCAGATCTGCTCAGGGGGCTGAAATACTAGAGTCAGGGTCGAGGTTCTCCCTTGTCCTTTGCGCACCTTGCAAAGACATTCCTAGCTTCTAGCGTTAGTGTCCCTGTAGTAGCAGGCTGCAGGAGCGTGTGAAAAATGACTGCCGCGTTCCTGTCCTCAGCTCCGCTATTAACTTTCTATTCGAACTAGAACCCAGGCCTACTTTGAGAGGGGTTAGGGTCCAGTGTTTCCAAACTGCCAAGGGCTACGGCAATGCGAGCTCTGTCAGAGGTAAGAAAAGAGCAATTGGTTGGATTCTTCAGCTGCTGCGTGGCTGCACAGCTTCCGCGCTGCATGGAGAGCATGAGGCTCCTTGTGGCCCTATTTTGGGTACGCAGCAACATGCACACAGAATGTCTGTGTTCACTTATGTACAGGCTTATGTACACTAGAGCTCTCCTACAGAGCAAAGACCACTCAGTGGGCTCCAAGAGATACCTGTCGCGGCTCGAGAAGAGAGTGGAGTCCTTTGCTTCCCCTCGAGATGAGGCCTGACTCCCCGGGTGAGTATGGAATGCAACCCCAAATCCCTGTCGCCTATGGAGAGGAACATTAAGTCCTGGATACAAGCCTAGATGAGGTCTAGTTTGCCCTTCAGTGAATGGAGCCCAATCCACAGCTCTCCCTGGCAACTCGAATGGAAGATTAGACTTCCTGGGCCAACACAAGAGGAAGCCTGAATTCCCCGTCGTAACTCGAGAATCCCACCGAAACTCGAGAAAATCCACGTGCTTCCCTCGTCATCGCAAGATGAGGCCCTTTGTCTGCTACAGCATCTCAAGAGAAGTCCCACGTTCCATCCTGAAGTGCGAAACGGTACTTGGTACCCTTGATGCGACCCCAAAAGTTCCGCGACATACCAGACTCACTCAAGGGGAACACCGAGGTTCCCGGCACCACTTCATCTGACCCCTTCTCCTCTCCTGATTGCGACAGGAGGGTCGACTCCCCTTCTCTGTCTGCAAGGGGTTCCCGACCTTCCGGGCGCACCTCAGGATGAGGCCGGTCTCATGAGGAAGTTCGAGACGTAGCCTCGTGGGTGGTGCCACATGCCGAAAGACCCCAATTTCACGGTCCACTCTTGAAAAGAACCCGATGCCAGCACACCTCTTTGAAGGAAAACCTGTGGATGAAGGCACAACACGAAGGGGCACTGACACCCGCGTGCATCGTCCAGAAAAACCCGCAGGTCCCACAGACATTTCGACAAGTGGCCTGTCACCCTGTAAACAACTTGAAAGGCAAACGAACGTCCATTCCTCAACAGAAGACTAGGTGTGACTCTCTTGTCCCTACTCTGCAGGGACCATGGGATCCGAGTCAGAAACGGAGAGGAAGCCTGAGGTTCCTGCGTCCACTCGAGATGAGGCCCTCTTCCATTGCACCACACCCAGTGGAGTCCCGAGAGGCCCCTACCAACTCCACAGTATCCCTGAGTTCTCAGAGGCACAATGAGAAGCTCCCTGAGGTCACAGGCACAAGTCGAGGGAACCCTGGGTTTTCTGCCATGACTCGAGAAAGACCTCGAGAGTGCTTCAAAATGTGTTGAGTCGCGAATCCCCTACCATGACTAGAGAGCCATGACACGCGCCCTCTCTTCACGCGCATGGAGACCTGACTAACCTGGCACTGCACGAGAGGCTCCCTGAGATCCTCATCGTACCTCGTGAGGAAACCCACACTGCCGCGGCAGCTCGAGGAAACACATGAGACACCCCGGTCATCGCGAGATGAGGGCCTTATATTCCTGCATGGCCTGGAGACCAATCACGAGTCCTCTCTCCAAACTGAAGAGCAGGCTGGACTCCGTTGAGGCCGCTCAGGGGGCTCCAACAGATCCTTGTCGCGACTCAAGAGGAGAGCGGAGTCCTTGGCTTCCCCTCAAGACGAGGTCTGACTCCCCGGGGGAGCCTGGAATGCAACCCCGAGATGCCTGCTTTCCCTGGAGAGGAATAGTAGGTCCTGAACACACGCCTAGGTGAGGTCTCTTCGGCCCTGCAGTGACTCGAGCGCAACCCCCAGATTTCCCTTGCAACTCGAGGGGAAGATTGGGCTTCCCAGGGCCAACCCAAGAGGAAGGCTGAGATCCCCATTGTAACTCGAGAATCCCGCCGCAACTCGAGAAAAACCACGTGGTTCCAAACTCTTGGCAAGATGAGACCCTTGCCCGCGACGGCGTCTCAAGGGAAGTCCCCTCTTCCGCCCTGAAGGGCGGAAAGGATCCTGCCAGCCTTCATGCGACCACCAAAAGTTCGCTGACACGCCGGGTTCCCTCGAGGGGAACACCAAGGTCCCGCAACCGCTTCCTCTGAGCCCCTTCTCCCCTCCTGATCGCGACAGGAGAGGCGATTCCCCTGCGTGGTCTGGAAGGGGTTCCAGGCCTTCCCGGGGCACCTAAGGATGAGGCCGGTCTCACGAGGAAATTCGAGACGAGCCACGTGGGTGGGGCCACATGCCGAACGACCCCGATTCCCCGGTCCGCTCTTGAGAAGGACCCGCGGCCCGGACCCCTCTTCGAAGGCAACCCTGTGGGTGAAGGCACAACAAGAACGGGCACTGCAACCCCCGTGCATCATCCGCAAAGACCCGTGGGTTCCACACAGAGCTCGACGATGGGCCTGAGACACACTGAGCAACTCGAGAGGCCAGCGGGGTTCCCTTCCTCAGACAAGACGAGGCCTGACTCTCCTGTCCCAACTCTGCAGGGACCCTGCGGTCGGAGTCCGAAACGGAGAGGAAGCCTGAGGTTCCTGCCTCCCCTCGAGGTGAGGCCCTCTTCCGTTGCGCCAGACCCAGCGGAGTCCCGAGGGGCCCCGCCACCTCCACAGGATCCCTCGCCTCTCAGAGGCACCCTGGGAAGTTCCCTAAGGTCCTCGGCAGAAGGCCAGGGACACGAGGGTTTCCCGCCGCCCCCCGAGAAAGACCTCGAGAGTCATTCTTCAACGCGTCTCGAGGCCCTAGACCCCTCCCGTGACTCGAGAGCCATGACGCGCTCCCCCTCGCCACGCGCATGGAGACCTGACTTCCCTGGAACCGCACGAGAGGCTCCCTGAGATCCTCGTCGTGCCTCGGGAGAAAACCCCCACGGGCGCCTCAGCTCGAGGAAACCCCTGAGAGGCCCCCATCCTCGCGAGCTGAGCGCCTTCTTTTCCTGCATGGCCTGGAGAGCAATCCCGGGTCCTCTCTCCAAACGGAAGAGGAGGCTGGACTCCCTTGAGGCCGCTCAGGGGGCTCCAAGAGACCCGCGTCGCGACTCGAGAGGAGAGCGGAGTCCTTGGCTTCCCCTCGAGATGAGGCCTGACTCCCCGGGGGAGCCTGGAATGCAACCCCGAGATCCCTGCCTTCCCTGGAGAGGAATATTAGGTCCCGGACACACGCCTAGGTGAGGTCTCTTCGGCCCTGCAGTGACTCGAGCGCAACCCCCAGCTTTCCCTCGCCACCCGAGGGGAAGTTTGGGCTTCCCAGGGCCAACCCAAGGGGAAGGCTGAGATCCCCGTCGTAACTCGAGAATGCCGCCGCAACTCGAGAAAAACCACGTGGTTCCCACCTCTTGGCAAGATGAGGCCCTTGCCCGCGACAGCGGCTCAAGGGAAGTCCCCTGTTCCGCCCTGAAGGGCGAAACGGTCCCTGACAGCCTTCCTGCGACCCCCAAAAGTCCCCCGACACGCCGGGTTCCCCCGAGGGGAACACCGAGGGTCCCGGCACCGCTTCCTCTGAGCCCCTTCTCCCCTCCTGAACGCGACAGGATAGGCGATTCACCTGCGTGGTCTGGAAGGGGTTCCCGGCCTTCCCGGCGCACCTCAGGATGAGGCCGGTCTCACGAGGAAATTCGAGACGAGCCACGTGGGTGGTGCCACATGCCGAACGCCCCCGATTCCCCGGTCCGCTCTTGAGAAGGACCCGAGGCCCGGACCCCTCTTCGAAGGCAACCCTGTGGGTGAAGGCACAACACGAAGGGGCACTGCCAACCCCGTGCATCATCCGCAAAGACCTGCGGGTTCCATACACAGCTCGACGAGGGGCCTGAGACCCCCTGAGCAACTCGAGAGGCCAGCGGGGTTCCCTTCCTCAGACAAGACGAGGCCTGACTCTCCTGTCCCAACTCTGCAGGGACCCTGCGGTCGGAGTCCGAAAAAGAGAGGAAGCCTGAGGTTCTTGCCTCCCCTCGAGGTGAGGCCCTCTTCCGTTGCGCCAGACCCAGCGGAGTCCCGAGGAGCCCCACCAACTCCACAGGATCCCTCGGTTCTCAGAGGCACCCTGGGAAGTTCCCTAAGGTCCCCGGCAGAAGGCGAGGGACACGAGGGTTTCCCGCCGCCCCCCGAGAAAGACCTCGAGAGTCCTTCTTCAACGCGTCTCGAGGCCCTAGACCCTTCCCGTGACTCGAGAGCCATGACGCGCTCCCCCTCGCCACGCGCATGGAGACCTGACTTCCCTGGCGCTGCTCGAGAGGCTCCCTGAGATCCTCGTCGTGCCTCGGGAGAAAACCCCCACGGGCGCTGAAGCTCCAGGAAACCCCTGAGACGCCCCCATCCTCGCGATCTGAGGGCCTTCTTTTCCTGCATGGCCTGGAGAGCAATCCCGGGTCCTCTCTCCAAACGAAGAGGAGGCTGGACTCCCTTGAGGCCGCTCAGGGGGCTCCAAGAGACCCGCGTCGCGACTCGAGAGGAGAGCGGAGTCCTTGGCTTCCCCTCGAGACGAGGCCTGACTCCCCGGGGGAGCCTGGAATGCAACCCCGAGATCCCTGCCTTCCCTGGAGAGGAATATTAGGTCCTGGACACACGCCTAGGTGAAGTCTCTTTGGCCCTGCAGTGACTCGAGCGCAACCCCCAGCTTTCCCTCGCAACCCGAGGGGAAGATTGGGCTTCCCAGGGCCAACCCAAGGGGAAGGCTGAGATCCCCGTAGTAACACGAGAATCCCGCCGCAACTCAAGAAAAACCACGTGGTTCCCACCTCTTGGCAAGATGAGGCTCTTGCCCGCGACGGCGTCTCAAGGGAAGTCCCCTGTTCCTCCCTGAAGGGCGAAACGGTCCCTGACAGCCTTCCTGCGACCCCCAAAAGTCCACCGACACGCCGGGTTCCCCCAAGGGGCACACCGATGGTCCCGGCACCGCTTCCTCTGAGCCCCTTCTCCCCTCCTGATCGCGAAAGGAGAGGCGATTCCCCTGCGTGGTCTGGAACGGGTTCCTGGTCTTCCCGGCGCACCTCTGGATGAGGCCGGTCTCACGAGGAAATTCGAGACGAGCCACGTGGGTGGTGCCACATGCCGAACGCCCCCGATTCCCCGGTCCGCTCTGGAGAAGGACCCGAGGCCCGGACCCCTCTTCGAAGGCAACCATGTGGGTGAAGGCACAACACGAAGGGGCACTGCCATCCCCGGGCATCGTCCGCAAAGACCCGCGGGTTCCACACACAGCTCGACGAGGGGCCTGATACCCCCTGAGCAACTCGAGAGGCCAGTGGGGTTCCCTTCCTCAGACAAGACGAGGCCTGACTCTCCTGTCCCAACTCTGCAGGGACCTTGCGTTCGGAGTCTGAAACGGAGAGGAATCCTGAGGTTCCTGCCTCCCCTCGAGGTCAGGCCCTCTTCCGTTGCGCCAGGCCCAGCGGAGTCCCGAGGGGCCCCGCCACCTCCACAGGATCCCTCGCCTCTCAGAGGCACCCTGGGAAGTTCCCTAAGGTCCCCGGCAGAAGGCGAGGAAACGAGGGTTTCCCGCCGCCCCCAGACAAAGACCTCGAGAGTCCTTCTTCAACGCGTCTCGAGGCCCTAGTCCCCTCCCGTGACTCGAGAGCCAGGACGCGCTCCCCCTCGCCACGCGCATGGAGACCTGACTTCCCTGGCGCCGCAAGAGAGGCTCCCTGAGATCCTCGTCGTGCCTCGGGAGAAAACCCCCACGGGCGTCGCAGCTCGAGGAAACCCCTGAGACGCCCCCGTCCTCGCGAGCTGAGGGCCTTCTTTTCCTGCATGGCCTGGAGAGCAATCCCGGATCCTCTCTCCAAACGGAAGAGGAGGCTGGACTCCCTTGAGGCCGCTCAGGGGGCTCCAAGAGACCCGCGTCGCGACTCGAGAGGAGAGCGGAGTCCTTGGCTTCCCCTCGAGACGAGGCCTGACTCCCCGGGGGAGCCTGGAATGCAACCCCGAGATCCCTGCCTTCCCTGGAGAGGAATATCAGGTCCCGGACACACGCCTAGGTGAGGTCTCTTCGGCCTTGCAGTGACTCGAATTCAACCCCCAGCTTTCCCTCGCAACCCGAGGGGAAGATTGGGCTTCCCAGGGCCAACCCAAAGGGAAGGCTGAGATCCCAGTCGTAACTTGACAATCCCGCCGCAACTCGAGAAAAACCACGTGGTTCCCACCTCTTGGCAAATTGATGCCCTTGCCCGCGACGGCGTCTCAAGGGAAGTCCCCTGTTCCTCCCTGAAGGGGGAAACGGTCCCTGACAGCGTTCCTGCGACCCACAAAAGTCACTCGACTCGCCGAGTTCCACCAAGGGGAACACCGAGGGTCCCGGCTCCGCTTCCTCTGAGCCCCTTCTCCCCTCCTGATCGCGACAGGAGAGGCGATTCCACTGCGTGGTCTGGAAGGGGTTCCCAGCCTTCCGGGCGCACCTCAGGATGAGGCCGGTCTCACGAGGAAATTCGAGACGAGCCACGTGGGTGGTGCCACATGTCGAACGACCCCGGTTCCCCGGTCCGCCCTTGAGAAGGACCCGAGGCCCGGACCCCTCTTCGAAGGCAACCCTGTGGGTGAAGGCACAACACGAAGGGGCACTGCCACCCCCGTGCATCGTCCGCAAAGACCCGCGGGTTCCACACACAGCTCGACGAGGGGCCTTAGACACCCTGAGCAACTCGAGAGGCCAGCGGGGTTCCCTTCCTCAGACAAGACGAGGCCTGACTCTCCTGTCCCAACTCTGTAGGGACCCTGCGGTCGGAGTCCGAAACGGAGAGGAAGCCTGAGGTTCCTGCCTCCCCTCGAGGTGAGGCCCTCTTCCGTTGCGCCAGACCCAGCGGAGTCCCGAGGGGCCCCACCACCTCCACAGGATCCCTCGCCTCTCAGAGGCACCCTGGGAAGTTCCCTAAGGTCCCCGGCAGAAGGCGAGGGACACGAAGGTTTCCCGCCGCCCCCCGACAAAGACCTCGAGAGTCCTTCTTCAACGCGTCTCGAGGCCCTAGTCCCCTCCCGTGACTCGAGAGCCAGGACGCGCTCCCCCTCGCCACGAGAATGGAGACCTGACTTCCCTGGCGCCGCAAGAGAGGCTCCCTGAGATCCTCGTCGTGCTTCGGGAGAAAACCCCAAGGGGCGCCGCAGCTCGAAGAAACCCCTGAGGCGCGCCCGTCCTGGCGAGCCGAGACCCTTCTTTTCCTGCATGGCCTGGAGAGCAATCCCGGGTCCTCTCTCCAAACGGAAGAGGAGGCTGGACTCCCTTGAGGCCGCTCAGGGGGCTCCAAGAGTCCCGCGTCGCGACTCGAGAGGAGAGCGGAGTCCTTGGCTTCCCCTCGAGACGAGGCCTGACTCCCCGGGGGAGCCTGGATTGCAAACCCGAGATCCCTGCCTTCCCTGGAGAGGAATATTAGGTCCCGGACACACGCTTAGGTGAGGTCTCTTCGGCCCTGCAGTGACTCGAGCGCAACCCCCATCTTTCCCTCGCAACCCGAGGGGAAGATTGGGCTTCCCAGGGCCAACCCAAGGGGAAGGCTGAGATCCCCGTCGTAACTCGAGAATCCCGCCGCAACTCGAGAAAAACCATGTGGTTCCCACCTCTTGGCAAGATGAGGCCCTTGCCCGCGACGCCGTCTCAAGGGAAGTCCCCTGTTCCGCCCTGAAGGGCGAAACGGTCCCTGACAGCCTTCCTGCGACCCCCAAAAGTCCCCCGACACTCCGGGTTACCTCGAGGGGTACACCGAGTGTCCCGACACCGCTTCCTCTGAGCCCCTTCTCCCCTCCTGATCGCGACAGGAGAGGTGATTCCCCTGCGTGGTCTGGAAGGGGTTCCCGGCCTTCCCGGCGCACCTCAGGATGAGGCCGGTCTAACGAGGAAATTCGAGACGAAGCACGTGGGTGGTGCCACATGCCGAACGCCCCCGGTTACCAGGTCCGCCCTTGAGAAGGAGCCGAGGCCCGGACCCCTCTTCGAAGGCAACCCTGTGGGTGAAGGCACAACACGAAGGGGCACTGCCACCCCCGTGCATCGTCCGCAAAGACCCGCAGGTTCCACACACAGCTCGACGAGGGCCCTGAGACCCCCTTAGCAGCTCGAGAGGCCAGCGGGGTTCCCTTCCTCAGACAAGACGAGGCCTGACTCTCCTGTCCCAACTCTGCAGGGACCCTGCGGTCGGAGTCCGAAACGGAGAGGAAGCCTGAGGTTCCTGCCTCCCCTCGAGGTGAGGCCCTCTTCCGTTGCGCCAGACCCAGCGGAGTCCCGAGGGACCCCGCCACCTCCACAGGATCCCTCGCCTCTCAGAGGCACCCTGGCAAGTTCCCTAAGGTCCCCGGCAGAAGGCGAGGGAAACGAGGGTTTCCCGCCGCCCCCGAGAAAGACCTCGAGAGTCCTTCTTCAACGCGTCTCGAGGCCCTAGTCCCCTCCCGTGACTCGAGAGCCAGGACGCGCTCCCCCTCGCCACGCGCATGGAGACCTGACTTCCCTGGTGCCGCACGAGAGGCTCCCTGAGATCCTCGTCGTGCCTCGGGAGAAAACCCCCACGGGCGCCGCAGCTCGAGGAAACCCCTGAGACGCCCCCGTCCTCGCGAGCTGAGGGCCTTCTTTTCCTGCATGGCCTGGAGAGCAATCCCGGGTCCTCTCTCCAAACGGAAGAGGAGGCTGGACTCCCTTGAGGCCGCTCAGGGGGCTCCAAGAGACCCTCGTCGCGACTCGAGAGGAGAGCGGAGTCCTGGGCTTCCCCTCGAGACGAGGCCTGACTCCCCAGGGGAGCCTGGAGTGCAACCCCGAGATCCCTGCCTTCCCTGGAGAGGAATATTAGGTCCCGGACACACGCTTAGGTGAGGTCTCTTCGGCCCTGCAGTGACTCGAGCTCAACCCCCAGCTTTCCATCGCGACCCGAGGGGATGTTTGGGCTTCCCAGGGCCAACCCAAGGGGAAGGCTGAGATCCCCGTCGTAACTCGAGAATCCCGCCGCAACTCGAGAAAAACCATGTGGTTCCCACCTCTTGGCAAGATGAGGCCCTTGCCCGCGACGCCGTCTCAAGGGAAGTCCCCTGTTCCGCCCTGAAAGGCGAAACGGTCCCTGACAGCCTTCCTGCGACCCCCAAAAGTCCCCCGACACGCCGGATTCCCCCGAGGGGAACACCGAGGGTCCCGGCACCGCTTCCTCTGAGCCCCTTCTCCCCTCCTGATCGCGACAGGAGAGGCGATTCCCCTGCGTGGTCTGGAAGGGGTTCCCGGCCTTCCCGGCGCACCTCAGGATGAGGCCGGTCTCACGAGGAAATTCGAGACGAGCCACGTGGGTGGTGCCAAATGCCGAACGCCCCCGGTTCCCCGGTCCGCCCTTGAGAAGGACCCGAGGCCCGGACCCCTCTTCGAAGGCAACCCTGTGGGTGAAGGCACAACACGAAGGGGCACTGCCAGCCCCGTGCATCGTCCGCAAAGACCCGCGGGTTCCACACACAGCTCGACGAGGGGCCTGAGACCCCCTGAGCAACTCGAGAGGCCAGCGGGGTTCCCTTCCTCAGACAAGACGAGGCCTGACTCTCCTGTCCCAACTCTGCAGGGACCCTGCGGTCGGAGTCCGAAACGGAGAGGAAGCCTGAGGTTCTTGCCTCCCCTCGAGGTGAGGCCCTCTTCCGTTGCGCCAGACCCAGCGGAGTCCCGAGGGGCCCCGCCACCTCCACAGGATTCCTCGCCTCTCAGAGGCACCCTGGGAAGTTCCCTAAGGTCCCCGGCAGAAGGCGAGGGGCACGAGGGTTTCCCGCCGCCCCCCGAGAAAGACCTCGAGAGTCCTTCTTCAACGCGTCTCGAGGCCCTTGTCCCCTCCCGTGACTCGAGAGCCAGGACGCGCTCCCCCTCGCCACGCGCATGGAGACCTGACTTCCCTGGCGCCGCACAAGGGGCTCCCTGAGATCCTCGTCGTGCCTCGGGAGAAAACCCCCACGTGCCGGGAGCCGGCGAGAGACATTCCACTCGTGACAAAGGTCATGAGGAAGGGGGCTCGGCATACGCAAAGGCGGGATCGAGTCTCGGGAGTGCCCCCGTATATTCTCGAGCATCTACCCCCCAATAACCAGAGTCTGCCTACTTTATTGCTTTGTGCTCTCGCCTCTGACTTTACTGAGGGCTGTCCCCCACCACCATCTCACTCTCTCTGTCAAAGAGTTAACTTACAGCTCCAATTAATAAAGTTCCTGGGCAATTAGGAGTGTTTAAATCCAAACCCCTCAGATGGCTCTCTAACTCGCCTGACAAGTTTACCCGGACACCTAAAGCTATGCATTCGATTGTTTACAGTCTCCCAGCCTCCAGAGGCACGGGAAGCTTAAGATATTCAAATAGCTTAGAGCCTCTCAGAGAATTAGAAACTGTCAGAATAAAACTAGTAAAAGATTTCATTGATGAGCCAATGTTTGTTGCCAAGTTTTCACATCCCTTGAATTGTATCCTTGAATGTGCATTAATTAATATAGTTGGTATGTAGAAAAAATAAGTAGTGGCCTTGGTGTTAGTAACTTTAGACCCTTAAGGTAGTAAATTCTTTCCTTTGTAAACCCATTACACATCCACCCTATAGGAACGTAATCTTATCTTCGGAGGATGGCGCCAAACCTTAAAATAATTACTCTTAGAGAAAATAAGTCTTTGTTGATAAGTCCTTGTCAAGAGTCATAAAATGTTAATAGGCCTCTGGCCAGAAGATGATGTAAATCACCTAAACCATTTGTATACGATAAATCTGCAGGAAAGAAACCCTGGTTTTTGATAAGCATCAAAGACTGCTGATTTTGCATCCCCTATTGTCCTCTATGTGTAACTTAGGGTATAAAAGCCCCTGTTGAAAATAAAGCTATGGGCCTTGCTCACCAACGCTTGGTCTCCCCATGTCATTCTTCCCTTTAACTTCTAGCTGAGTGTCCATCTGGAGCGTGGATGTCCTCTGCGACCATTTATTTGCCTGGGCTTCTAAGACCCACTCGAGAAGGTGTCTAAGGTGGGGCACCTTCCGCTATTCGAGAGGGCGCCTGCGGCCTCCGTGGTCAGAGCTAACCTGGTGTCATGGGTTATATTGATTTTCCGCGTAAACCAAGCCACTCAGCTTCTTTTCTCCACTGAATTTTCCTACTGAGCTATCCTCATTCTATTCCTCTTTATTATATCTAATTAACATTTGAATAGGTCGCCTAGCCGTCTCTCCTTCGAAGACCCTGGATCAGCCGGGGCTGGACCCCGGCAGGTGGCGCCCGAAACAGGTTTTTCGAAGGTAAGCTCCCCAAAGCAATTAGGGTCATCAGCCCTTTTGCTCCCCCGTTCTCGGAACAACTGGGTCATCAGCTCTCTTGTTCCCCCACAGAGCAGTTTGGGTCATCAGCTCTACTGCTCCCCCCTCGGAACAGTTTGGGTCACCAGCCTTCTGTTCCCCCCCCCCCCCGGGACAATCTGGGTCATCAGCCCTAATGTCCTTCCAGTGTTCGGGATGGCTAGGACCCCACTCAAGGGTGCCGCGGACCCCCCTGTAGGACAGACAGGGCGAGAGGAGTGGGAAGTGTTGAAAGTGTTAAAGTGTTAGACTTAGAGAGAGAAAACAGTTTCTGAAGTTAAAAGGCCAAAGAAAAGCCTGATCTTTTGATAGCTAAAAGCAAAATCTTTTACTATACTTAATTTTCTGACATGGGTAACACTGAATCAAATGAAAGACAGCTCTTTATAGGAGTAATCTTACAGTTATTAAATAAAAGAGGAATCAAAGTTAAAAAATCTGCCATTCAATCATTTTTTTCATTTGTACAAGAGCACTGTCCCTGGTTCCCAGACGAAGGCTCTGTTAACTTAGTTGTCTGGGAAAAAGTAGGAAAACAGCTAAAAACTTACCATGCCGAACATGGCTCAGAAAATGTCCCTAATGACGCTTTTTCCTTATGGAACATCATTAGAGATGTCTTAGACCCTGCCCCCGATTCAGAAAAAGTACATCTTAAAGGGGATAGTGAAGAAAATGCTGTGGCTAAACCTGCCCCTGAATCTAAAAAAGTAACCTTTAAAGAGGAAAATGAGGTCGAAACTGTAGTTAAACCTCAGGAAAATGAGAAAAATGAAGACCCACCTGACTATCGGCAACTAAGAAAAATGTTAGCAGCCATGACTACTCAGGAACAACTTAAAGTTAGGGATGAGAAACAAGATCAGCCTTCCCCAAAAGAAAAAGAGAATTTAGGCGAGATAATAGCTAAATATCACTCTGATGGAGATCGGCATCTCTTAAACAATGATGCCCCAAAAGGCCTAAGAGAAACTTCCCCTGTCAGACCACCCGTTCCTAGGAGCTTGAGGGAAACATCCCTTATCAGACAGTCTGTAAGATTTAGTCACCAAACAGTTAAAAGATCTCCAGAACAGGAGAAGAGAAATACGGGACGCTCCCATCCCCCCATGCCTCCTCCTCCATGTGGGGGTAAAGGGCCTCCGCTAGGAGTTTCCCGGAAAGGGGTTTTCTCTAGTCCCGAGGATAAATTTGATCCTCACCTTGAGGCTTCTTTTTTAGTCCCCTCTGCAGTTTAGATAGGGTAAAGAGGGTACAAAATAAATAAAAATATTCTCAAAAAAAAAATGGGTTTCTCTGCATCTAAGAATAGACAAATGTTTATTGGCTCTGTGTATTATGATTAGACATGTCCTGGACCTCCGTCATGAGGCTGTTAAATAGCCTATGAGAGAGGCTATAGCGGTGGATGGTGGTGAGTCTCCACTTTCTGCACAGATCATAATTTCTGCTATTGGAAAAAAAAAAAAAAGAGGGAGAAAGTGCTTTACCTCCCAAGGAAGGAGAGGGCTTACAGGACGCTGCGGCTGAGCGCCCTGGCGAGCTCCCTCCCCCTCTGCGCAAACCTTTAAAAAACTTATCCACCACTTTCTGATTTAAGGCGATTGCCACCGCCTCCGTTTGTGCCTCCCAGGACCCAGGAGTTCCCCACTTTGCCCCCAAAGCCTCTCAAAGAGTTGCCTAAGCCTGAGGAAGATAAAAAGTTTTTTAAACAAAGGAGCTTTTAGTACACAATATGCAGAGCGTGCTCCTTGGAGAAAACCCCCTCAGGGGGGGTCTCACCCAGGCTAGGAGAAAAGGCAAGAGGATTGAGCAACAATATTAACCCCTGACGTGCCGCTTACTTCAATTCCAACGGGAGTGGCTGGCCCCCTACCCGAGGACTTTGGAAGATTTGTCCTGGGGCGTAGCTCGCTTTCTTTTCAAATAAAAAAAAAAAAAAAGAAAGAAAGAAAAAAAGAAATTTCGGTGGTGCATGGTGTAGTAGATTCTGATTATATTGAGAAATTAAAGTCTTGATCTCACTGTCTACCAAAACTGTATAAATTAATAAAGGTTAAAGAGTAACATAGCTTTTGCTTTTACCTTATTATCAGAAAAGAAAAAACTTGACTTCTCAAGATAAGAGCCACAAAACATTTGAATCTAGTGATCTAGCCTTTTGGGTGCAGGAAATTACAGCTCCAAGGCCTTTAAAAGATCTTTTAATTCAAGGGAATAAAATGTCAAGACTGAGTTACAAGCAGTTATTTAGGCCTTTCAACATTTAGGAGACCACACCTTTAATCTTTTGACTGACTCCTGATATATTGTAGGGTTGTTTCCTCATATTGAAACTGCTAATATTCCAAAAAATAAAACTACTATCTTCTCCTTGTTATCTGATTTACAGAAAGATTAAACACAGAGATAAAAAATATTTTGTGGGACATAGAGCCCATTCCAGCTTGCCCGGCCCTTTACATGAAGGAAATGCTTTGGCAGATGCATTGACTAAAGTAATTGTTTTAAACTTAAATAAAAAGATTGATAAGGCCAAAAATTCTCACAAAATTCACCATCAAAATGCAGCTGGTTCAAGGTATAAATTTCATATCTCTAGGTAAACAGCTAGACAAATAGTTATGTCCAAATTGTAATTAATCACTTAAACGTAAACACACAGGGGCAGACTACAATGATGAGACACTAGATGCCTGAATTACAGGCTACGACTCGGCCCCTGGTCAAGTAAAAAGACCTCCATACTGGAGAGTGAAAAAGGCCAGATGTGTTGCTAACTTGTGGGAGAGGGTATGCTTGTATATTTCTACAGAATGCAGATTCTTCGATTTGGATCTCAGACAAATTCGTCATGTCACGTTCCCCAAAGACCAGGTTCGCGGCGCGCACTCGCTCGCTCCCCCTCCCCCAGCCAGCTCTCGCCTCCGCGCCGCCAGCAGCGCCCAGTACCCTTCTCGCTGCACCCTGCGACCTAGAGCAAAGAAGTCTGTGCGGTGAGTGAGGGCCAGAGAGGAAAGCGCGCCCGCGGAATGCAGTCCAGACCAGCGCGCTCCCGCCGGCGAGAGGGGAACGCTGAGAGCCCAAGCCGCGGCGGCTAGCCCAAGGCCGCGAGCCCCGCCCCTCCGCCCGCCGTAAGCGCCGAGGCCCACAGCTTGCCGCTCGCGTTCTGCCTCCTGATGCTGGGGACACTGCTCCCCGGGGCCGACGCCTGCAGCTGCTTCCTGGCTCATCTTGTTTAAACCCTCAATATAATGTTTGCTCCTTTGTGGTAGTGGTGTTGTGAACAATGTGTGCTTTCATCTTGTTTGACCCCCCAATATAATGTTTGTTCTTTTGTTGTGTTGAAACGCCCACCCTATCTCATGATACCTGTGTCTGTGCATTCTTATTGGTATGATAATTACGGTTTGGCTGTATCACAACAACTGCAGGATTTAATGCGAACCCGACGGTTTGTGGGCTTACTTATCTTGGGAATAGCAGCTTTGATAAGTGCAATCACTTCTGTTACTGTGACAGCAATATCATTGACTCAACAAGTACATACTGCTCAATATGTTGATTCTATGTCCAAAAATGTTTCTTTAGCATTGGCAACACAGGAAGCTATAGACAGGAAATTAGAAATGAGGGTAGACGCCCTAGAGGAAGCAGTAATACATATTGGGACTGAATTGCAGGCTTTAAAGGTGAAAATGGCATTGTCCTGTCATGCTGACTATCGGTGGATATGTGTAACACCCCTGAAAGTAAATGAGACAGATTTTGAATGGGAAAAGATTAAAAACCATATTTCAGGTATCTGGAACAGCTCTGACATTGGTCTAGACTTAGGGAAACTTCACAATCAAATAGCAACTATGGAACACTCCCGATTAGATTTTACTGCCGCTGGAACAGCAAATGATTTCTTCCATACTTTCTCTAACTACATTTCAGGAAAAAATATGCTGTCTACCTTCCTTAGCTATGTTACTGTGGCTGTTTTAATTCTGCTTCTCATATTCATTCTTCCTTGTATTGTCAGGATTCTTCGGCAGAGCATTCAGAGGCTCGCGACTGAGCTACATCTGGCTGTATTAAGAAATAAAAAAGGGGGAGATGCCGGGAGCCGGCGAGAGACATTCCACTCGTGACAAAGGTCATGAGGAAGGGGGCTCGGCATACGCAAAGGCGGGATCGAGCCTCGGGAGTGCCCCCGGATATTCTCGAGCATCTACCCCCCAAAAACCAGAGTCTGCCTACTTTATTGCTTTGTGCTCTCGCCTCTGACTTTACTGGGGGCTGTCCCCCACCACCATCTCACTCTCTCTGTCAAAGAGTTAACTTACAGCTCCAATTAATAAAGTTCCTGGGCAATTAGGAGTGTTTAAATCCAAACCCCTCAGATGGCTCTCTAACTCGCCTGACAAGTTTACCCAGACACCTACAGCTATGCATACGATTGTTTACAGTCTCCCAGCCTCCAGAGGCACGGGAAGCTTAAGATATTCAAATAGCTTAGAGCCTCTCAGAGAATTAGAAACTGTCAGAATAAAACTAGTAAAAGATTTCATTGATGAGCCAATGTTTGTTGCCAAGTTTTCACATCCCTTGAATTGTATCCTTGAATGTGCATTAATTAATATAGTTGGTATGTAGAAAAAATAAGTAGTGGCCTTGGTGTTAGTAACTTTAGACCCTTAAGGTAGTAAATTCTTTCCTTTGTAAACCCATTACACATCCACCCTATAGGAACGTAATCTTATCTTCGGAGGATGGCGCCAAACCTTAAAATAATTACTCTTAGAGAAAATAAGTCTTTGTTGATAAGTCCTTGTCAAGAGTCATAAAATGTTAATAGGCCTCTGGCCAGAAGATGATGTAAATCACCTAAACCATTTGTATACGATAAATCTGCAGGAAAGAAACCCTGGTTTTTGATAAGCATCAAAGACTGCTGATTTTGCATCCCCTATTGTCCTCTATGTGTAACTTAGGGTATAAAAGCCCCTGTTGAAAATAAAGCTATGGGCCTTGCTCACCAACGCTTGGTCTCCCCATGTCATTCTTCCCTTTAACTTCTAGCTGAGTGTCCATCTGGAGCGTGGATGTCCTCTGCGAGCATTTATTTGCCTGGGCTTCTAAGACCCACTCGAGAAGGTGTCTAAGGTGGGGCACCTTCCGCTATTCGAGAGGGCGCCTGCGGCCTCCGTGGTCAGAGCTAACCTGGTGTCACGGGTTATATTGATTTTCCGCGTAAACCAAGCCACTCAGCTTCTTTTCTCCACTGAATTTTCCTACTGAGCTATCATCATTCTATTCCTCTTTATTATATCTAATTAACATTTGAATAGGTCGCCTAGCCGTCTCTCCTTCGAAGACCCTGGATCAGCCGGGGATGGACCCCGGCACCCACGGGCGCCGCAGCTCGAGGAAACCCCTGAGACTCCCCCGTCCTCGCGAGCTGAGGGCCTTCTTTTACTGCATGGCCTGGAGAGCAATCCCGGGTCCTCTCTCCAAACGGAAGAGGAGGCTGGACTCCCTTGAGGCCGCTCAGGGGGCTCCAAGAGACCCGCGTCGCGACTCGAGAGGAGAGCGGAGTCCTTGGCTTCCCCTCGAGACGAGGCCTGACTCCCCGGGGGAGCCTGGAATGCAACCCCGAGATCCCTGCCTTCCCTGGAGAGGAATATTAGGTCCCGGACACACGCCTAGGTGAGGTCTCTTCGGCCCTGCAGTGACTCGAGCGCAACCCCCAGCTTTCCCTCGCAACCCGAGGGGAAGATTGGGCTTCCCAGGGCCAACCGAAGGGGAAGGCTGAGATCCCCGTCGTAACTCGAGAATCCCGCCGCAACTCGAGAAAAACCACGTGGTTCCCACCCTTGGCAAGATGAGGCCCTTGCCCGCGACGGCGTCTCAAGGGAAGTCCCCTGTTCCGCCCTGAAGGGCGAAACGGTCCCTGACAGCCTTCCTGCGACCCCCAAAAGTCCCCCGACACGCCGGGTTCCCTCGAGGGGAACACCGAGGGTCCCGGCACCGCTTCCTCTGAGCCCCTTCTCCCCTCCTGATCGCGACAGGAGAGGCGATTCCCCTGCGTGGTCTGGAAGGGGTTCCCGGCCTTCCCGGCGCACCTCAGGATGAGGCCGGTCTCACGAGGAGATTCGAGACGAGCCACGTGGGTGGTGCCAAATGCCGAACGCCCCCGGTTCCCCGGTCCGCCCTTGAGAAGGACCCGAGGCCCGGACCCCTCTTCGAAGGCAACCCTGTGGGTGAAGGCACAACACGAAGGGGCACTGCCACCCCCGTGCATCGTCCGCAAAGACCCGCGGGTTCCACACACAGCTCGACGAGGGGCCTGAGACCCCCTGAGCAACTCGAGAGGCCAGCGGGGTTCCCTTCCTCAGACAAGACGAGGCCTGACTCTCCTGTCCCAACTCTGCAGGGACCCTGCGGTCGGAGTCCGAAACGGAGAGGAAGCCTGAGGTTCCTGCCTCCCCTCGAGGTGAGGCCCTCTTCCGTTGCGCCAGACCCAGCGGTGTCCCGAGGGGCCCCGCCACCTCCACAGGATCCCTCGCCTCTCAGAGGCACCCTGGCAAGTTCCCTAAGGTCCCCGGCAGAAGGCGAGGGACACGAGGGTTTCCCGCCGCCCCACGACAAAGACCTCGAGAGTCCTTCTTCAACGCGTATTGAGGCCCTAGTCCCCTCCCGTGACTCGAGAGCCAGGACGCGCTCCCCCTCGCCACGCGCATGGAGACCTGACTTCCCTGGCGCAGCAAGAGAGGCTCCCTGAGATCCTCGTCGTGCCTCGGGAGAAAACCCCCACGGGCGCCGCAGCTCGAGGAAACCCCGGAGACGCCCCCGTCCTCGCGAGCTGAGGGCCTTCTTTTCCTGCATGGCCTGGAGAGCAATCCCGGGTCCTCTCTCCAAATGGAAGAGGAGGCTGGACTCCCTTGAGGCCGCTCAGGGGGCTCCAAGAGACCCGCGTCGCGACTCGAGAGGAGAGCGGAGTCCTTGGCTTGCCCTCGAGACGAGGCCTGACTCCCCGGGGGAGCCTGAAATGCAACCCCGAGATCCCTGCCTTCCCTGGAGAGGAATATTAGCTCCCGGACACACGCCTAGGTGAGGTCTCTTCGGCCCTGCAGTGACTCGTGCGCAACCCCCAGCTTTCCCTCACAACCCGAGGGGAAGATTGGGCTTCCAAGGGCCAACCCAGGGGAAGGCTGAGATCCCCGTCGTAACTCGAGAATCCCGCCGCAACTCGAGAAAAACCACGTGGTTCCCACCTCTTGGCAAGATGAGGCCCTTGCCCGCCACGGCGTCTCAAGGGAAGTCCCCTGTTCCGCCCTGAAGGGCGAAACGGTCCCTGACAGCTTTCCTGCGACCCCCAAAAGTCCCCCGACACGCCGGGTTCCCTCGAGGGGAACACCGAGGGTCCCGGCACCACTTCCTCTGAGCCCCTTCTCCCCTCCTGATCGCGACAGGAGAGGCGATTCCCCTGCGTGGTCTGGAAGGGGTTCCCGGCCTTCCCGGCGCACCTCAGGATGAGGCCGGTCTCACGAGGAGATTCGAGACGAGCCACATGGGTGGGGCCACATGCCGAACGCCCCCGGTTCCCCGGTCCGCCCTTGAGAAGGACCCGAGGCCCGGACCCATCTTCGAAGGCAACCCTTGGGTGAAGGCACAACACGAAGGGGCACTGCCACCCCCGGGCATCGTCCGCAAAGACCCGCGGGTTCCACACACAGCTCGACGAGGGGCCTGAGACCCCCTGAGCAACTCGAGAGGCCAGCGGGGTTCACTTCCTCAGACAAGACGAGGCCTGACTCTCCTGTCCCAACTCTGCAGGGACCCTGCGGTCGGAGTCCGAAACGGAGAGGAAGCCTGAGGTTCCTGCCTCCCCTCGAGGTGAGGCCCTCTTCCGTTGCGCCAGACCCAGCGGAGTCCCGAGGGGCCCCGCCACCTCCACAGGATCCCTCGCCTCTCAGAGGCACCCTGGCAAGTAACCTAAGGTCCCCGGCAGAAGGCGAGGGACACGAGGGTTTCCCGCCGCCCCCCGACAAAGACCTCGAGAGTCCTTCTTCAACGCGTCTCGAGGCCCTAGTCCCCTCCCGTGACTCGAGAGCCAGGACGCGCTCCCCCTCGCCACGCGCATGGAGACCTGACTTCCCTGGCGCCGCACGAGAGGCTCCCTGAGATCCTCGTCGTGCCTCGGGAGAAAACCCCCACGGGCGCCGCAGCTCGAGGAAACCCCTGAGACGCCCCCGTCCTCGCGAGCTGAGGGCCTTCTTTTCCTGTATGGCCTGGAGAGCAATCCCGGGTCCTCTCTCCAAACGGAAGAGGAGGCTGGACTCCCTTGAGGCCGCTCAGGGGGCTCCAAGAGACCCGCGTCGCGACTCGAGAGGAGAGCGGAGTCCTTGGCTTCCCCTCGAGACGAGGCCTGACTCCCCGGGGGAGCCTGTGGAGCCTGTAGTGCAACCCCGAGATCCCTGCCTTCCCTGGAGAGGAATATTAGGTCCCGGACACACGCCTAGGTGAGGTCTCTTCGGCCCTGCAGTGACTCGAGCGCAACCCCAAGCTTTCCCTCGCAACCCGAGGGGAAGATTGGGCTTCCCAGGGCCAACCCAAGGGGAAGGCTGAGATCCCCGTCGTATCTCGAGAATCCCGCCGCAACTCGAGAAAAACCACGTGGTTCCACCTCTTGGCAAGATGAGGCCCTTGCCCGCCACGGCGTCTCAAGGGAAGTCCCCTGTTCCGCCCTGAAGGGCGAAACGGTCCCTGACAGCCTTCCTGCGACCCCCAAAAGTCCCCCGACAGTCCGGGTTCCCCCGAGGGGAACACCGAGGGTCCTGGCACCGCTTCCCCTGAGCACCTTCTCCCCTCCTGATCGCGACAGGAGAGGCGATTCCCCTGCGTGGTCTGGAAGGGGATCCCGGCCTTCCCGGCGCACCTCAGGATGAGGCCTGTCTCACGAGGAAATTCGAGACGAGCCACGTGGGTGGGGCCACATGCCGAACGCCCCCGGTTCCCCGTTCCGCCCTTGAGAAGGACCCGAGGCCCGTTCCCCTCTTCGAAGGCAACCCTGTGGGTGAAGGCACAACACGAAGGGGCACTGCCACCCCCGTGCATCGTCCGCAAAGACTGCGGTATCCACACACAGCTCGACGAGGGGCCTGAGACCCCCTGAGCAACTCGAGAGCCAGCGGGGTTCCCTTCCTCAGACAAGACGAGGCCTGAGTCTCCTGTTCCAACTCTGCAGGGACCCTGCGGTCGGAGTCCGAAACGGAGAGGAAGCCTGATGTTCCTGCCACCCCTCGAGGTGAGGCCCTCTTCGGTTGCGCCAGACCCATCAGTCCTGAGGGGCCCCGCCACCTCCACAGGATCCCTCGCCTCTCAGAGGCACCCTGGGAAGTTCCCTAAGGTCCCCTGCAGAAGGCGAGGGACACGAGGGTTTCCCGCCGCCCCCCGACAAAAACCTCGAGAGTCCTTCTTCAACGCGTATTGAGGCCCAAGTCCCCTCCCGTGACTCGAGAGCCAGGACGCGCTCCCCCTCGCCACGCGCATGGAGACCTGACTTCCCTGGCGCCGCAAGAGAGGCTCCCTGAGATCCTCGTCGTGCCTCGGGAGAAAACCCCCACGGGCGCCGCAGCTCGAGGAAACCCCGGAGACGCCCCCGTCCTCGCGAGCTGAGGGCCTTCTTTTCCTGCATGGCCTGGAGAGCAATCCCGGGTCCTCTCTCCAAACGGAAGAGGAGGCTGGACTCCCTTGAGGCCGCTCAGGGGGCTCCAAGAGACCCGCGTCGCGACTCGAGAGGAGAGCGGAGTCCTTGGCTTCCCCTCGAGACGAGGCCTGACTCCCCGGGGGAGCCTGAAATGCAACCCCGAGATCCCTGCCTTCCCTGGAGAGGAATATTAGGTCCCGGACACACGCCTAGGTGAGGTCTCTTCGGCCCTGCAGTGACTCGAGCGCAACCCCCAGCTTGCCCTCACAACCCGAGGGGAAGATTGGGCTTCCAAGGGCCAACCCAAGGGGAAGGCTGAGATCCCCGTCGTAACTCGAGAATCCCGCCGCAACTCGAGAAAAACCACGTGGTTCCCACCTCTTGGCAAGATGAGGCCCTTGACCGCCACGGCGTCTCAAGGGAAGTCCCCTGTTCCGCCCTGAAGGGCGAAACGGTCCCTGACAGCCTTCCTGCGACCCCCAAAAGTCCCCCGACACGCCGGGTTCCCCAGAGGGGAACACCGAGGGTCCCGGCACCGCTTCCTCTGAGCCCCTTCTCCCCTCCTGATCGCGACAGGAGAGGCGATTCCCCTGCGTGGTCTGGAAGGGGTTCCCGGCCTTCCCGGCGCACCACAGGATGAGGCCGGTCTCACGAGGAAATTCGAGACGAGCCACGTGGGTTGGGCCACATGCCGAACGCCCCCGATTTCCCGGTCCGCCCTTGAGAAGGACCCGAGGCCCGGACCCCTCTTCGAAGGCAACCCTGTGGGTGAAGGCACAACACGAAGGGGCACTGCCACCCCCGTGCATCGTCCGCAAAGACCCGCGGGTGCCACTCAAAGCTCGACGAGGGGCCTGAGACCCCCTGAGCAACTCGAGAGGCCAGCGGGGTTCCCTTCCTCAGACAAGACGAGGCCTGACTCTCCTGTCCCAACTCTGCAGGGACCATGCGGTCGGAGTCCGAAACGGAGAGGAAGCCTGAGCTTCCTGCCTCCCCTCGAGGTGAGGCCCTCTTCCGTTGCGCCAGACCCAGCGGAGTCCCGAGGGACCCCGCCACCTCCACAGGATCCCTCGCCTCTCAGAGGCACCCTGGGAAGTTCCCTAAGGTCCCCGGCAGAGGGCGAGGGACACGAGGGTTTCCCGCCGCCCCCCGAGAAAGACCTCGAGAGTCCTTCTTCAACGCGTCTCGAGGCCCTAGTCCCCTCCCGTGACTCGAGAGCCAGGACGCGCTCCCCCTCGCCACGCGCATGGAGACCTGACTTCCCTGGCGCCGCACGAGAGGCTCCCTGAGATCCTCGTCGTGCCTCGGGAGAAAACCCCCACGGGCGCCGCAGCTCGAGGAAACCCCTGAGACGCCCCCGTCCTCGCGAGCTGAGGGCCTTCTTTTCCTGCATGGCCTGGAGAGCAATCCCGGGTCCTCTCTCCAAACGGAAGAGGAGGCTGGACTCCCTTGAGGCCGCTCAGGGGGCTCCAAGAGACCCGCGTCGCGACTCGAGAGGAGAGCGGAGTCCTTGGCTTCCCCTCGAGACGAGGCCTGACTCCCCGGGGGAGCCTGGAATGCAACCCCGAGATCCCTGCCTTCCCTGGAGAGGAATATTAGGTCCCGGACACACGCCTAGGTGAGGTCTCTTCGGCCCTGCAGTGACTCGAGCGCAACCCCCAGCTTTCCCTCGCAACCCGAGGGGAAGATTGGGCTTCCAAGGGCCAACCCAAGGGGAAGTCTGAGATCCCCGTCGTAACTCGAGAATCCCGCCGCAACTCGAGAAAAACCACGTGGTTCCCACCTCTTGGCAAGAGGAGGCCCTTGCCCGCCACGGCGTCTCAAGGGAAGTCCCCTGTTCCGCCCTGAAGGGCGAAACGGTCCCTGACAGCCTTCCTGCGACCCCCCAAACGTCCCCCGACACGCCGGGTTCCCCAGAGGGGAACACAGAGGGTCCCGGCACCGCTTCCTCTGAGCCCCTTCTCCCCTCCTGATCGCGACAGGAGAGGCGATTCCCCTGCGTGGTCTGGAAGGGGTTCCCGGCCTTCCCGGCGCACCTCAGGATGAGGCCGGTCTCACGAGGAAATTCGAGACGAGCCACGTGTGTGGGGCCACATGCCGAACGCCCCCGATTCCCCGGTCCGCCCTTGAGAAGGACCCGAGGCCCGGACCCCTCTTCGAAGGCAACCCTGTGGGTGAAGGCACAACACGAAGGGGCACTGCCACCCCCGTGCATCGTCCGCAAAGACCCGCGGGTTCCACACACAGCGCGACGAGGGGCCTGAGACCCCCTGAGCAACTCGAGATGCCAGCGGGGTTCCCTTCCTCAGACAAGACGAGGCCTGACTCTCCTGTCCCAACTCTGCAGGGACCCTGCGGTCGGAGTCCGAAACGGAGAGGAAGCCTGAGGTTCCTGCCTCCCCTCGAGGTGAGGCCCTCTTCCGTTGCGCCAGACCCAGCGGAGTCCCGAGGGGCCCCGCCACCTCCACAGGATCCCTCGCCTCTCAGAGGCACCCTGGGAAGTTCCCTAAGGTCCCCGGCAGAAGGCGAGGGACACGAGGGTTTCCCGCCGCCCCCCGAGAAAGACCTCGAGAGTCCTTCTTCAACGCGTCTCGAGGCCCTAGTACCCTCCCGTGACTCGAGAGCCAGGACGCGCTCCCCCTCGCCACGCGCATGGAGACCTGACTTCCCTGGCGCCGCACGAGAGGCTCCCTGAGATCCTCGTCGTGCCTCGGGAGAAAACCCCCACGGGCGCCGCAGCTCGAGGAAACCACTGAGACGCCCCCGTCCTCGCGAGCTGAGGGCCTTCTTTTCCTGCATGGCCTGGAGAGCAATCCCGGGTCCTCTCTCCAAACGGAAGAGGAGGCTGGACTCCCTTGAGGCCGCTCAGGGGGCTCCAAGAGACCCGCGTCGTGACTCGAGAGGAGAGCGGAGTCCTTGGCTTCCCCTCGAGACGAGGCCTGACTCCCCGGGGGAGCCTGGAATGCAACCCCGAGATCCCTGCCTTCCCTGGAGAGGAATATTAGGTCCCGGACACACGCCTAGGTGAGGTCTCTTCGGCCCTGCAGTGACTCGAGCGCAACCCCCAGCTTTCCCTCGCAACCCGAGGGGAAGATTGGGCTTCCCAGGGCCAACCCAAGGGGAAGGCTGAGATCCCCGTCGTATCTCGAGAATGCCGCCGCAACTCGAGAAAAGGTGGTTCCCACCTCTTGGCAAGATGAGGCCCTTGCCCTCCACGGCGTCTCAAGGGAAGTCCCCTGTTCCGCCCTGAAGGGCGAAACGGTCCCTGACAGCCTTCCTGCGACCCCCAAAAGTCCCCCGACACGCCGGATTCCCCAGAGGGGAACACCGAGGGTCCCTGCACCGCTTCCTCTGAGCCCCTTCTCCCCTCCTGATCGCGACAGGAGAGGCGATTCCCCTGCGTGGTCTGGAAGGGGTTCCCGGCCTTCCCGGCGCTCCTCAGGATGAGGCCGGTCTCACGAGGAAATTCGAGACGAGCCACGTGGGTGGGGCCACATTGCGAACGACCCCGATTCCCCGGTCCGCCCTTGAGAAGGACCCGAGGCCCGGACCCCTCTTCGAAGGCAACCCTGTGGGTGAAGGCACAACACGAAGGGGCACTGCCACCCCCGTGCATCGTCCGCAAAGACCCGCGGGTTCCACACACAGCTCGACGAGGGGCCTGAGACCCCCTGAGCAACTCGAGAGGCCAGCGGGGTTCCCTTCCTCAGACAAGACGAGGCCTGACTCTCCTGTCCCAACTCTGCAGGGACCATGCGGTCGGAGTCCGAAACGGAGAGGAAGCCTGAGGTTCCTGCCTCCCCTCGAGGTGAGGCCCTCTTCCGTTGCGCCAGACCCAGCGGAGTCCCGAGGGGCCCCGCCACCTCCACAGGATCCCTCGCCTCTCAGAGGCACCCTGGCAAGTTCCCTAAGGTCCCCGGCAGAAGGCGAGGGACACGAGGGTTTCCCGCCGCCCCCTGAGGAAGACCTCGAGAGTCCTTCTTCAACGCGTCTCGAGGCCCTAGTACCCTCCCGTGACTCGAGAGCCAGGACGCGCTCCCCCTCGCCATGCGCATGGAGACCTGACTACCCTGGCGCCGCACGAGAGGCTCCCTGAGATCCTCATCGTGCCTCGGGAGAAAACCCCCACGGGCGCCGCAGCTCGAGGAAACCCCTGAGACGCCCCCGTCCTAGCGAGCTGAGGGCCTTCTTTTCCTGCATGGCCTGGAGAGCAATCCCGGGTCCTCTCTCCATACGGAAGAGGAGGCTGGACTCCCTTGAGGCCGCTCAAGGGGCTCCAAGGTACCCGCGTCGCGACTCGAGAGGAGAGCGGAGTCCTTGGCTTCCCCTCGAGACGAGGCCTGACTCCCCGGGGGAGCCTGGAATGCAACCCCGAGATCCCTGCCTTCCCTGGAGAGGAATATTAGGTCCCGGACACACGCCTAGGTGAGGTCTCTTCGGCCCTGCAGTGACTCGAGCGCAACCCCCAGCTTTCCCTCGCAACCCGAGGGGAAGATTGGGCTTCCCAGGGCCAACCCAAGGGGAAGTCTGAGATCCCCGTCGTAACTCGAGAATCCCGCCGCAACTCGAGAAAACCACGTGGTTCCCACCTCTTGGCAAGAGGAGGCCCTTGCCCGCCACGGCGTCTCAAGGGAAGTCCCCTGTTCCGCCCTGAAGGGCGAAATGGTCCCTGACAGCCTTCCTGCGACCCCCAAAAGTCCCCCGACACGCCGGGTTCCCCAGAGGGGAACACCGAGGGTCCCGGCACCGCTTCCTCTGAGCCCCTTCTCCCCTCCTGATCGCGACAGGAGAGGCGATTCCCCTGCGTGGTCTGGAAGGGGTTCCCGGGCTTCCCGGCGCACCTCAGGATGAGGCCGGTCTCACGAGGAAATTCGAGACGAGCCACGTGGGTGGGGCCACATGCCGAACGCCCCCGATTCCCCGGTCCGCCCTTGAGAAGGACCCGAGGCCCGGACCCCTCTTCGAAGGCCACCCTGTGGGTGAAGGCACAACACGAAGGGGCACTGCCACCCCCGTGCATCGTCCGCAAAGACCCGCGGGTTCCACACACAGCGCGACGAGGGGCCTGAGACCCCCTGAGCAACTCGAGAGGCCAGCGGGGTTCCCTTCCTCAGACAAGACGAGGCCTGACTCTCCTGTCCCAACTCTGCAGGGACCCTGCGGTCGGAGTCCGAAACGGAGAGGAAGCCTGAGGTTCCTGCCTCCCCTCGAGGTGAGGCCGTCTTCCGTTGCGCCAGACCCAGCGGAGTCCCGAGGGGCCCCGCCACCTCCACAGGATCCCTCGCCTCTCAGAGGCACCCTGGGAAGTTCCCTAAGGTCCCCGGCAGAAGGCGAGGGACACGAGGGTTTCCCGCCGCCCCCCGAGAAAGACCTCGAGAGTCCTTCTTCAACGCGTCTCGAGGCCCTAGTACCCTCCCGTGACTCGAGAGCCAGGACGCGCTCCCCCTCGCCACGCGCATGGAGACCTGACTTCCCTGGCGCCGCACGAGAGGCTCCCTGAGATCCTCGTCGTGCCTCGGGAGAAAACCCCCACGGGCGCCGCAGCTCGAGGAAACCACTGAGACGCCCCCGTCCTCGCGAGCTGAGGGCCTTCTTTTCCTGCATGGCCTGGAGAGCAATCCCGGGTCCTCTCTCCAAACGGAAGAGGAGGCTGGACTCCCTTGAGGCCGCTCAGGGGGCTCCAAGAGACCCGCGTCGCGACTCGAGAGGAGAGCGGAGTCCTTGGCTTCCCCTCGAGACGAGGCCTGACTCCCCGGGGGAGCCTGGAATGCAACCCCGAGATCCCTGCCTTCCCTGGAGAGGAATATTAGGTCCCGGACACACGCCTAGGTGAGGTCTCTTCGGCCCTGCAGTGACTCGAGCGCAACCCCCAGCTTTCCCTCGCAACCCGAGGGGAAGATTGGGCTTCCCAGGGCCAACCCAAGGGGAAGGCTGAGATCCCCGTCGTATCTCGAGAATGCCGCCGCAACTCGAGAAAAGGTGGTTCCCACCTCTTGGCAAGATGAGGCCCTTGCCCGCCACGGCGTCTCAAGGGAAGTCCCCTGTTCCGCCCTGAAGGGCGAAACGGTCCCTGACAGCCTTCCTGCGACCCCCAAAAGTCCCCCGACACGCCGGGTTCCCCAGAGGGGAACACCGAGGGTCCCTGCACCGCTTCCTCTGAGCCCCTTCTCCCCTCCTGATCGCGACAGGAGAGGCGATTCCCCTGCGTGGTCTGGAAGGGGTTCCCGGCCTTCCCGGCGCACCTCAGGATGAGGCCGGTCTCACGAGGAAATTCGAGACGAGCCACGTGGGTGGGGCCACATGCCGAACGCCCCCGATTCCCCGGTCCGCCCTTGAGAAGGACCCGAGGCCCGGACCCCTCTTCGAAGGCAACCCTGTGGGTGAAGGCACAACACGAAGGGGCACTGCCACCACCGTGCATCGTCCGCAAAGACCCGCGGGTTCCACACACAGCGCGACGAGGGGCCTGAGACCCCCTGAGCAACTCGAGAGGCCAGCGGGGTTCCCTTCCTCAGACAAGACGAGGCCTGACTCTCCTGTCCCAACTCTGCAGGGACCCTGCGGTCGGAGTCCGAAACGGAGAGGAAGCCTGAGGTTCCTGCCTCCCCTCGAGGTGAGGCCCTCTTCCGTTGCGCCAGACCCAGCGGAGTCCCGAGGGGCCCCGCCACCTCCACAGGATCCCTCGCCTCTCAGAGGCACCCTGGGAAGTTCCCTAAGGTCCCCGGCAGAAGGCGAGGGACACGAGGGTTTCCCGCCGCCCCCCGAGAAAGACCTCGAGAGTCCTTCTTCAACGCGTCTCGAGGCCCTAGTACCCTCCCGTGACTCGAGAGCCAGGACGCGCTCCCCCTCGCCACGCGCATGGAGACCTGACTTCCCTGGCGCCGCACGAGAGGCTCCCTGAGATCCTCGTCGTGCCTCGGGAGAAAACCCCCACGGGCGCCGCAGCTCGAGGAAACCACTGAGACGCCCCCGTCCTCGCGAGCTGAGGGCCTTCTTTTCCTGCATGGCCTGGAGAGCAATCCCGGGTCCTCTCTCCAAACGGAAGAGGAGGCTGGACTCCCTTGAGGCCGCTCAGGGGGCTCCAAGAGACCCGCGTCGCGACTCGAGAGGAGAGCGGAGTCCTTGGCTTGCCCTCGAGACGAGGCCTGACTCCCCGGGGGAGCCTGAAATGCAACCCCGAGATCCCTGCCTTCCCTGGAGAGGAATATTAGCTCCCGGACACACGCCTAGGTGAGGTCTCTTCGGCCCTGCAGTGACTCGTGCGCAACCCCCAGCTTTCCCTCACAACCCGAGGGGAAGATTGGGCTTCCAAGGGCCAACCCAGGGGAAGGCTGAGATCCCCGTCGTAACTCGAGAATCCCGCCGCAACTCGAGAAAAACCACGTGGTTCCCACCTCTTGGCAAGATGAGGCCCTTGCCCGCCACGGCGTCTCAAGGGAAGTCCCCTGTTCCGCCCTGAAGGGCGAAACGGTCCCTGACAGCTTTCCTGCGACCCCCAAAAGTCCCCCGACACGCCGGGTTCCCTCGAGGGGAACACCGAGGGTCCCGGCACCACTTCCTCTGAGCCCCTTCTCCCCTCCTGATCGCGACAGGAGAGGCGATTCCCCTGCGTGGTCTGGAAGGGGTTCCCGGCCTTCCCGGCGCACCTCAGGATGAGGCCGGTCTCACGAGGAGATTCGAGACGAGCCACATGGGTGGGGCCACATGCCGAACGCCCCCGGTTCCCCGGTCCGCCCTTGAGAAGGACCCGAGGCCCGGACCCATCTTCGAAGGCAACCCTTGGGTGAAGGCACAACACGAAGGGGCACTGCCACCCCCGGGCATCGTCCGCAAAGACCCGCGGGTTCCACACACAGCTCGACGAGGGGCCTGAGACCCCCTGAGCAACTCGAGAGGCCAGCGGGGTTCACTTCCTCAGACAAGACGAGGCCTGACTCTCCTGTCCCAACTCTGCAGGGACCCTGCGGTCGGAGTCCGAAACGGAGAGGAAGCCTGAGGTTCCTGCCTCCCCTCGAGGTGAGGCCCTCTTCCGTTGCGCCAGACCCAGCGGAGTCCCGAGGGGCCCCGCCACCTCCACAGGATCCCTCGCCTCTCAGAGGCACCCTGGCAAGTAACCTAAGGTCCCCGGCAGAAGGCGAGGGACACGAGGGTTTCCCGCCGCCCCCCGACAAAGACCTCGAGAGTCCTTCTTCAACGCGTCTCGAGGCCCTAGTCCCCTCCCATGACTCGAGAGCCAGGACGCGCTCCCCCTCGCCACGCGCATGGAGACCTGACTTCCCTGGCGCCGCACGAGAGGCTCCCTGAGATCCTCGTCGTGCCTCGGGAGAAAACCCCCACGGGCGCCGCAGCTCGAGGAAACCCCTGAGACGCCCCCGTCCTCGCGAGCTGAGGGCCTTCTTTTCCTGTATGGCCTGGAGAGCAATCCCGGGTCCTCTCTCCAAACGGAAGAGGAGGCTGGACTCCCTTGAGGCCGCTCAGGGGGCTCCAAGAGACCCGCGTCGCGACTCGAGAGGAGAGCGGAGTCCTTGGCTTCCCCTCGAGACGAGGCCTGACTCCCCGGGGGAGCCTGTGGAGCCTGTAGTGCAACCCCGAGATCCCTGCCTTCCCTGGAGAGGAATATTAGGTCCCGGACACACGCCTAGGTGAGGTCTCTTCGGCCCTGCAGTGACTCGAGCGCAACCCCAAGCTTTCCCTCGCAACCCGAGGGGAAGATTGGGCTTCCCAGGGCCAACCCAAGGGGAAGGCTGAGATCCCCGTCGTATCTCGAGAATCCCGCCGCAACTCGAGAAAAACCACGTGGTTCCACCTCTTGGCAAGATGAGGCCCTTGCCCGCCACGGCGTCTCAAGGGAAGTCCCCTGTTCCGCCCTGAAGGGCGAAACGGTCCCTGACAGCCTTCCTGCGACCCCCAAAAGTCCCCCGACAGTCCGGGTTCCCCCGAGGGGAACACCGAGGGTCCTGGCACCGCTTCCCCTGAGCCCCTTCTCCCCTCCTGATCGCGACAGGAGAGGCGATTCCCCTGCGTGGTCTGGAAGGGGATCCCGGCCTTCCCGGCGCACCTCAGGATGAGGCCTGTCTCACGAGGAAATTCGAGACGAGCCACGTGGGTGGGGCCACATGCCGAACGCCCCCGGTTCCCCGTTCCGCCCTTGAGAAGGACCCGAGGCCCGTTCCCCTCTTCGAAGGCAACCCTGTGGGTGAAGGCACAACACGAAGGGGCACTGCCACCCCCGTGCATCGTCCGCAAAGACTGCGGTATCCACACACAGCTCGACGAGGGGCCTGAGACCCCCTGAGCAACTCGAGAGCCAGCGGGGTTCCCTTCCTCAGACAAGACGAGGCCTGAGTCTCCTGTTCCAACTCTGCAGGGACCCTGCGGTCGGAGTCCGAAACGGAGAGGAAGCCTGATGTTCCTGCCACCCCTCGAGGTGAGGCCCTCTTCGGTTGCGCCAGACCCATCAGTCCTGAGGGGCCCCGCCACCTCCACAGGATCCCTCGCCTCTCAGAGGCACCCTGGGAAGTTCCCTAAGGTCCCCTGCAGAAGGCGAGGGACACGAGGGTTTCCCGCCGCCCCCCGACAAAGACCTCGAGAGTCCTTCTTCAACGCGTATTGAGGCCCTAGTCCCCTCCCGTGACTCGAGAGCCAGGACGCGCTCCCCCTCGCCACGCGCATGGAGACCTGACTTCCCTGGCGCCGCAAGAGAGGCTCCCTGAGATCCTCGTCGTGCCTCGGGAGAAAACCCCCACGGGCGCCGCAGCTCGAGGAAACCCCGGAGACGCCCCCGTCCTCGCGAGCTGAGGGCCTTCTTTTCCTGCATGGCCTGGAGAGCAATCCCGGGTCCTCTCTCCAAACGGAAGAGGAGGCTGGACTCCCTTGAGGCCGCTCAGGGGGCTCCAAGAGACCCGCGTCGCGACTCGAGAGGAGAGCGGAGTCCTTGGCTTCCCCTCGAGACGAGGCCTGACTCCCCGGGGGAGCCTGAAATGCAACCCCGAGATCCCTGCCTTCCCTGGAGAGGAATATTAGGTCCCGGACACACGCCTAGGTGAGGTCTCTTCGGCCCTGCAGTGACTCGAGCGCAACCCCCAGCTTGCCCTCACAACCCGAGGGGAAGATTGGGCTTCCAAGGGCCAACCCAAGGGGAAGGCTGAGATCCCCGTCGTAACTCGAGAATCCCGCCGCAACTCGAGAAAAACCACGTGGTTCCCACCTCTTGGCAAGATGAGGCCCTTGACCGCCACGGCGTCTCAAGGGAAGTCCCCTGTTCCGCCCTGAAGGGCGAAACGGTCCCTGACAGCCTTCCTGCGACCCCCAAAAGTCCCCCGACACGCCGGGTTCCCCAGAGGGGAACACCGAGGGTCCCGGCACCGCTTCCTCTGAGCCCCTTCTCCCCTCCTGATCGCGACAGGAGAGGCGATTCCCCTGCGTGGTCTGGAAGGGGTTCCCGGCCTTCCCGGCGCACCACAGGATGAGGCCGGTCTCACGAGGAAATTCGAGACGAGCCACGTGGGTTGGGCCACATGCCGAACGCCCCCGATTTCCCGGTCCGCCCTTGAGAAGGACCCGAGGCCCGGACCCCTCTTCGAAGGCAACCCTGTGGGTGAAGGCACAACACGAAGGGGCACTGCCACCCCCGTGCATCGTCCGCAAAGACCCGCGGGTGCCACTCAAAGCTCGACGAGGGGCCTGAGACCCCCTGAGCAACTCGAGAGGCCAGCGGGGTTCCCTTCCTCAGACAAGACGAGGCCTGACTCTCCTGTCCCAACTCTGCAGGGACCATGCGGTCGGAGTCCGAAACGGAGAGGAAGCCTGAGCTTCCTGCCTCCCCTCGAGGTGAGGCCCTCTTCCGTTGCGCCAGACCCAGCGGAGTCCCGAGGGACCCCGCCACCTCCACAGGATCCCTCGCCTCTCAGAGGCACCCTGGGAAGTTCCCTAAGGTCCCCGGCAGAGGGCGAGGGACACGAGGGTTTCCCGCCGCCCCCCGAGAAAGACCTCGAGAGTCCTTCTTCAACGCGTCTCGAGGCCCTAGTCCCCTCCCGTGACTCGAGAGCCAGGACGCGCTCCCCCTCGCCACGCGCATGGAGACCTGACTTCCCTGGCGCCGCACGAGAGGCTCCCTGAGATCCTCGTCGTGCCTCGGGAGAAAACCCCCACGGGCGCCGCAGCTCGAGGAAACCCCTGAGACGCCCCCGTCCTCGCGAGCTGAGGGCCTTCTTTTCCTGCATGGCCTGGAGAGCAATCCCGGGTCCTCTCTCCAAACGGAAGAGGAGGCTGGACTCCCTTGAGGCCGCTCAGGGGGCTCCAAGAGACCCGCGTCGCGACTCGAGAGGAGAGCGGAGTCCTTGGCTTCCCCTCGAGACGAGGCCTGACTCCCCGGGGGAGCCTGGAATGCAACCCCGAGATCCCTGCCTTCCCTGGAGAGGAATATTAGGTCCCGGACACACGCCTAGGTGAGGTCTCTTCGGCCCTGCAGTGACTCGAGCGCAACCCCCAGCTTTCCCTCGCAACCCGAGGGGAAGATTGGGCTTCCAAGGGCCAACCCAAGGGGAAGTCTGAGATCCCCGTCGTAACTCGAGAATCCCGCCGCAACTCGAGAAAAACCACGTGGTTCCCACCTCTTGGCAAGAGGAGGCCCTTGCCCGCCACGGCGTCTCAAGGGAAGTCCCCTGTTCCGCCCTGAAGGGCGAAACGGTCCCTGACAGCCTTCCTGCGACCCCCCAAACGTCCCCCGACACGCCGGGTTCCCCAGAGGGGAACACAGAGGGTCCCGGCACCGCTTCCTCTGAGCCCCTTCTCCCCTCCTGATCGCGACAGGAGAGGCGATTCCCCTGCGTGGTCTGGAAGGGGTTCCCGGCCTTCCCGGCGCACCTCAGGATGAGGCCGGTCTCACGAGGAAATTCGAGACGAGCCACGTGGGTGGGGCCACATGCCGAACGCCCCCGATTCCCCGGTCCGCCCTTGAGAAGGACCCGAGGCCCGGACCCCTCTTCGAAGGCAACCCTGTGGGTGAAGGCACAACACGAAGGGGCACTGCCACCCCCGTGCATCGTCCGCAAAGACCCGCGGGTTCCACACACAGCGCGACGAGGGGCCTGAGACCCCCTGAGCAACTCGAGATGCCAGCGGGGTTCCCTTCCTCAGACAAGACGAGGCATGACTCTCCTGTCCCAACTCTGCAGGGACCCTGCGGTCGGAGTCCGAAACGGAGAGGAAGCCTGAGGTTCCTGCCTCCCCTCGAGGTGAGGCCCTCTTCCGTTGCGCCAGACCCAGCGGAGTCCCGAGGGGCCCCGCCACCTCCACAGGATCCCTCGCCTCTCAGAGGCACCCTGGGAAGTTCCCTAAGGTCCCCGGCAGAAGGCGAGGGACACGAGGGTTTCCCGCCGCCCCCCGAGAAAGACCTCGAGAGTCCTTCTTCAACGCGTCTCGAGGCCCTAGTACCCTCCCGTGACTCGAGAGCCAGGACGCGCTCCCCCTCGCCACGCGCATGGAGACCTGACTTCCCTGGCGCCGCACGAGAGGCTCCCTGAGATCCTCGTCGTGCCTCGGGAGAAAACCCCCACGGGCGCCGCAGCTCGAGGAAACCACTGAGACGCCCCCGTCCTCGCGAGCTGAGGGCCTTCTTTTCCTGCATGGCCTGGAGAGCAATCCCGGGTCCTCTCTCCAAACGGAAGAGGAGGCTGGACTCCCTTGAGGCCGCTCAGGGGGCTCCAAGAGACCCGCGTCGTGACTCGAGAGGAGAGCGGAGTCCTTGGCTTCCCCTCGAGACGAGGCCTGACTCCCCGGGGGAGCCTGGAATGCAACCCCGAGATCCCTGCCTTCCCTGGAGAGGAATATTAGGTCCCGGACACACGCCTAGGTGAGGTCTCTTCGGCCCTGCAGTGACTCGAGCGCAACCCCCAGCTTTCCCTCGCAACCCGAGGGGAAGATTGGGCTTCCCAGGGCCAACCCAAGGGGAAGGCTGAGATCCCCGTCGTATCTCGAGAATGCCGCCGCAACTCGAGAAAAGGTGGTTCCCACCTCTTGGCAAGATGAGGCCCTTGCCCTCCACGGCGTCTCAAGGGAAGTCCCCTGTTCCGCCCTGAAGGGCGAAACGGTCCCTGACAGCCTTCCTGCGACCCCCAAAAGTCCCCCGACACGCCGGGTTCCCCAGAGGGGAACACCGAGGGTCCCTGCACCGCTTCCTCTGAGCCCCTTCTCCCCTCCTGATCGCGACAGGAGAGGCGATTCCCCTGCGTGGTCTGGAAGGGGTTCCCGGCCTTCCCGGCGCTCCTCAGGATGAGGCCGGTCTCACGAGGAAATTCGAGACGAGCCACGTGGGTGGGGCCACATTGCGAACGACCCCGATTCCCCGGTCCGCCCTTGAGAAGGACCCGAGGCCCGGACCCCTCTTCGAAGGCAACCCTGTGGGTGAAGGCACAACACGAAGGGGCACTGCCACCCCCGTGCATCGTCCGCAAAGACCCGCGGGTTCCACACACAGCTCGACGAGGGGCCTGAGACCCCCTGAGCAACTCGAGAGGCCAGCGGGGTTCCCTTCCTCAGACAAGACGAGGCCTGACTCTCCTGTCCCAACTCTGCAGGGACCATGCGGTCGGAGTCCGAAACGGAGAGGAAGCCTGAGGTTCCTGCCTCCCCTCGAGGTGAGGCCCTCTTCCGTTGCGCCAGACCCAGCGGAGTCCCGAGGGGCCCCGCCACCTCCACAGGATCCCTCGCCTCTCAGAGGCACCCTGGCAAGTTCCCTAAGGTCCCCGGCAGAAGGCGAGGGACACGAGGGTTTCCCGCCGCCCCCTGAGGAAGACCTCGAGAGTCCTTCTTCAACGCGTCTCGAGGCCCTAGTACCCTCCCGTGACTCGAGAGCCAGGACGCGCTCCCCCTCGCCATGCGCATGGAGACCTGACTACCCTGGCGCCGCACGAGAGGCTCCCTGAGATCCTCATCGTGCCTCGGGAGAAAACCCCCACGGGCGCCGCAGCTCGAGGAAACCCCTGAGACGCCCCCGTCCTAGCGAGCTGAGGGCCTTCTTTTCCTGCATGGCCTGGAGAGCAATCCCGGGTCCTCTCTCCAAACGGAAGAGGAGGCTGGACTCCCTTGAGGCCGCTCAAGGGGCTCCAAGGTACCCGCGTCGCGACTCGAGAGGAGAGCGGAGTCCTTGGCTTCCCCTCGAGACGAGGCCTGACTCCCCGGGGGAGCCTGGAATGCAACCCCGAGATCCCTGCCTTCCCTGGAGAGGAATATTAGGTCCCGGACACACGCCTAGGTGAGGTCTCTTCGGCCCTGCAGTGACTCGAGCGCAACCCCCAGCTTTCCCTCGCAACCCGAGGGGAAGATTGGGCTTCCCAGGGCCAACCCAAGGGGAAGTCTGAGATCCCCGTCGTAACTCGAGAATCCCGCCGCAACTCGAGAAAACCACGTGGTTCCCACCTCTTGGCAAGAGGAGGCCCTTGCCCGCCACGGCGTCTCAAGGGAAGTCCCCTGTTCCGCCCTGAAGGGCGAAATGGTCCCTGACAGCCTTCCTGCGACCCCCAAAAGTCCCCCGACACGCCGGGTTCCCCAGAGGGGAACACCGAGGGTCCCGGCACCGCTTCCTCTGAGCCCCTTCTCCCCTCCTGATCGCGACAGGAGAGGCGATTCCCCTGCGTGGTCTGGAAGGGGTTCCCGGGCTTCCCGGCGCACCTCAGGATGAGGCCGGTCTCACGAGGAAATTCGAGACGAGCCACGTGGGTGGGGCCACATGCCGAACGCCCCCGATTCCCCGGTCCGCCCTTGAGAAGGACCCGAGGCCCGGACCCCTCTTCGAAGGCCACCCTGTGGGTGAAGGCACAACACGAAGGGGCACTGCCACCCCCGTGCATCGTCCGCAAAGACCCGCGGGTTCCACACACAGCGCGACGAGGGGCCTGAGACCCCCTGAGCAACTCGAGAGGCCAGCGGGGTTCCCTTCCTCAGACAAGACGAGGCCTGACTCTCCTGTCCCAACTCTGCAGGGACCCTGCGGTCGGAGTCCGAAACGGAGAGGAAGCCTGAGGTTCCTGCCTCCCCTCGAGGTGAGGCCGTCTTCCGTTGCGCCAGACCCAGCGGAGTCCCGAGGGGCCCCGCCACCTCCACAGGATCCCTCGCCTCTCAGAGGCACCCTGGGAAGTTCCCTAAGGTCCCCGGCAGAAGGCGAGGGACACGAGGGTTTCCCGCCGCCCCCCGAGAAAGACCTCGAGAGTCCTTCTTCAACGCGTCTCGAGGCCCTAGTACCCTCCCGTGACTCGAGAGCCAGGACGCGCTCCCCCTCGCCACGCGCATGGAGACCTGACTTCCCTGGCGCCGCACGAGAGGCTCCCTGAGATCCTCGTCGTGCCTCGGGAGAAAACCCCCACGGGCGCCGCAGCTCGAGGAAACCACTGAGACGCCCCCGTCCTCGCGAGCTGAGGGCCTTCTTTTCCTGAATGGCCTGGAGAGCAATCCCGGGTCCTCTCTCCAAACGGAAGAGGAGGCTGGACTCCCTTGAGGCCGCTCAGGGGGCTCCAAGAGACCCGCGTCGTGACTCGAGAGGAGAGCGGAGTCCTTGGCTTCCCCTCGAGACGAGGCCTGACTCCCCGGGGGAGCCTGGAATGCAACCCCGAGATCCCTGCCTTCCCTGGAGAGGAATATTAGGTCCCGGACACACGCCTAGGTGAGGTCTCTTCGGCCCTGCAGTGACTCGAGCGCAACCCCCAGCTTTCCCTCGCAACCCGAGGGGAAGATTGGGCTTCCCAGGGCCAACCCAAGGGGAAGGCTGAGATCCCCGTCGTATCTCGAGAATGCCGCCGCAACTCGAGAAAAGGTGGTTCCCACCTCTTGGCAAGATGAGGCCCTTGCCCGCCACGGCGTCTCAAGGGAAGTCCCCTGTTCCGCCCTGAAGGGCGAAACGGTCCCTGACAGCCTTCCTGCGACCCCCAAAAGTCCCCCGACACGCCGGGTTCCCCAGAGGGGAACACCGAGGGTCCCTGCACCGCTTCCTCTGAGCCCCTTCTCCCCTCCTGATCGCGACAGGAGAGGCGATTCCCCTGCGTGGTCTGGAAGGGGTTCCCGGCCTTCCCGGCGCACCTCAGGATGAGGCCGGTCTCACGAGGAAATTCGAGACGAGCCACGTGGGTGGGGCCAGATGCCGAACGCCCCCGATTCCCCGGTCCGCCCTTGAGAAGGACCCGAGGCCCGGACCCCTCTTCGAAGGCAACCCTGTGGGTGAAGGCACAACACGAAGGGGCACTGCCACCCCCGTGCATCGTCCGCAAAGACCCGCGGGTTCCACACACAGCGCGACGAGGGGCCTGAGACCCCCTGAGCAACTCGAGAGGCCAGCGGGGTTCCCTTCCTCAGACAAGACGAGGCCTGACTCTCCTGTCCCAACTCTGCAGGGACCCTGCGGTCGGAGTCCGAAACGGAGAGGAAGCCTGAGGTTCCTGCCTCCCCTCGAGGTGAGGCCCTCTTCCGTTGCGCCAGACCCAGCGGAGTCCCGAGGGGCCCCGCCACCTCCACAGGATCCCTCGCCTCTCAGAGGCACCCTGGGAAGTTCCCTAAGGTCCCCGGCAGAAGGCGAGGGACACGAGGGTTTCCCGCCGCCCCCCGAGAAAGACCTCGAGAGTCCTTCTTCAACGCGTCTCGAGGCCCTAGTACCCTCCCGTGACTCGAGAGCCAGGACGCGCTCCCCCTCGCCACGCGCATGGAGACCTGACTTCCCTGGCGCCGCACGAGAGGCTCCCTGAGATCCTCGTCGTGCCTCGGGAGAAAACCCCCACGGGCGCCGCAGCTCGAGGAAACCACTGAGACGCCCCCGTCCTCGCGAGCTGAGGGCCTTCTTTTCCTGCATGGCCTGGAGAGCAATCCCGGGTCCTCTCTCCAAACGGAAGAGGAGGCTGGACTCCCTTGAGGCCGCTCAGGGGGCTCCAAGAGACCCGCGTCGCGACTCGAGAGGAGAGCGGAGTCCTTGGCTTCCCCTCGAGACGAGGCCTGACTCCCCGGGGGAGCCTGGAATGCAACCCCGAGATCCCTGCCTTCCCTGGAGAGGAATATTAGGTCCCGGACACACGCCTAGGTGAGGTCTCTTCGGCCCTGCAGTGACTCGAGCGCAACCCCCAGCTTTCCCTCGCAACCCGAGGGGAAGATTGGGCTTCCCAGGGCCAACCCAAGGGGAAGGCTGAGATCCCCGTCGTATCTCGAGAATGCCGCCGCAACTCGAGAAAAGGTGGTTCCCACCTCTTGGCAAGATGAGGCCCTTGCCCGCCACGGCGTCTCAAGGGAAGTCCCCTGTTCCGCCCTGAAGGGCGAAACGGTCCCTGACAGCCTTCCTGCGACCCCCAAAAGTCCCCCGACACGCCGGGTTCCCCAGAGGGGAACACCGAGGGTCCCTGCACCGCTTCCTCTGAGCCCCTTCTCCCCTCCTGATCGCGACAGGAGAGGCGATTCCCCTGCGTGGTCTGGAAGGGGTTCCCGGCCTTCCCGGCGCACCTCAGGATGAGGCCGGTCTCACGAGGAAATTCGAGACGAGCCACGTGGGTGGGGCCAGATGCCGAACGCCCCCGATTCCCCGGTCCGCCCTTGAGAAGGACCCGAGGCCCGGACCCCTCTTCGAAGGCAACCCTGTGGGTGAAGGCACAACACGAAGGGGCACTGCCACCCCCGTGCATCGTCCGCAAAGACCCGCGGGTTCCACACACAGCGCGACGAGGGGCCTGAGACCCCCTGAGCAACTCGAGAGGCCAGCGGGGTTCCCTTCCTCAGACAAGACGAGGCCTGACTCTCCTGTCCCAACTCTGCAGGGACCCTGCGGTCGGAGTCCGAAACGGAGAGGAAGCCTGAGGTTCCTGCCTCCCCTCGAGGTGAGGCCCTCTTCCGTTGCGCCAGACCCAGCGGAGTCCCGAGGGGCCCCGCCACCTCCACAGGATCCCTCGCCTCTCAGAGGCACCCTGGGAAGTTCCCTAAGGTCCCCGGCAGAAGGCGAGGGACACGAGGGTTTCCCGCCGCCCCCCGAGAAAGACCTCGAGAGTCCTTCTTCAACGCGTCTCGAGGCCCTAGTACCCTCCCGTGACTCGAGAGCCAGGACGCGCTCCCCCTCGCCACGCGCATGGAGACCTGACTTCCCTGGCGCCGCACGAGAGGCTCCCTGAGATCCTCGTCGTGCCTCGGGAGAAAACCCCCACGGGCGCCGCAGCTCGAGGAAACCACTGAGACGCCCCCGTCCTCGCGAGCTGAGGGCCTTCTTTTCCTGCATGGCCTGGAGAGCAATCCCGGGTCCTCTCTCCAAACGGAAGAGGAGGCTGGACTCCCTTGAGGCCGCTCAGGGGGCTCCAAGAGACCCGCGTCGCGACTCGAGAGGAGAGCGGAGTCCTTGGCTTCCCCTCGAGACGAGGCCTGACTCCCCGGGGGAGCCTGGAATGCAACCCCGAGATCCCTGCCTTCCCTGGAGAGGAATATTAGGTCCCGGACACACGCCTAGGTGAGGTCTCTTCGGCCCTGCAGTGACTCGAGCGCAACCCCCAGCTTTCCCTCGCAACCCGAGGGGAAGATTGGGCTTCCCAGGGCCAACCCAAGGGGAAGGCTGAGATCCCCGTCGTATCTCGAGAATGCCGCCGCAACTCGAGAAAAGGTGGTTCCCACCTCTTGGCAAGATGAGGCCCTTGCCCGCCACGGCGTCTCAAGGGAAGTCCCCTGTTCCGCCCTGAAGGGCGAAACGGTCCCTGACAGCCTTCCTGCGACCCCCAAAAGTCCCCCGACACGCCGGGTTCCCCAGAGGGGAACACCGAGGGTCCCTGCACCGCTTCCTCTGAGCCCCTTCTCCCCTCCTGATCGCGACAGGAGAGGCGATTCCCCTGCGTGGTCTGGAAGGGGTTCCCGGCCTTCCCGGCGCACCTCAGGATGAGGCCGGTCTCACGAGGAAATTCGAGACGAGCCACGTGGGTGGGGCCAGATGCCGAACGCCCCCGATTCCCCGGTCCGCCCTTGAGAAGGACCCGAGGCCCGGACCCCTCTTCGAAGGCAACCCTGTGGGTGAAGGCACAACACGAAGGGGCACTGCCACCCCCGTGCATCGTCCGCAAAGACCCGCGGGTTCCACACACAGCGCGACGAGGGGCCTGAGACCCCCTGAGCAACTCGAGAGGCCAGCGGGGTTCCCTTCCTCAGACAAGACGAGGCCTGACTCTCCTGTCCCAACTCTGCAGGGACCCTGCGGTCGGAGTCCGAAACGGAGAGGAAGCCTGAGGTTCCTGCCTCCCCTCGAGGTGAGGCCCTCTTCCGTTGCGCCAGACCCAGCGGAGTCCCGAGGGGCCCCGCCACCTCCACAGGATCCCTCGCCTCTCAGAGGCACCCTGGGAAGTTCCCTAAGGTCCCCGGCAGAAGGCGAGGGACACGAGGGTTTCCCGCCGCCCCCCGAGAAAGACCTCGAGAGTCCTTCTTCAACGCGTCTCGAGGCCCTAGTACCCTCCCGTGACTCGAGAGCCAGGACGCGCTCCCCCTCGCCACGCGCATGGAGACCTGACTTCCCTGGCGCCGCACGAGAGGCTCCCTGAGATCCTCGTCGTGCCTCGGGAGAAAACCCCCACGGGCGCCGCAGCTCGAGGAAACCACTGAGACGCCCCCGTCCTCGCGAGCTGAGGGCCTTCTTTTCCTGCATGGCCTGGAGAGCAATCCCGGGTCCTCTCTCCAAACGGAAGAGGAGGCTGGACTCCCTTGAGGCCGCTCAGGGGGCTCCAAGAGACCCGCGTCGCGACTCGAGAGGAGAGCGGAGTCCTTGGCTTCCCCTCGAGACGAGGCCTGACTCCCCGGGGGAGCCTGGAATGCAACCCCGAGATCCCTGCCTTCCCTGGAGAGGAATATTAGGTCCCGGACACACGCCTAGGTGAGGTCTCTTCGGCCCTGCAGTGACTCGAGCGCAACCCCCAGCTTTCCCTCGCAACCCGAGGGGAAGATTGGGCTTCCCAGGGCCAACCCAAGGGGAAGGCTGAGATCCCCGTCGTATCTCGAGAATGCCGCCGCAACTCGAGAAAAGGTGGTTCCCACCTCTTGGCAAGATGAGGCCCTTGCCCGCCACGGCGTCTCAAGGGAAGTCCCCTGTTCCGCCCTGAAGGGCGAAACGGTCCCTGACAGCCTTCCTGCGACCCCCAAAAGTCCCCCGACACGCCGGGTTCCCCAGAGGGGAACACCGAGGGTCCCTGCACCGCTTCCTCTGAGCCCCTTCTCCCCTCCTGATCGCGACAGGAGAGGCGATTCCCCTGCGTGGTCTGGAAGGGGTTCCCGGCCTTCCCGGCGCACCTCAGGATGAGGCCGGTCTCACGAGGAAATTCGAGACGAGCCACGTGGGTGGGGCCAGATGCCGAACGCCCCCGATTCCCCGGTCCGCCCTTGAGAAGGACCCGAGGCCCGGACCCCTCTTCGAAGGCAACCCTGTGGGTGAAGGCACAACACGAAGGGGCACTGCCACCCCCGTGCATCGTCCGCAAAGACCCGCGGGTTCCACACACAGCGCGACGAGGGGCCTGAGACCCCCTGAGCAACTCGAGAGGCCAGCGGGGTTCCCTTCCTCAGACAAGACGAGGCCTGACTCTCCTGTCCCAACTCTGCAGGGACCCTGCGGTCGGAGTCCGAAACGGAGAGGAAGCCTGAGGTTCCTGCCTCCCCTCGAGGTGAGGCCCTCTTCCGTTGCGCCAGACCCAGCGGAGTCCCGAGGGGCCCCGCCACCTCCACAGGATCCCTCGCCTCTCAGAGGCACCCTGGGAAGTTCCCTAAGGTCCCCGGCAGAAGGCGAGGGACACGAGGGTTTCCCGCCGCCCCCCGAGAAAGACCTCGAGAGTCCTTCTTCAACGCGTCTCGAGGCCCTAGTACCCTCCCGTGACTCGAGAGCCAGGACGCGCTCCCCCTCGCCACGCGCATGGAGACCTGACTTCCCTGGCGCCGCACGAGAGGCTCCCTGAGATCCTCGTCGTGCCTCGGGAGAAAACCCCCACGGGCGCCGCAGCTCGAGGAAACCACTGAGACGCCCCCGTCCTCGCGAGCTGAGGGCCTTCTTTTCCTGCATGGCCTGGAGAGCAATCCCGGGTCCTCTCTCCAAACGGAAGAGGAGGCTGGACTCCCTTGAGGCCGCTCAGGGGGCTCCAAGAGACCCGCGTCGCGACTCGAGAGGAGAGCGGAGTCCTTGGCTTCCCCTCGAGACGAGGCCTGACTCCCCGGGGGAGCCTGGAATGCAACCCCGAGATCCCTGCCTTCCCTGGAGAGGAATATTAGGTCCCGGACACACGCCTAGGTGAGGTCTCTTCGGCCCTGCAGTGACTCGAGCGCAACCCCCAGCTTTCCCTCGCAACCCGAGGGGAAGATTGGGCTTCCCAGGGCCAACCCAAGGGGAAGGCTGAGATCCCCGTCGTATCTCGAGAATGCCGCCGCAACTCGAGAAAAGGTGGTTCCCACCTCTTGGCAAGATGAGGCCCTTGCCCGCCACGGCGTCTCAAGGGAAGTCCCCTGTTCCGCCCTGAAGGGCGAAACGGTCCCTGACAGCCTTCCTGCGACCCCCAAAAGTCCCCCGACACGCCGGGTTCCCCAGAGGGGAACACCGAGGGTCCCTGCACCGCTTCCTCTGAGCCCCTTCTCCCCTCCTGATCGCGACAGGAGAGGCGATTCCCCTGCGTGGTCTGGAAGGGGTTCCCGGCCTTCCCGGCGCACCTCAGGATGAGGCCGGTCTCACGAGGAAATTCGAGACGAGCCACGTGGGTGGGGCCAGATGCCGAACGCCCCCGATTCCCCGGTCCGCCCTTGAGAAGGACCCGAGGCCCGGACCCCTCTTCGAAGGCAACCCTGTGGGTGAAGGCACAACACGAAGGGGCACTGCCACCCCCGTGCATCGTCCGCAAAGACCCGCGGGTTCCACACACAGCGCGACGAGGGGCCTGAGACCCCCTGAGCAACTCGAGAGGCCAGCGGGGTTCCCTTCCTCAGACAAGACGAGGCCTGACTCTCCTGTCCCAACTCTGCAGGGACCCTGCGGTCGGAGTCCGAAACGGAGAGGAAGCCTGAGGTTCCTGCCTCCCCTCGAGGTGAGGCCCTCTTCCGTTGCGCCAGACCCAGCGGAGTCCCGAGGGGCCCCGCCACCTCCACAGGATCCCTCGCCTCTCAGAGGCACCCTGGGAAGTTCCCTAAGGTCCCCGGCAGAAGGCGAGGGACACGAGGGTTTCCCGCCGCCCCCCGAGAAAGACCTCGAGAGTCCTTCTTCAACGCGTCTCGAGGCCCTAGTACCCTCCCGTGACTCGAGAGCCAGGACGCGCTCCCCCTCGCCACGCGCATGGAGACCTGACTTCCCTGGCGCCGCACGAGAGGCTCCCTGAGATCCTCGTCGTGCCTCGGGAGAAAACCCCCACAGGCGCCGCAGCTCGAGGAAACCACTGAGACGCCCCCGTCCTCGCGAGCTGAGGGCCTTCTTTTCCTGCATGGCCTGGAGAGCAATCCCGGGTCCTCTCTCCAAACGGAAGAGGAGGCTGGACTCCCTTGAGGCCGCTCAGGGGGCTCCAAGAGACCCGCGTCGCGACTCGAGAGGAGAGCGGAGTCCTTGGCTTCCCCTCGAGACGAGGCCTGACTCCCCGGGGGAGCCTGGAATGCAACCCCGAGATCCCTGCCTTCCCTGGAGAGGAATATTAGGTCCCGGACACACGCCTAGGTGAGGTCTCTTCGGCCCTGCAGTGACTCGAGCGCAACCCCCAGCTTTCCCTCGCAACCCGAGGGGAAGATTGGGCTTCCCAGGGCCAACCCAAGGGGAAGGCTGAGATCCCCGTCGTATCTCGAGAATGCCGCCGCAACTCGAGAAAAGGTGGTTCCCACCTCTTGGCAAGATGAGGCCCTTGCCCGCCACGGCGTCTCAAGGGAAGTCCCCTGTTCCGCCCTGAAGGGCGAAACGGTCCCTGACAGCCTTCCTGCGACCCCCAAAAGTCCCCCGACACGCCGGGTTCCCCAGAGGGGAACACCGAGGGTCCCTGCACCGCTTCCTCTGAGCCCCTTCTCCCCTCCTGATCGCGACAGGAGAGGCGATTCCCCTGCGTGGTCTGGAAGGGGTTCCCGGCCTTCCCGGCGCACCTCAGGATGAGGCCGGTCTCACGAGGAAATTCGAGACGAGCCACGTGGGTGGGGCCAGATGCCGAACGCCCCCGATTCCCCGGTCCGCCCTTGAGAAGGACCCGAGGCCCGGACCCCTCTTCGAAGGCAACCCTGTGGGTGAAGGCACAACACGAAGGGGCACTGCCACCCCCGTGCATCGTCCGCAAAGACCCGCGGGTTCCACACACAGCGCGACGAGGGGCCTGAGACCCCCTGAGCAACTCGAGAGGCCAGCGGGGTTCCCTTCCTCAGACAAGACGAGGCCTGACTCTCCTGTCCCAACTCTGCAGGGACCCTGCGGTCGGAGTCCGAAACGGAGAGGAAGCCTGAGGTTCCTGCCTCCCCTCGAGGTGAGGCCCTCTTCCGTTGCGCCAGACCCAGCGGAGTCCCGAGGGGCCCCGCCACCTCCACAGGATCCCTCGCCTCTCAGAGGCACCCTGGGAAGTTCCCTAAGGTCCCCGGCAGAAGGCGAGGGACACGAGGGTTTCCCGCCGCCCCCCGAGAAAGACCTCGAGAGTCCTTCTTCAACGCGTCTCGAGGCCCTAGTACCCTCCCGTGACTCGAGAGCCAGGACGCGCTCCCCCTCGCCACGCGCATGGAGACCTGACTTCCCTGGCGCCGCACGAGAGGCTCCCTGAGATCCTCGTCGTGCCTCGGGAGAAAACCCCCACGGGCGCCGCAGCTCGAGGAAACCACTGAGACGCCCCCGTCCTCGCGAGCTGAGGGCCTTCTTTTCCTGCATGGCCTGGAGAGCAATCCCGGGTCCTCTCTCCAAACGGAAGAGGAGGCTGGACTCCCTTGAGGCCGCTCAGGGGGCTCCAAGAGACCCGCGTCGCGACTCGAGAGGAGAGCGGAGTCCTTGGCTTCCCCTCGAGACGAGGCCTGACTCCCCGGGGGAGCCTGGAATGCAACCCCGAGATCCCTGCCTTCCCTGGAGAGGAATATTAGGTCCCGGACACACGCCTAGGTGAGGTCTCTTCGGCCCTGCAGTGACTCGAGCGCAACCCCCAGCTTTCCCTCGCAACCCGAGGGGAAGATTGGGCTTCCCAGGGCCAACCCAAGGGGAAGGCTGAGATCCCCGTCGTATCTCGAGAATGCCGCCGCAACTCGAGAAAAGGTGGTTCCCACCTCTTGGCAAGATGAGGCCCTTGCCCGCCACGGCGTCTCAAGGGAAGTCCCCTGTTCCGCCCTGAAGGGCGAAACGGTCCCTGACAGCCTTCCTGCGACCCCCAAAAGTCCCCCGACACGCCGGGTTCCCCAGAGGGGAACACCGAGGGTCCCTGCACCGCTTCCTCTGAGCCCCTTCTCCCCTCCTGATCGCGACAGGAGAGGCGATTCCCCTGCGTGGTCTGGAAGGGGTTCCCGGCCTTCCCGGCGCACCTCAGGATGAGGCCGGTCTCACGAGGAAATTCGAGACGAGCCACGTGGGTGGGGCGACATGTCGAACGCCCCCGATTCCCCGGTCCGCTCTTGAGAAGGACCCGAGGCCCGGACCCCTCTACGAAGGCAACCCTGTGCGTGAAGACACAACACGAAGGGGCACTGCCACCCCCGTGCATCGTCCGCAAAGACCCGCAGGTTCCACACACAGCTCGACGAGGGGCCTGAGACCCCCTGAGCAACTCGAGAGGCCAGCGGGGTTCCCTTCCTCAGACAAGACGAGGCCTGACTCTCCTGTCCCAACTCTGCAGGGACCCTGCGGGCGGAGTCCGAAACGCAGAGGAAGCCTGAGGTTCCTGCCTCCCCTCGAGGTGAGGCCTTCTTCCGTTGCGCCAGACCCAGCGGAGTCCCGAGGTGCCCCGCCACCTCCACAGGATCCCTCGCCTCTCAGAGGCACCCTGGGAAGTTCCCTAAGGTCCCCGGCAGAAGGCGAGGACCACGAGGGTTTCCCGCCGCCCCCCGAGAAAGACCTCGAGAGTCCTTCTTCAACGCGTCTCGAGGCCCTAGTCCCCTCCCGTGACTCGAGAGCCAGGACGAGCTCCCCCTCGCCACGCGCATGGAGACCTGACTTCCCTGGCACCGCACGAGAGGCTCCCTGAGATCCTCGTCGTGCCTCGGGAGAAAACCCCCACGGGCGCCGCAGCTCGAGGAAACCCCTGAGACGCCCCCGTCCTCGCGAGCTGAGGGCCTTCTGTTCCTGCATGGCCTGGAGAGCAATCCCGGGTCCTCTCTCCAAACGGAAGAGGAGGCTGGACTCCCTTGAGGCCGCTCAGGGGGCTCCAAGAGACCCGCGTCGCGACTCGAGAGGAGAGCGGAGACCTTGGCTTCCCCTCGAGATGCGGCCTGACTCCCCGGGGGAGCCTGGAATGCAACCCCGAGATCCCTGCCTTCCCTGGAGAGGAATATTAGGTCCCGGACACACGCCTAGGTGAGGTCTCTTCGGCCCTGCAGTGACTCGAGCGCAACCCCCAGCTTCCCCTCGAAACCCGAGGGGAAGATTGGGCTTCCCAGGGCCAACCCAAGGGGAAGGCTGAGATCCCCGTCGTAACTCGAGAATCCCACCGCAACTCGAGAAAAACCACGTGGTTCCCACCTCTTGGCAAGATGAGGCCCTTGCCCGCCACGGCGTCTCGAGTGAAGTCCCCTGTTCCGCCCTGAAGGGAGAAAAGGTCCCTGACAGCCTTCCTGCGACCCCAAAAGTCCGTCGACATGCCGGGTTCCCTCGGGGGGAACACCGAGGGTCCCGGCTCCGCTTCTTCTGTGCCCCTTCTCCCCTCCTGATCGCGACAGGAGAGGCGATTCCCCTGCGTGGTCTGATAGGGATTCCCGGCCTTCCCGGCGCACCTCAGGATGAGGCCGGTCTCACGAGGAAATTCGAGATGAGCCACGTGGGTGGTGCCACATGCCGAACGCCCCCGATTCCCCGGTCCGCCCTTGAGAAGGACCCGAGGCCCGGACCCCTCTTCGAAGGCAACCCTGTGGGTGAAGGCACAACACGAAGGGGCACTGCCACCCCCGTGCATCGTCCGCAAAGACCCGCGGGTGCCACACACAGCTCGACGAGGGGCCTGAGACCCCCTGAGCAACTCGAGAGGCCAGCGGGGTTCCCTTCCTCAGACAAGACGAGGCCTGACTCTCCTGTCCCAACTCTGCAGGGACCCTGCGGTCGAAGTCTGAAACGGAGAGGAAGCCTGAGGTTCCTGCCTCCCCTCGTGGTGAGGCCCTCTTCCATTGCGCCAGACCCAGCGGAGTCCCGAGGGGCCCCGCCACCTCCACAGGGTCCCTCGCCTCTCAGAGGCACCCTGGGAAGTTCCCTAAAGTCCCCGGCAGAAGGCGAGGGAAACGAGGGTTTCCCGCCGCCCCCCGAGAAAGACCTCGAGAGTCCTTCTTCAACGCGTCTCGAGGCCCTAGTACCCTCCCGTGACTCGAGAGCCAGGACGCGCTCCCCCTCGCCACGCGCATGGAGACCTGACTTCCCTGGCACCGCACGAGAGGCTCCCTGAGATCCTCGTCGTGCCTCGGGAGAAAACCCCCACGGGCGCCGCAGCTCGAGGAAACCCCTGAGACGCCCCCGTCCTCGCGAGCTGAGGGCCTTCTTTTCCTGCATGGCCTGGAGAGCAATCCCGGGTCCTCTCTCCATACGGAAGAGGAGGCTGGACTCCCTTGAGGCCGCTCAGGGGGCTCCAAGAGACCCGCGTCGCGACTCGAGAGGAGAGCGGAGTCCTTGGCTTCCCCTCGAGACGAGGCCTGACTGCCCGGGGGAGCCTGGAATGCAACCCCGAGATCCCTGCCTTCCCTGGAGAGGAATATTAGGTCCCGGACACACGCCTAGGTGAGGTCTCTTCGGCCCTGCAGTGACTCGAGCGCAACCCCCAGCTTTCCCTCGCAACCCGAGGGGAAGATTGGGCTTCCCAGGGACAACCCAAGGGGAAGGCTGAGATCCCCGGCGTAACTAGAAAATCCCGCCGCAACTCGAGAAAAACCACGTAGTTCCCACCTCTTGGCAAGATGAGGCCCTTGCCCGCCACAGCGTCTCAAAAGAAGTCCCACGTTCCTACTGAAGTGCAAAACGGTACTTGGCACCCATGATTGCACCCCCAAAATTCCCCAACATACAGGCCTCACTCGAGGGTAACACCCATGTTCCCCGCACCACATCATTTGAGCCCCTTCTCCCCTCCTGATTGCAACAGGTGTGTCTTTTCTCCTGCTTTGTGTGGAAGGGGTTACCGATCTTCCCAGCGCACATCAGGATGAGGCCTGTCTCACGAGGAAATTGGAGATGTAGCCTCGTGGGTGGTGCCACATGCGGAAAGACTCCATTTCCCGGTCAGCTATTAATAAGAACCCGATGCCCGTACACGTCTTGGAATGCATCCCGTAGGATGAAGGCACAACAAGGAGGGACCCTGAACACCCGTGCATCTTTTGGAAAATTCTGCAGGTTCCACATACAGCTCGACAAGTGACCTGTTACCTCGTGAACAACTCGAGAGGCAAGCTAAGTTTCATTTCTCCACAGAATACGAGGCCTGACTCTCCTGTCCCAACTCTGCAGGAATCCTGAGATCGGAGTCTGAAATGGAGAGGAACCCTGAGGTTCCTTCCTCAACACGAGATGAGGCCCTCTTGTATTATACCACACCCAGTGGAGTCCCGAGAGGCCCCTCCCAACTCCACAGTATCAGTGTCTTCTCAGAGGCACCCTGAGCAACTCCCTGAGGTCACCGGCACAAGTCGAGGGAACACAGGGTATCCTGCCGCAACCCGAGAAAGACCTCAAGAGTCCTTCTTCAACGCGTCTTGAGGACGGATTCCCCTACCATGACTCGAGAGCAATGACACGCTCCCCCTCGCCATGCGCATGGACACCTGACTTCCCTGGCGCCACATGAGAGGCTCCCTGAGCTCCCCGTCATACCTCGTGAGAAACCCCACACTGGCGCCGCAGCTCGGGAAAACCCACCGTCATCGCGAGATTGGGGACTTCTTTTCCTGCCTGACCTGGAGAGCAATCCCTGGTCTTTTCTCCAAACTTCACAGGAGGCTTTACTCCCTTTAGGCCACTCAATGGGCTCCAAGAGATACCTGTCGCGACTTGAGAGGAGAGCAGAGTACTTTGTTTCCCCTCGAGACGAGGCCTTACCTCGGGTGAGTCTGGAATGCAACCTCGAGATCCCTGTTGTCCCTGGAGAGGAACATTATGTCCTGGACAAAAGCCTAGATGAGGTCTATTTTGCCCTACAGTGACTCGAGAGCAACACCCATCTCTCCCTCGCAATTCGAATGGAAGATTGGTCTTCATTGGGCCAACACAAGAGGAAGTCTGAATTTCCCGTTGTAACTCGAGAATCCCACCGCAACTCTTAAAAACCACGTGGTTCCCCATTCATCGCAATATGAGGCCTTTGCCCGCTACAGAGTCTCAAGAGAAGTCCCATGTTTCGTCATAAAGTTCGAGATGCTACTTGGCACCCTTGATGCGACCCCAAAAGTTCCCCAATATACCGGTCTCACTCCAAGGGAACACCGAAGTTCCTGGCACCACTTCATTTGAGCCCCTTCTCCGCTCCTGATCACGGCAGGAAGGTCGATCCCCCTGCTTTGTCTAGAAGGGGTTCCCGACCTTCATGGCGCACCTCAGGATGAGGCCAGTCTCACGAAGAAATTCGAGACGTAGCCTCGTGTTGGTGCCACGTGCCAAAAGACCCCGATTTCTCGGTCTTGCTCTTGATAAGAACCCAATGCCCATACACCTCTTCTAAGGCAACCCTGTGGATGAAGGCACTACACGAGGGGGCACTGGCAACCCTGTTCATCGTCCGGAAAACCCCGCAGGATCCACATACAGCTCCACAACTGGCCTGTCACCCCTTAAACAATGAGAGAGGAAAGCGGAGTCACCTTCCTCAGACAAGACGAGGCCTGAGTATCCAATCCCAACTCTGCAGGCACGCTTCGATCTGAGTCAGAAATGGAGAGGAAACCTGAGGTTCCTGCCTCAACCCGAGATGAGGCCCTCTTCCATTAAAACAAACCCAGTGGAGTCCCGAGAGGCCCCTCCCATCTCCACAGTATCCCTGACTTCTCATAGGCATTCTGAGAAGCTCCTTGAGGCCACCGGCAAAAGTCGAGGGAAATAAGGGTTTCCTGCCACAACCGAAGAAAGACCTCGAGAGTCCTTCTTCAATGTGTCTTGAGGTCAGATTCCCCTACCATAGCTCGAGAGCAATAATGCGCTCCCCCTCGCCACGCACATGGAGACCTGACTTCCCTGGCGCCACACGAGAGGCTCCCTGAGCTCCCCGTCGTACCTCGTGTGAAACCCCACACTGGCGCCGCAGCTCGAGAAAACCCACAAGATCCCTCCGTCATCGCGAGATGAGGGCCATCTTTTCCTGCATGGCCTGGAGAGCAGTCCCAAGTCCTCTCTCCAAACTTCACAGGAGGCTTGACTCCCTTTAGGCCACAAAGTGGGCTCCAAGAGGTGCCCGTCGCGACTCGAAAGGAGAGCGGAGTCCTTTGCTTCCCTTCGACATGAGGCCTGATTCCCTGGGTGAGTCTGGAATGCAAACCTGAGATCCCTGTGGCCCTTGGAGAGGAACATTAGGTCCTGGACACAAGCCTAGATGAGGTCTCCTTTGCCCTGCAGTGACTCGAGCGCAACCCCCAGCTCTCCCTCGCAACTCGAATGGATGATTGGACTTCCCTGGCCCAACACAAGAGGAAGCCTGAAATCCCCGTCGTAACTCGAGAATCCCGCCGCAACTCGAGAAAAACCACGTGGCTCCCCCGTCATCGCAAGATGAGGCCCTTGCCCGCTGGAGCACCCCAAGAGAAGTCCCACGTTCCAATTTGAAGAGCGAAACGGTACTTGGAACGCGTTATGCGACCCCAAAATTTACCCGACATACCTGTCTCACTTGAGGGAAACACCGAGTTTCCCAGCAGCACTTCATCTGAGCCACTTCTCCCCTCCTGATCGCCACAGGAGGGTCGATTCCTCTGCTTTGTCTGGAAGGGTTTCATGACCTTCGCGGCACACCTCAGGATGAGGCCGATTTCATGAGGAAATTCGAGACTAGCCACGTGGGTGGTGCCAAATGCTGAACGACCCCGATTTCCAGTCCGCTCTTCATAAGAACACGATGCCCAGACACCTCTTCGAAGGCAACCCTGTGGATGAAGACACAAAACGAAGGGTCACTGACACCCCCATGCATCGTCTGGAAAAACCTGCAGATTCCACACACAGTTTGACAAGGGGCCTGAAACCCCATGAACAACTCGAGAGGCAAGCGGAGTTCCATTCCTCAGAAAAGACATAGCCTGACTCTCCTGTCCCAACTCTGCAGGGACACTACGATCAGAGTCAGAATTGGAGAGGAAGCCTGAGGTTCCTGCCTCCACTCGAGATGAGGCCCTCTTCCATTGCGACAAACCCAGTGGAGTCCCGAGAGGCTCCGCCAAATCCACAGCGCCCCTCACCTCTCAGAGGCACCCTGGGAAGTTTCCTCAGGTCCCCGGCAGAAGTCGGGGGAAACGAGGGTTTCCCGCTGCAACCCGAGAAAGACATCGAGAGTCCTTCTTCAACGCGTCTTGAGGCCCTAGTCCCCTCCCATGACTCGAGAACAATGACGCGCTCCTTCTCGCCACGTGCATGGAGACATGACTTCCCTGGAAACGCACGAGAGGCTCCCTGAGATCCTCGTCGTGCCTCAGGAGAAAACCCCCACGGGTGCCGCAGCTCGAGGAAACCCCTGAGATGCCCCCGTCCTCGCGAGGTGAGGGCCTTCTTTTCCTGCCTGGTCTGGAGAGTAATCACGAGTCCTCTCTCAAAAGTGAAGAGGAGGCTGGACTCCCTTGAGGCCACTCAGGGGGCACCAAGATATCCGCGTCGCGACTCGGGAGGAGAGCGGAGTCCTTTGCTTCCCCTCGAGGCGAGGCCTGACTCCCCGGGGGAGCATGGGATGCAACTCCGAGATCCTTGTCTTCCCTGGAGAGGAGCATTAGGTCCTGGACACAGGCCTAGATGAGGTCTCTTTGGCCCTGCAGTGACTCGAGCGCAACCCCCAGCTTTCGCTCGCCACTAGAATAGAAGATTGGGCTACCCAGGGCCGACACAAGAGGAAGCCTGTAATCCCCCGTCGTAACACGAGAATCCCGCCGCAACTCGAGAAAAACCACGTGGTTCCCACCTATTCGCAAGATGATGCCCTTGCGCGTGAAGGCGTCTCAAGGGAAGTCCCCTGTTCCGCCCTGAAGTGAGAAACGGGACATGACAGCCTTCATGTGACCCCAAAAGTTCCCCGAAACGCCTGGTTCCCTCGAGGGGAACACCGAGGGTCCCGGCACCGATTCATCTGAGCCCCTTCTCCCCTCCTGAGCGCGACAGGAGAGTCGATTCCCCTGCAGGTCTGGAAGGGGTTCCCGGCCTTCCTGGCGCACCTCAGGAGGAGGCCGGTTTCACGAGGACATTTGAAATGAGCCACGTGGGTGGTGCCACAGGCCGAACGACCCCGATTCCCCGGTCCGCTCTTGAGAAGAACCCGATGACGTACACCTCTTCGAAGGCAACCCTGTGGGTGAAGGCACACACCTAAGCGGCATTGACATCCCCGTGCAGTGTCCGGAAAGACCCGTGGGTTCCACACACAGCTCGACGAGGGGCCTGTGGCCCCCTGAACAACTCGAGAGGCAAGCGGGGTTCCCTTCCTCAGACAAGACGAGGCCTGACTCTCCTGTCCCAACTCTGCAGGGACCCTGCAGTCGGAGTCCGAAACAGAGAGGAAGCCTGAGGTTCTTGCCTCCCAACCAGAGGAGGACCTCTTCCGTTGTGCCAGACCCAGCGGAGTCCCGAGGGGCCCCGCCACCTCCACAGGATCCCTCGCCTCTCAGAGGCACCCTGGGAAGTTCCCTAAGGTCCCCGACAGAAGGCGAGGGAAAAGAGGGTTTTCCGCCGCCCCCCGAGAAAGACCTCGAGAGTCTTTCTTCAACGCGTCTCCAGGGCCTTGTCCCCTCCCGTGACTCGAGAGCCATGACGCGTTCCCCCTCGCCACGCGCGTGGAGACCTGACTTCCCTGGCGCCGCACGAGAGGCTCCCTGAGATCCTCGTCGTGCCTCGGGAGAAAACCCCCACAGGCGCCGCAGCTCGAGGAAACCCCTGAGACATCCCCGTCCTCGCGAGCTGAGGGCCTTCTTTTCCTGCATGGCCTGGAGAGCAATCCCGGGTCCTCTCTCCAAACGGAAGAGGAGGCTGGACTCCCTTGAGGCCGCTCAGGGGGCTCCAAGAGACCCGCGTCGCGACTCGAGAGGAGAGCGGAGTCCTTGGCTTCCCCTCGAGACGAGGCCTGACTCCCCGGGGGAGCCTGGAATGCAACCCCGAGATCCCTGCTTTCCCTGGAGAGGAATATTAGGTCCCGGACACACGCCTAGGTGAGGTCTCTTCGGCCTTGCAGTGACTCGAGCGCAACCCCCAGCTTTCCCTCGCAACCCGAGGGGAAGATTGGGCTTCCCAGGGCCAACCCAAGGGGAAGGCTGAGATCCCCGTCGTAACTCGAGAATCCCGCCGCAACTCGAGTAAAACCACGTGGTTCCCACCTCTTGGCAAGAGAAGGCCCTTGCCCGCCACGGCGTCTCAAGGGAAGTCCCCTGTTCCGCCCTGAAGGGCGAAACAGTCCCTGACAGCCTTCCTGCGACCCCCAAAAGTCCCCCGACATGCCGGCTTCCCTCGAGGGGAACACCGAGGGTCCCGGCACCGCTTCCTCTGAGCCCCTTCTCCCCTCCTGATCGCGACAGGAGAGGCGATTCAACTGCGTGGTCTGGAAGGGGTTCCCGGACTTCCCGGCACACCTCAGGATGAGGCCGGTCTCACGAGGAAATTCGAGATGAGCCACGTGGGTGGGGCCACATGCCGAACGCCCCCGATTCCCCGGTCCGCTCTTGAGAAGGACCCGAGGCCCGGACCCCTCTTCGAAGGCAACCCTGTGCGTGAAGACACAACACGAAGGGGCACTGCCACCCCCGTGCATCGTCCGCAAAGACCCGCGGGTTCCACACACAGCTCGACGAGGGGCCTGAGACCCCCTGAGCAACTAGAGAGGCCAGCGGGGTTCCCTTCCTCAGACAAGACGAGGCCTGACTCTCCTGTCCCAACTCTGCAGGGACCCTGCGGTCGGAGTCCGAAACGGAGAGGAAGCCTGAGGTTCCTGCCTCCCCTCCAGGTGAGGCCCTCTTCCGTTGCGCCAGACCCAGCGGAGTCCCGAGGGGCCCCGCCACCTCCACAGGATCCCTCGCCTCTCAGAGGCACCCTGGCAAGTTCCCTAAGGTCCCGGGCAGAAGGCGAGGGACACGAGGGTTTCCCGCCGCCCCCCGAGAAAGACCTCGAGAGTCCTTCTTCAATGCGTCTCGAGGCCCTAGTCCCCTCCCGTGACTCGAGAGGCAGGACGCGCTCCCCCTCGCCACGCGCATGGAGACCTGACTTCCCTGGCGCCGCACGGGAGGCTCCCTGAGATCCTCGTCGTGCCTCGGGAGAAAACCCCCACGGGCGCCACAGCTAGAGGAAACCCCTGAGACGCTCCCGTCCTCGCAAGCTGAGGGCCTTCCTTTCCTGCATGGCCTGGAGAGCAATCCCGGGTCCTCTCTCCAAACGGAAGAGGAGGCTGGACTCCCTTGAGGCCGCTCAGGGGGCTCCAAGAGACCCGCGTCGCGACTCGAGAGGAGAGTGGAGTCCTTGGCTTCCCCTCGAGACGAGGCCTGACTCCCCGGGGGAGCCTGGAATGCAACCCCGAGATCCCTGCCTTCCCTGGAGAGGAATATTAGGTCCCGGACACACGCCTAGGTGAGGTTTCTTTGGCCCTGCAGTGACTCGAGCGCAACCCCAGCTTTCCCTCGCAACCCGAGGGGAAGATTGGGCTTCCCAGGGCCAACCCAAGGGGAAGGCTGAGATCCCCGTCGTAACTCGAGAATCCCGCTGCAACTCGAGAAAAACCACGTGGTTCCCAGCTCTTGGCAAGATTAAGCCCTTGCCCGCCACGGCGTCTCAAGGGAAGTCCCCTGTTCCGCCCTGAAGGGCGAAACGGTCCCTGACAGCCTTCCTGCCACCCCCAAAAGTCCCCCGACACGCCGGGTTCCCCCGAGGGGAACACCGAGGGTCCCGGCACCGCGTCCTCTGAGCCCCTTCTCCTCTCCTGATCGCGACAGGAGACGCGATTCCCCTGCGTGGTCTTGAAGGGGTTCCCGGCCTTCCCGTCGCTCCTCAGGATGAGGCCGGTCTCACGAGGAAATTCGAGAAGAGTCACGTGGGTGGGGCCACATGCCGAACGACCCCGATTCCCCGGTCCGCTCTTGAGAAGGACCCGAGGCCCGGACCCCTCTTCGAAGGCAACCCTGTGCGTGAAGACACAACACGAAGGGGCACTGCCACCCCCGTGCATCGTCCGCAAAGACCCGCGGGTTCCACACACAGCTCGACGAGGGGCCTGAGACCCCCTGAGCAACTCGAGAGGCCACCGGGGTTCCCTTCCTCAGACAAGACGAGGCCTGACTCTCCTGTCCCAACTCTGCAGGGACCCTGCGGTCGGAGTCCGAAACGCAGAGGAAGCCTGAGGTTCCTGCCTCCCCTCGAGGTGAGGCCCTCTTCCGTTGCGCCAGACCCAGCGGAGTCCGAGGGGCCCCGCCACCTCCACAGGATCCCTCGCCTCTCATAGGCACCCTGGGAAGTTCCCTAAGGTCCCCGGCAGAAGGCGAGGGACACGAGGGTTTCCCGCCGCGCCCCGAGAAAGACCTCGAGAGTCCTTCTTTAACGCGTCTCGAGGCCCTAGTCCCCTCCCGTGACTCGAGATCCAGGACGAGCTCCCCCTCGCCACGCGCATGGAGACCTGACTTCCCTGGCACCGCACGAGAGGCTCCCTGAGATCCTCGTCGTGCCTCGGGAGAAAACCCCCACGGGCGCCGCAGCTCGAGGAAACCCCTGAGACGCCCCCGTCCTCGCGAGCTGAGTGCCTTCTGTTCCTGCATGGCCTGGAGAGCAATCCCGGGTCCTCTCTCCAAACGGAAGAGGAGGCTGGACTCCCTTGAGGCCGCTCAGGGGGCTCCAAGAGACCTGCGTCGCGACTCGAGAGGAGAGCGGAGACCTTGGCTTCCCCTCGAGATGCGGCCTGACTCCCCGGGGGAGCCTGGAGTGCAACCCCGAGATCCCTGCCTTCCCTGGAGAGGAATATTAGGTCCCGGACACACGCCTAGGTGAGGTCTCTTCGGCCCTGCAGTGACTCGAGCGCAACCCCCAGCTTCCCCTCGAAACCCAAGGGGAAGATTGGGCTTCCCAGGGCCAACCCAAAGGGAAGGCTGAGATCCCCGTCGAACTCGAGAATCCCACCGCAACTCGAGAAAAACCACGTGGTTCCCACCTCTTGGCAAGATGAGGCCCTTGCCCGCCACGGCGTCTCAAGTGAAGTCCCCTGTTCCGCCCTGAAGGGAGAAACGGTCCCTGACAGCCTTCCTGCGACCCCCAAACGTCCGTCGACATGCCGGGTTCCCTCGGGGGGAACACCGAGGGTCCCGGCTCCGCTTCTTCTGTGCCCCTTCTCCCCTCCTGATCGCGACAGGAGAGGCGATTCCCCTGCGTGGTCTGGAAGGATTTCCCGGCCTTCCCGGCGCACCTCAGGATGAGGCCGGTCTCACGAGGAAATTCGAGACGAGCCACGTGGGTGGGGCCACATGCCGAACGCCCCCGATTCCCCGGTCCGCCCTTGAGAAGGACCCGAGGCCCGGACCCCTCTTCGAAGGCAACCCTGTGGGTGAAGGCACAACACGAAGGGGCACTGCCACCCCCGTGCATCGTCCGCAAAGACCCGCGGGTGCCACACACAGCTCGACGAGGGGCCTGAGACCCCCTGAGCAACTCGAGAGGCCAGCGGGGTTCCCTTCCTCAGACAAGACGAGGCCTGACTCTCCTGTCCCAACTCTGCAGGGACCCTGCGGTCGGAGTCCGAAACGCAGAGGAAGCCTGAGGTTCCTGCCTCCCCTCGAGGTGAGGCCCTCTTCCGTTACGCCAGACCCAGCGGAGTCCCGAGGGGCCCCGCCACCTCCACAGGGTCCCTCGCCTCTCAGAGGCACCCTGGGAAGTTCCCTAAGGTCCCCGGCAGAAGGCGAGGGACACGAGGGTTTCCCGCCGCCCCCCGAGAAAGACCTCGAGAGTCCTTCTTCAACGCGTCTCGAGGCCCTAGTCCACTCCCGTGACTCGAGAGCCAGGACGCGCTCCCCCTCGCCACGCGCATGGAGACCTGACTTCCCTGGCGCGGCACGAGAGGCTCCCTGAGATCCTCGTCGTGCCTCGGGAGAAAACCCCCACGGGCGCCGCAGCTCGAGGAAACCCCTGAGACGCCCCCATCCTCGCGAGCTGAGGGCCTTCTTTTCCTGCATGGCCTGGAGAACAATCCCGGGTCCTCTCTCCAAACGGAAGAGGAGGCTGGACTCCCTTGAGTCCGCTCAGGGGGCTCCAAGAGACCCGCGTCGCGACTCGAGAGGAGAGCGGAGTCCTTGGCTTCCCCTCGAGACGAGGCCTGACTGCCCGGGGGAGCCTGGAATGCAACCCCGAGATCCCTGCCTTCCCTGGAGAGGAATATTAGGTCCCGGACACACGCCTAGGTGAGGTCTCTTCGGCCCTGCAGTGACTCGAGCGCAACCCCCAGCTTTCCCTCGCAACCCGAGGGGAAGATTGGGCTTCCCAGGGCCAACACAAGGGGAAGGCTGAGATCCCCGGCGTAACTAGAAAATCCCGCCGCAACTCGAGAAAAACCACGTAGTTCCCACCTCTTGGCAAGATGAGGCCCTTGCCCGCCACAGTGTCTCAAAAGAAGTCCCACGTTCCTACTGAAGTGCAAAACGGTACTTGGCACCCATGATGGCACCCCCAAAGTTCCCCAACATACAGGCCTCACTCGAGGGTAACACCCATGTTCCCCGCACCACATCATTTGAGCCCCTTCTCCCCTCCTGATTGCAACAGGAGTGTCTTTTCTCCTGCTTTGTGTGGAAGGGGTTACCGATCTTCCCAGCGCACATCAGGATGAGGCCTGTCTCACGAGGAAATTGGAGATGTAGCCTCGTGGGTGGTGCCACATGCGGAAAGACCCCATTTCCCGGTCAGCTATTAATAAGAACCCGATGCCCGTACACGTCTTGGAATGCATCCCGTAGGATGAAGGCACAACAAGGAGGGACCCTGAACACCCGTGCCTCTTTTGGAAAATTCTGCAGGTTCCACACACAGCTTGTCAAGGGCCCTGAGACCCCCTGAACGACTCAAGGGGCAAGCAGAGTTCCGTTACTCAGACAAGACGAGGCCTGACTCTCCTGTCCCAACTCTGCAGGGACCCTGCGGTCGGAGTCAGAAATGGAGAGGAAGCCTGAGGTTCCTGCCTCCAATCGAGATGAGGCCCTCTTTCATTTCGTCAAACCTAGTGGAGTCCTGAGAGGCCCCTCTAACTCCTCAGTATCCCTCACCTCTCAGAGGCACCTGGGAAGTTCCCTAAGGTCCCCTGTAGAGGTCGAGGGAAACGAGTGTTGTCCGCCCCAACCCAAGAAAGACCTTGAGAGTCCTTCTTAAATGCCTCTTGAGGCCCTAGTCCCTCCCATGACTCGAGAGCAATGACGAGATCTGCCTGGCCACACGCATGGAGTCAGGCTTCTCTGGCGCCGCATGAGAGGCTCCCTGAACTCCCCATCATATCTCGTGAGAAACCCCACACTGGCGCCGCAGCTCGAGAAAACCCATGAGACGCCCCCGTCATCACGAGAGGAGGGCCATCTTTAACTGCATGGTATGCAGATCAAGCGTGAACCTTCTGTCCAAGCTACACAGGACGCTTGACTCCCTTTAGGCCACTCATTGGGCTCCAAGAGTTACGCGTCCCGACTCGAGAGGATAGTGGAGTCCTTTGCTTCCTTCCACACGAGACGAGGTGTGACCCACCGGGTGAGACTGGAATGCGACCCCGATATCCCTGTCGCCCCTGGAGAGGAACATTACGTCCTGGACCCAAGCCTAGATGAGGACTCTTTGCCCTGAAGTGACTCGAGAGCAACCCCCAGCTCTCTCTGACAAGTTGAATGGAAGATTGGACTTCCTGGGCCAACACAAGAGGAAGCCTGAATTCCCCGTTGTAACTCGAGAATCCCGCCTCAACTCAAGAAAAACCACGTGTTTCCCTCGTCATCGCAATATGAGGCCCTTGCCCGCTACAGCATCTCCAGAGAATTCCCACGTTCCATCTTGAAGTGCGAAACTGTACTTGGCACCATTGATGCGACCTCAAAAGTGCCGTGACATACCGGTCTCACTCGAGGGGACCACCGAGGTTCCCGGCACCACTTCATCTGAGCCCCTTCTCCCCTTCTGATCGCGAGCGGTGGGTCGATTCCCCTGCTTTGTCTGCAAGGGGTTCCCGACCTTCCCAGCGCTCCTCAGGATGAGGCCGGTCTGCCGAGGAAATTCGAGACGTAGCCTCGTGGGTGGTACCACATGCTGAAAGACCCCAATTTTCCGGTACGCTCTTGAAAAGAACCCGATGCCCGGACACCTCTTTGAAGGCAACCCTGTGGATGAAGGCACAACACGAAGGGGCACTGACACCCCCGTGCATCGTCCGGAAAAACCCGCAGGTTCCACACTCAGCTCAACAAGTGGCCTGTCACTCCGTGAACAACTCGAAAGGCAAGGGGAAATCCATTCCTCAACAGAAGAGAGGCGTGACTCTCTTGTCCATACTCTGCAGGTACCCTGCGACCCGAGTCAGATATGGAGAGGACCCCTGAGGTTCCTGCCTCCATTCGAGATGAGGCCCTCTTCGATTGCACCAAACCCAGTTGAGTAACGAAAGGCCCCTCCCAAATCCACAGTGTCCCTGACTTCTCAGAGGCACCCTTAGAAGTTGCCTGAGGTCACCGACACAAATCAAGGGAACCCAGGGTTCCCTGCCGCAACCCGAGAAAGACCTCAAGAGTCCTTCTTCAATGTGTCTTGAGGCCCGATTCGCCTACTATGACTCGAGAGCAATCACGCACTCCCCTTCACCACACGCACGGAGACCTGACGTCCCTAGCACCACACGAGAGGCTCTCTGAGCTCCCCGTTGTACCTCGTGAGAAATCTGATACTGGCGCCGCAGCTGGAGAAAACCCACGAGATGCCCCCATCATCGCGAGATGAGGGCCTTTTTTCCTGCATGGCCAGGAAAACAATCCCGAGTCATCTCCAAACTCCATAGGAGGCTTCACTCCCTTTACGCCACGCAGTGGGCTCCAAGAGATACCCGTCGCGACTCGACAGGAGAGCGGAGTCCTTTTTTGCCCCTCAAGACGAGGTCTGACTCTCCGGGTGAGTCGAGAATGCAACCCTGAGATCCCTGTTGGCCCAGTAGTGGAACACTAGGTCCTGGACACAAGCGTAGATGAGGTCTATTTTGCCCTGCAGTGACTGGAGAGCAATCCCCAGTTCTAACTTGCAACTCGAATGGAATATTGGATTTTCCTGGCGCCATACAAGAGGCTCCCTGAGATCCCCGTGGTACTTCATGAGACACCCCACACTGGTGCCGCAGCTCGAGAAAACCCACGAGACGCCACCGTCATCTCGAGATGAGGGCCTTCTTTTCCTGCATGGCCTGGAGTCCAATCCCGAGTCCTCTCTCCAAACTCCACAGGAGGCTTGACTCCCTTTAGTACACACAGTGGGCTCCAAGAGATACCCATCGCGACTCGAGACGAGAGCGGAATTCTTTGCTTACCCTCGAGGTGAGAACTGACTCCCCGGATGAGTCTGGAATGCAAACCCGAGATCCCTGTCGCCCCTGGAGAGCAACGTTAGATCCTGGACACAAGCCTAGATTAGGTCTCTTTTGCCCTGCAGTGACTCTAGCGCAATCCCCAGCTCCCCCTCGCAACCCGAATGGAAGATAGGATTTCAAGGCCAACAAGAGGAAGCCTAAATTCCCGGTCATAACTCGAGAATCCTGCCGCAACTCGAGCAAAACCACGTGGTTCTCCCGTCATCGCAATATGAGGCCCTTGCCCGCTACAGCATTTCAAAAGATGTCCCAGGTTCCGTCTTGAAATGCGAAACGGTACTTGGCACCCTTGATGCGACCCCAAAAGTCCCCCAATACGCCGGTCTCACTCAAGGGGAACACCGAGGTTCCCGGCACCACTTCATTTAAGCCCCTTCTCCCCTCCTGATCGTGACCCGTGGGTCGATTCCCCTGCTTTGTCTGCAAGGGGGCCCGACCTTCCCTGCACATCTCAGGATGAGGCCGGTCTCATGGGGAAATTCGATACGTAGCTTTGTGGGTGGTGCCACTTGCCGAAAGACTCCAATTTCCCGGTCCACTCTTGATAAGAATCCGATGCTCGGACACCTCTTGGAAAGCAGCCTTGAGTATGAAGGTACAACACGAAGGGGCACTAACACACCTGTGCATCATCCGGAAAAACGGGCAGGTTACACACACAGCTCGACAAGTGGCCTGTCACCTCGAGAACAACTCGAGAGGCAAGAGGAGTCCCATCCTCCAGAAAAGACGAGGCCTGACTCTCCTGTACCAACATGCAGGGACCTTGCGATCTGAGTCAGAAATGGAGAGGAACACTGAGGTTCCTGCTTCAACTCGAGATGAGTCCCTCTTACATTCCACCAAATGCAGAGGAGTCTCGAGAGGCCCCTCCAAACTGCACAGTATCCCTGACTTCTCAGAGGCACTCTGAGAAGCTCCCTGAGGTCGCAGGCACAAGTCAAGGGAACCCTGGGTTTTATGCAGTGACCCGAGAAAGACCTCGAGAGTCCTTCTTCAACCCGTCTTGAGGCCCGATTACCCTACCATGACTTGAGAGCAATGACGAGCTCCCCCTAGCCATCATATGGGGACCTGACTTCCCTGGCGCCACACGAGAGGCTCCCTGAGCTCCCTCTCGTACCTCGTCAGAAACCCGGCACTAGCGCAGCAGTCTAGAAAACCCACGAGATGCCGCCATCATCGCGAGATGAGGGCCTTCTTTTCCTGCATGGCCTGGAGAGGAATCCCGAGTCCTCTATCCAAACAGCACAGGAGGCTTGACTCCCTTTAGGGCACACAGTGGGCTCCAAGAGATACCCATCGCGACTCAAAAGGACAGCGGAGTTCTTTGCTTCCCCTCGAGACGAGGCCTGATTCCCCGGGTGAGTCTGGTATGCAACCCCAAGATCCCTGTCTCCCTTAGGGACGAGCATTAAGTCCTGGACACAAGCCTAGATGAGGTCTATTTTGCCCTGCAGTGACTCGAGAGCAATCCCCAGCTCTCCCTTTAAATTCGAATGGAAGATAGGATTTCCCTGGCCCAACACATGAGGAAGACTGTATTCCCCGGCGAAACTCGAGAATCCCGCCACAACTCGAGAAACGCCACGTGGTTCCCCCGTCATCCCAAGATGAGGCCCTTGCCCCCTACAGCGTCTCAAGAGAAGTCCCACGTTCCGTCTTGAAGTGCGAAACGGTATTGGCACCCTTGATGCGCCCTCAAAAGTTCCTCGAGACACCAGTCTGACTCGAGGAGAACACCGAGGTTCCCGGCACCACTACATCTGGGCCCCTTCTCCCCTCCTGATTGCGACAGGAGGGTCGATTCCCCTGTTTTGTCTTGAAGGGGTTCCCGCCTTTCCCGGTGCATCTCAGGATGAGGCCGGTCTCACGAGGATATTCGAGACATAGCCACGTGGATGGTGACACATGCCGAAAGACCCCGATTTCCCGGTCCGCTCTTGATAAGATCCTGATGCCCGGACACCTCTTTGAAGATAACCCTTTTGATGAAGGCACAACACTTAGGGGCACTGACACCCCTGGGTATCGTCCGGAGAAACCCGCAGGTACCACACACAGCTCGAGAAGTGACCTGTCACCCCGTGAACAACTGGAGAGGCAAGCAGAGTTCCATTCCTCCACACAAGACGAGGCCTGACTCTCCTGTTCGCACTCTGCAGCGAAACTGTGATCCGAGTCAGATCTGGCCCAGGGGAAGTCAGGAGAGGAAACATGAGTTTCCTGCCTCCACTCGAGATGAGGCCCTCTTCCATTGCACCGAACCCAGTGGAGTCCCGAGAGACCCCTCCCAACTGCACAGTATCCCTGACTTCTCAGAGGCACCCTTAGACCTTCCTGAGATCACCGGCACAAGTCGAGGGAACCAAGGGTTTCCTGCCCCAACCCGTAAAAGACCTCGAAAGTCCTTCTTCAACGCGTCTTGAGGTGCCATTCCCCTACCATGACTCGAGAGCAATGACGCGCTCCCCCTAGCCACGCGCATAGAAACCTGACTTCCCTGGCGCCACAGGAGAGGCTCCCTGAGCTCCCCATTATACCTCGTGAGCAACACCACACTGGAGCCGCAGCTCGAGAATACCCACGAGATGCCCCAGTCCTCACGAGATGAGGGCCTTCTTTTGCTGTATGGCCTGGAGAGCAATCCTGAGTCCTCTCTCCAAACTCCACAGGAGGCTTGACTCATTTTAGGCCACACAGTGAGCTCCAAGATATACCCGTCGCGACTTGACAGGAGAGCGGAGTCCTTGGCTTCCCCCCGAGACGAGGCCTGACTCCCCGGGTGAGTCGAGAATGAAATGCTGAGATCGCTTTCGCCCCAGCAGAGGAACATTAGGTCCTGGACACAAGCCTAGATGAGGTCTATTTGGCCCTGCAGTGTCTCAAGAGCAATCCCCAGTTCTAACTCACAATTCGAATGAAAACTGGACTTCCCTGGGCCAGTTGAAGAGGAAGCCTGAATTCCCGGTTGTAACTCGAGAATCCCGCCCCAACTCAAGAAAAACCACGTGGTTCCCCCGTCATCGAAAGATGAGGCCCTTGCCCACTACAGCGTCTCAAGAGAAGTCCCACGTTCCGTATTGAAGAGCGAAAAGTTACTTGGAACCCTTGATGCGACCCCAAAAGTTCCCCGACATACCAGTCTCACTTGAGGAGAACACCGAGCTTCCCGGCACCACTTCATCTGAGACTCTTCTCCCCTCTTGATGGCGACAGGAGGTTCGATTCCCCTGCTTTGTCTGGAAGGCGTTCCCGACCTTCCTGGTGCACATCAAGATGAGGCCAGTCTCACGACGAAATTCGAGACATAGCCTCGTGGGTGGTGCGGCATGCCAAAAGACCCCGATTCCCTGGTCCGCTCTTGATAAGAACCCGATGGCAGAACCCAACTCGAAGGCAATCCTGTGGAACAAGGCACAACAAGAAGGGGCAGAGACACCACGGTGCATCGTCCAGAAAAACCCGCAAGTTCCACATACAAATCGACAAGTGGCCTGTCACCCCATGAACAACGCGAGAGTCAAGTGGAGTTCCATTCCTCCACACAAGACGAGGCCTGACTCTCCTGTCCCAACTCTGCAGGGACTCTGCGATCCGAGTCAGAACCGGCGCATTCGAAGCCAGGAGAGGAACCCTGTGGTTCCTGCCTCAACTTGTCATGAGGCCCTCTTCCATTGCACCAAACCCAGTGGAGTTCCGAGAGGCCCCTCCCAACTCCACAGTGACCCTGACTTCTCAGAGGCACGCTGAGAAGCTTCCTGAGGTCACTGGCACAAGTCGATGGAACCCAGGGTTTCCTGCTGCAACCCAAGAAAGACCTCGAGAGTCCTTCTTTAACACGTCTTCAGGCCCAATTCCCCTACCATGACTCGAGAACAATGACGGGCTCCCTCTCACCACGTGCATAGAGACCTGACTGCCCTGGCACCACATGAGAGGCTCACTGAGCTCCCAGTCTTACTTCGTGAGAAACCCCACACTAGCGCCACAGCTCGAGAAAACCTACGAGACGCCCCAGTCATCGGGAGATGAGGGCCTTCATTTCCTGCATTGCCTGGAGAGCAATCCCGTGTCCTCCCTCCAAACACCAGAGGAGGTTTGACTCCCTTTAAGCCACTCAGTGGGCTCCAAGACATACCCGTCCGACTCGAGAGGAGAGCAGAGTCCTTTGCTTCCCCTCGAGACGAGGCCTGACTCCAGGGTGAGTCTGGAATGCAACCCCGAGATTCCTGTCGCCCCTTGACATGAACATTAGGTCCTGCACACAAGCCTTGGTGGGGTCTCTTTTGCCTTCAGTGACTAGAGCGCACCTCCAGCTCTTCCTCGAATCTCGAATGGAAGATAAGACTTTTGTGGGCCAACACAAGAGGAAGCATGAATTCCCTGTGGTAACTCAAATATCCCACCGCAACTAGAGAAAAACCAAGTGGTTCCCCAGTCATTCCAAGATGAGGCCCTTGCCCGCTGGAGCACCCCAAGAGAAGTCCCACGTTCCAATTTGAAGAGCGAAACGGTACTTGGAACGCGTTATGCGACCCCAAAATTTACCCGACATACCTGTCTCACTTGAGGGAAACACCGAGGTTCCCAGCAGCACTTCATCTGAGCCACTTCTCCCCTCCTGATCGCCACAGGAGGGTCGATTCCTCTGCTTTGTCTGGAAGGGTTTCATGACCTTCGCGGCACACCTCAGGATGAGGCCGGTTTCATGAGGAAATTCGAGACTAGCCACGTGGGTGGTGCCAAATGCTAAACGACCCCGATTTCCCAGTCCGCTCTTCATAAGAACACGATGCCCGGACACCTCTTCGAAGGCAACCCTGTGGATGAAGACACAAAACGAAGGGTCACTGACACCCCCATGCATCGTCTGGAAAAACCTGCAGATTCCACACACAGTTTGACAAGGGGCCTGAAACCCCATTAACAACTCGAGAGGCAAGCGGAGTTCCATTCCTCAGAAAAGACATAGCCTGACTCTCCTGTCCCAACTCTGCAGGGACACTACGATCAGAGTCAGAATTGGAGAGGAAGCCTGAGGTTCCTGCCTCCACTCGAGATGAGGCCCTCTTCCATTGCGACAAACCCAGTGGAGTCCCGAGAGGCCCCGCCAAATCCACAGCGTCCCTCACCTCTCAGAAGCACCCTGGGAAGTTTCCTCAGGTCCCCGGCAGAAGTCGGGGGAAACGAGGGTTTCCCGCTGCAACCCGAGAAAGACATCGAGAGTCCTTCTTCAACGCGTCTTGAGGCCCTAGTCCCCTCCCATGACTCGAGAACAATGACGCGCTCCTTCTCGCTATGTGCATGGAGACATGACTTCCCTGGAACCGCACGAGAGGCTCCCTGAGATCCTCGTCATGCCTCGGGAGAAAACCCCCATGGGTGCCGCAGCTCGAGGAAACCCCTGAGATGGCCCCTCCTCCGAGGTGAGGGCCTTCTTTTCCTGCCTGGCCTGGAGAGTAATCACGAGTCCTCTCTCAAAAATGAAGAGGAGGCTGGACTCCCTTGAGGCCACTCAGGGGGCACCAAGATATCCGCGTCGCGACTCGGGAGGAGAGCGGAGTCCTTTGCTTCCCCTCGAGGCGAGGCCTGACTCCCCGGGGGAGCATGGGATTCAACTCCGAGATCCTTGTCTTCCCTGGAGAGGAGCATTAGGTCCTGGACACAGGCCTAGATGAGGTCTCTTTGGCCCTGCAGTGACTCGAGCGCAACCCCCAGCTTTCGCTCGCCACTAGAATAGAAGATTGGGCTACCCAGGGCCGACACAAGAGGAAGCCTGTAATCCCCTGTCGTAACACGAGAATCCCGCCGCAACTCGCCAAAAACCACGTGGTTCCTACCTCTTCGCAAGATGATGCCCTTGCCCGTGAAGGCGTCTCAAGGGAAGTCCCCTGTTCCGCCCTGAAGTGCGAAACGGGACCTGACAGCCTTCATGTGACCCCAATAGTTCCCCGAAACGCCTGGTTCCCTCGAGGGGAACACCGAGGGTCCCGGCACCGATTCATCTGAGCCCCTTCTCCCCTCCTGAGCACGACAGGAGAGTCGATTCCCCTGCGTGGTCTGGAAGGGGTTCCTGGCCTTCCTGGCGCACCTCAGGAGGAGGCCGGTCTCACGAGGATATTTGAAATGAGCCACGTGGGTGGGGCCACATGCCGAACGCCCCCGATTCCCCAGTCCGCCCTTGAGAAGGACCCGAGGCCCGGACCCCTCTTCGAAGGCAACCCTGTGGGTGAAGGCACAACACGAAGGGGCACTGCCACCCCCGTGCATCGTCCGCAAAGACCCGCGGGTTCCACACACAGCGCGACGAGGGGCCTGAGACCCCCTGAACAACTCGAGAGGCCACCGGGGTTCCCTTCCTCAGACACGACGAGGCCTGACTCTCCTGTCCCAACTCTGCAGGGACCCTGCGGTCGGAGTCCGAAACGCAGAGGAAGCCTGAGGTTCCTGCCTCCCCTCGAGGTGAGGCCCTCTTCCGTTGCGCCAGACCCAGCGGAGTCCCGAGGGGCCCCGCCACCTCCACAGGATCCCTCGCCTCTCAGAGGCACCCTGGCAAGTTCCCTAAGGTCCCCGGCAGAAGGCGAGGGAAACGAGGGTTTCCCGCCGCCCCCCCAGAAAGACCTCGAGAGTCCTTCTTCAACGCGTCTCAAGGCCCTAGTCCCCTCCCGTGACTCGAGAGCCAGGACGCGCTCCCCCTCGCCACGTGCATGGAGACCTGACTTCCCTGGCGCCGCACGAGAGGCTCCCTGAGATCCTCGTCGTGCCTCGGGAGAAAACCCCCACGGGCGCCGCAGCTCGAGGAAACCCCTGAGACGCCCCCGTCCTCGCGAGCTGAGGGCCTTGTTTTCCTGCATGGCCTGGAGAGCAATCCCGGGTCCTCTCTCCAAACGGAAGAGGAGGCTGGACTCCCTTGAGGCCGCTCAGGGGGCTCCAAGGGACCCGCGTCGCGACTCGAGAGGAGAGCGGAGTCCTTGGCTTCCCCTCGAGACGAGGCCTGACTCCCCGGGGGAGCCTGGAATGCAACCCCGATATCCCTGCCTTCCCTGGAGAGGAATATTAGGTCCCGGACACACGCCTAGGTGAGGTCTCTTCGGCCCTGCAGTGACTCGAGCGCAACCCCCAGCTTTCCCTCGCAACCCGAGGGGAAGATTGGGCTTCCCAGGGCCAACCCAAGGGGAAGGCTGAGATCCCCGTCGTAACTCGAGAATCCCGCCGCAACTCGAGAAAAACCACGTGGTTCCCACCTCTTGGCAAGATGAGGCCCTTGCCCGCCACGGCGTCTCAAGGGAAGTCCCCTGTTCGGACCTGAAGGGCGAAACGGTCCCTGACAGCCTTCCTGCCACCCCCAAAAGTCCCCCGACACGCCGGGGTCCCCTGAGGGGAATACCGAGGGTCCCGGCACCGTTTCCTCTGAGCCCCTTCTCCCCTCCTGATCGCGACAGGAGAGTCGATTCCCCCGCATGGTCTGGAAGGGGTTCCCGGCCTTCCCGGCGCACCTCAGCATGAGGCCCGTCTCACGAAGAAATTCGAGATGAGCCACGTGGGTGGTGCCACATGCCGAACACCCCCGATTCCCCGGTCCGCTCTTGAGAAGGACCCGAGGCCCGGACCCCTCTTCAAAGGCAACCCTGTGGGTGAAGGCACAACACGAAGGGGCACTGCCACCCCCGTGCATCGTCCGCAACGACCCGCGGGTTCCACACACAGCTCGACGAGGGGCCTGAGACCCCCTGAGCAACTCGAGGGTCCAGCAGGCTTCCCTTCCTCAGACAAGACGAGGACTGACTCTCCTGTACCAACTCTGCAGGAACCCTGCGGTCGGAGTCTGAAACGGAGAGGAATCCTGAGGTTCCTGTCTCCCCTCGAGGTGAGGCCCTCTCCATTGCACCAAACCCAGATGAGTCGCGAGAGGCCCCTCCCAACTCCACAGTATCCCTGAATTCTCAGAGGCACCTTGAGAATCTACCTGAGGTCACCGGCTCAAGTCCAGGGAACCCAGGGTTTCCTGCTGCGACCCGAGAAAGACCTTGAGAGTCCTTCGGCGCGTCTTGAGGCCCGATTCCTCTACCATGACTCGAGAGCAAAGACCCGCTCCCCATCGCCATGTGCATGGAGACCTGACTTCCCTGACTCCTTAAGAGAGTCTCCCTGAGCTCCCCGTCGTACCTTTTCGGAAACCCCATTCAGGCACCGCAGCTCGAGAAAACCCACGATACGCCCCCGTCATCACGAGATGAGGGACTTGTTTCCTGCCTGGCATGGAGAGCAAAACCGAGTCCTCTCTCCAGACTCCACAGGAGGCTTGACTCTCTTTAGGCCTCTCAGTTGGCTCCAAGAGATACCTGTCAGGACCTGAAGGGAGAGCAGAGTCCTTTGCTTCCCCTCGAGACGAGGCCTGACTCCCCGTGTGAGTCTGGAATGCAACCCCGAGTTCCTGTCACACCTGGAGAGGAAAACTCGGTCCTGGACACAAGCCTAGATGAGGTCTATTTTGCACTGCAGTTACTAGAGCGCAATCGCCAGCTCTCCCTCGCAAATCGAATTGAAGATTGGACTTCCCTGGGCCAATACAATTGGAAGCCTGAATTCGACATCGTAACTCGAGAATCCCGCCGAAACTCGAGAAAATCCACGTGGTTCCCCCATCAGCGCTAGATGAGGCCCTTGCCCGCTACAGCGACTCAAGAGAAGTCCCACTTTCTGTCTTGAAGTGCGAAACGGTACTTGGCACCCTTGATGCAATCTCAAAATTCCCCGACATACCGGTCTCACTCGAAAGGAACACCGAGGTTCCCGGAACCACATCATTTGAGCTCCTTCTCCCCTCGTGATCGCGACAGGAGTGTCGATTCCCCTGCTATGTCTGGAAGGGGTTCCCGACCTTTCCAGCGCGCCTAAGGATGAGGCAGGTCTCACGAGGAAATTCGAAACATAGCCTCGTGGGTGGTGCCACAAGCCGAAAGACCCCGATTTCCCGGTCTGCTCTTGATAAGAACGTGATGCCATGACACCTTTACGAAGGAAAACCTGTGGATGAAAGCACAACACGAAGGGGCACTGACACCGTGCATCGTCCAGAAAAACCCGCAGGTTACAAACACAGTTCGACAAGTGGTCTGTCAGCCCGTGAACAACTCGAGAGGCAAGTGGAGTTCCATTCCTCCACACAAGACGAGACCTGATTTTCTGTACCAACTCTGCAGGGAAACTGCGATCCGAGTCAGTACCAGCGACAGGAAACCCAGGAGAGGAAACATGAGGTACCTGCCTCCACTCGAGATGAGGCTCTCATCCATTGCACCAAACCCAGTGGAGTCCAGAGAGGCCCCTCCCAACTCCACAGTACCCCTGACTTCTCAGAGGCACCCGGAGAAGCTCCATGAGGTCACCGGCACATGTCGAGGGAACCCAGGGTTTCCTGCCACAATGGGAAAAAGACCTCGAGAGTCCTACTTCAACGTGTCTTGAAGCCCGAATCTGCTTCCATGGCTCTATAGAAATGACACGCACCCCCTCGCCACGCATATGGAGACCTGACTTCCCTGGCGCCATAAGAGAGGCTCCCTGAGCTCCCTGTCGTACCTCGTGAGAAACCCCACACTGACGCCGCAGCTTGAGAAAACTCACCATACGCCCCTGTCATCGCGAGATGAGGGCCTTCTTTTCCTGCATGGCCTGGAGAGGAATCCCGAATCCTCTTTCCAAACTCCACAGGAGGCTTGACTCCCTTTAGGCCACTTAGTGGGCTCCAAGAGATACCCGTCGCGACTCGAGAGGAGAATTGAGTCCTTTGCTTCCCTTCGAGACAAGGCCTGACTCACCAGGTGGGTCTGGAATGCAACCCCGAGATCCCTGTCTCCCCTGGAGAGGAACATTAGGTCCTGGAAACAAGCCTAGATGAGGTCTCTTTTGCCCTTCTGTAACTCGAGAGCAATCCCCCGCTCTCCCTGACAACTCGAATGGAAGATTGGACTTCCCTGGGCCAACACAAGAGGAAGCCTGAATTCCCCTTCGTAACTCGAGAATCCCGCCGCAACTCGAGAAAAAGCACTTGGTTCCCTCGTCATCACAAGATGAGGCCCTTGCCCGCTACAGCTTCTCAAGAAAAGTCCCACGTTCCGTCTTGAAGTGCAAAACGATACTTGACACCCTTGATGTGACCCCAAAAGTTCCCCGAAATATCGGTCTCACTCGAGGTGAACACCGAGGTTCCCGGCACCAGTTTATCTGAGCCCCTTCTCCCCTCCTGTTCGTGATAGCAGGGTCACTTCCCCTGCTTTGTTTGTAAGGGGTTCCCGACCTTCACGGGGCACTTCAGGATGAGGCCAGTCTCACGAGGAAATTCGAGACGTAGCTCGCGGGTGGTACCACATGCCAAAAGACTATGATTTCCCGGTACGCTCTTGATAAGAACCCGATGCCTGGACACCTCTTTGAAGGCAACCCTGTGGATGAAGGCACAACACAAAGGGGCACTGACACCCTCGTGCATCGTCCGGAAAAACCCGCAGGTTCCACATACAGCTCAACAAGTGGCTTGTCACCCCTGAAGAACTCGAGAGGCAAGTGGGGTTTCATTCCTCTACACAAGACGATGCCTGACTCTCCTGTTCCAACTCTGCAGGGACTTTGCGATCCGAATCAGACCAGCGCCAGTGAAGTCACGAGAGGAACGCTGAGGTTCCTGCCTCCACTCGAGATTAGGACCTCTTCCATTTCACGAAACCCAGTGGAGTCCCGAGAGACGCGTCCCAGCTCCAAAGTATCCCTGACTTCTCAGAGGCACCCTGAGAAGCTCCCTGAGGTCACCAGCACAATTCGAGTGAACCCAGGGTTTACTGCCGCCACCATAGAAAGAACTCAAGAGTCCTTCTTCAACGCATTTTGAGGCCTGATTCCCCTACCATGACTCGAGGGCAATGACACGCTCCCTCTGCTACACTCATGAAGCCCTGACTTCCCTGGCGCCACACGAGAGGCTCCCTGAGCTCCCCGTCATACCTCGTGAGAAACCAAACACTGGCGCCACAGATAGAGAAAACCCACGAGACGCCCCCATTTTCGCGACATGACGGCCTTCTTTTCTAGCATGGCCTGGAGAGCAATCCTTAGTCCTCTCTCCAAACTCCACAGTAGGCTTGACTCCCTTTTGGTCACTCAGTGGACTCCAAGACACACCCGTCGCGACTCGAGAGGAGAGCGGAGTCTTTTCCTTCCCCTCGAGGCGAGGCCTGACTCCTCGGGTGTGTCTGATATGTGAACCGGAGATCCCTGTCGCCCCTGGAGAGAAACATTAGGTCCTGGACACAAGCCTAGATGAGGTCTCTTTTTTCCTGCAGTGACTCGAGAGCAATCCCCAACTCTCCCTCGCAACTCGAATGGAAGACTGGACTTCCCTGGGCCAACAGAAGAGGAAGCCTGAATTTCCCGTTGTAACTCAAGAATCCCGCCACAACTCGAGAAAAACCACGTCGTTCCCTCTTCATCGCAAGATGCGGCCATTGCCGCTACAGCGTCTCAAAAGAAGTCTTACGTTCCATCTTGAAGTGCGATACGGTACTTGGCACCTTTGATGCGACCCCAAAAGTTCCCCAACACACTGGTCTCACTGGAGGGGAACACCGAGGTTCCCGGCATCACCTCATCTGTGCCCCTTCTCCCCTCCTGATCGAGACAGGAGGGTCGATTCCCCTGCTTTGTCTGCAAGGGGTTCCGACCTTCCCGGCGCACCTCAGGATGAGGCCGGTCTCACTAGGAAATTCGAGACGTAGCCTGGTGGGTGGTGCCACATGCGGAAAGACCCCGATTTCCCAGTCCGCTCTTAATAGGAACCCGATGCCAGGACACCTCTTCGAAAGCAAACCTGTGGATGAATGCACAACACGAAGGGGTACTGACATCCCCATGCATAGTACGGAAAAACACGCAGATTCCAAACACAGATCGACAAGTGTCCTGTCATCCCTTGAAGAACTAGAGAGGCATGCGGAGTTCCGTTCCTCCAAACAAGAGAAGGCCTGACTCTCCTTTCCCAACTCTGCAGGGACCGTGTGATCGGAGTCAGAAATGTAGATGAAACCTGACGTTCCTGCATCAACTCGAAATGAGGCCCTCTTCCATTGCGCCATACCCAGTGGAGTCCCGAGAGGCCCCTAAAACTCCACAGTATCCCTGATTCTCAGAGGCACCCTCAGAAGCTCTCTGCGGTCACTGGCACAAGTCGAGTGAACCCAGGGTTTCCTGCTGCATTCTGAGAAAGACCTTGAGAGTCCTTCTTTACCGCGTCTTGAGGCCCGATACCCTACCATGACTGGAGAGCAATGACGCATTCCCCTCGCCACGCCCATTGAAACCTAACTTCCCTGGCACCACACGAGAGGCTCCCTGCGCTCCCCGTCCTACCTCATGAAAACCCCACACTGGCACCGCCGCTCGAGAAAACTCACGAGACGCCCCCATCATCGTAAGATGAGGGCCTTCTTTTCCTACATGACCTAGAGAGCAATCCCGAGTCCACTCTCCAAACTCCACTGGAGGCCTGACTCCCTTTAGGCCACTCAGTAGCCTCCAAGAGATACACGTCGCTACTCTAGAGGAGAGCAGAGTCCGTTGCTTCCCCTCGAGCCGAGGCCTGACTACTTGGGTGAGTCTGGAATGGGATCCCGAGATCCGTGTTGCCCCTGTAGAGGAAAACTCGGTCCTGGACACAAGCCTAAATGAGGTCTTTTTTGTCCTGCATTGACTCAAGTGCAATCCCCAGCTCTCCCTCGCAACTCGAATGGATGATTGGACTTCCCTGGGCCAACACAAGAGGAAGCCTGTATTCCCCATTGTAATTCGAGAATCCCGCGGCAACTGGAGAAAAACAACGTGGCTCCTCCGTCATCGAAATATGAGGCCCCTGTCAGCTATAGCGTCTCCAGGGAAGTCCCATGTTCCGTCTTGAAGTGTGAAACGGTACTTGGCACCCTTGATGCGACCCCCAAATTTCCCTGACACCCCGGTCTCACTCGAGGAGAACATGGAGGTTCCCAGCACCGCTTCAGCTGAGCCTCTTCTCCCCTCCTGATGGCGACAGGAGGGTCGATTCCCCTGCTTTGTCTGGAAGGGGTTCCCAGACTTCCCGGCGAACCTCAGGATGAGGCCAGTCTCACGAGGGAAGTCGAGACGTAGCCTCGTGGGTTGTGCCACATGCCGAAAGACCCCGATTTCCTGGTCCGCTATTGATAAGATCCCGATGCCCGGTCACCTCTTCGAAGGTAACCCTGTGGATGAAGGCACAACACGAAGGGGCACTGACACCCCTGTGCATCGTCCCCCAAAACCGCAGGTTCCACATACAACTCGACAGGTGGCCTGTCATCCCGTGAACAACTCGAGAGGCAAGCGGAGTTCCATTACTCCACACAAGACGAGGTCTGACTCTCCTGTCCCAACTCTGCAGGGACCCTGCTATCCGAGTCAGAAATGGAGAGGAACCCTGACGTTACTGCCTCAATCCGAGATTAGGTCCTCTTCAATTGCACCAGTCCCTGTGATGTCCCGAGAAGCCCCTCTCAACTCCACAGTATCCCTGACTTCTCAGAGGAACCCCGCTAAGCTCCCTGAGGTCATGGGCACAAGTCGAGGGAACCCAGGGTTTCCTGCCACACCCCGAGAAAGACCTCGAGAGTTCTTCTTCGAAGCGTCCTGAGGCTTGATTCCCCTACCATGACTCGAGAGCAATGAGGCGCTCCCCCACGCCACGTCCATGGAGACCTGACTTCCGTGGCACCACAGGAGTCTCCCTGAGCTCCCCGTCCTATCTCGTGAGAAACCCCAACCAGGCACTGCACCTTGAGAAAACCCACGAGACGCCCCCGTCATCGCGAGATGAGGGCCTTCTTTTCCTGCATGGCCTAGAGAGCAATCCCGAGTACTCTCTCCAAACTCCACAGGAGGCTTAACTCCATTTAGGCCACTCTTGGGCTCCAAGGGATACCCGTCGCGACTCGAGAGGAGAGCGGAGTCCATTCATTCCCTTCGAGACGAGGCCTGACTCCCCGGGTGAGTCTGGAATGCAACCCCGAGATCCCTGTCGCCCCTGGAGAGAAAAACTCGGTCCTGGACACAAACCTAGATGAGCTCTATTTTGCCCTGCAGTGACTCGAGAGCAATCTCCAGCTCTCACTTGCAACTCGAATGGAAGATTGGACTTCCCTGGGCCAACACAAGAGGAAACCTGTATTCCCCATCGTAACTCAAGAATCCTGCCGCAACTCGAGAAAAAACACGTGGGTCCCCCGTCAGTGCTAGATGAGGCCCTTGCCCACTACAGCATCTCAAGAGAAGTCCCAGGTTCCGTCTTGAAGTGCGAAACGGTACTTGGCACCCTTGATGCAACCAGAAAAGTTACCCGACTTTCACTCAAGGAGAGCACCGAGGTTCCCGGCACTACTTCATCTGAGCCCTTTCTCTCCTCCTGATCCCGAAAGGAGGGTCGATTCCCCTGCTTTGTTTGGAAAGGGTTCCCGGACTTTCCTGCGTGCCTCAGGATGAGGCCGGTCTCACGAGAAAATTCGAGACGTAGCCTAGTGGGTGGTGCAACATGCTGAAAGACCCCAATTTCCCGGTCCGCACTTGAGGAGAACACGATACCCGGACACCTCTTCGAAGGCAACCTTGTGGATGAAGGCACAACAGGAAGGAGCACTGACGCCCCCGTGCATCTCCGAAAAACCCGCAGGTTCCACACACATCACGAAAAGTGGTGTTATCCTTGAACAACTTGAGATGTAAGCGGAGTTCCATTCCTCCGCAGAACACGAGACATGACACTCCTGAGCAAACTCAACAGGGACCCTGCGATCTGAGTCACATCCGGCCTCCAGGAAGTCAGGAGCAGAACCCTGAGGTTCCTGCCTCAACTCGAGATGAGGCCCACTTCCATTGCACCAAACCCAAAGGAGTCCCGAGAGGCCTCTCCCAAATCCACAGTATCCCTGACTTCTCAGAGGCACCCTGAGACGCTCCCTGAGGTCACCGGCACAAGTCAAGGGAACCCAGGGTTTCCTGCCGCAACCCTAGAAAGACATCGAGAGTTCTTTTTCAACCCGTCATGAGGCCCGATTCCCCTACCCTGACTTGAGAGCAATGACGCGCTCCCCCTTGCCTCGCCCATGGAGACCTGACTTCCCTGTTGCCACACGAGAGGCTACCTGAACTCCCCGTCGTACCTCGTGAGAAACCCCACACTGGCGCCGCAGCTCGAGAAAACCCACGAGACGCCCCCGTCATCTCGAGATGTGGGCCTTCTTTTCCTGCATGGCCTGGAGAGCAATCCCGAGTCCTCTCTCCAAACTGAAGAGGAGGGTTGACTCCCTTTAGACCACTCAGTGGGCTCCAAGAGATACGCGTCGCAACTCGAGAGGATAGCCAAGTCCTTTGCTTCCCCTCGAGACGAGGCCTAACTCCCCGGGTGAGTCTGTAATGCAAACCCGAGATCCCTGTCGCCCTTGGAGAGGATCACTGGGTCCTGAACACAAGGCTAGATGAGGTCGCTTTTGCCCTGCAGTAACTCGAGAGCACTCCCCAGCTTTCCCTCGCAACCCGAATGGAAGATTGGACCTTCCTGGGCCAACACAAGAGGAAGCCTGAATTCCCAGTAGTAATTCGAGAATTCCGCCTCAACTTGAGAAAAACCACGTGGTTCCCCCGTCATGGCAAGATGAGGCCCTTGCCCGCTCCAGCGTCTCAAGAGTAGTCCCACGTTCTGTCTTCAAGTGCGAAATGATATTTGGCACCCTTAATGCTACCCCAAAAGTTCCCCGACATACGGGTCGCACTAGAGGGGAACACCGAGGTTCCTGGCACCACTTCATCTGAGTCCCTTCTCCCCTCCTGATGGCGAAAGGAGGGTCAATTCCCCTGCTTTGTCTGCAAGGGGTTCCCGACCTTCTCCACGCACCTCAGATGAGGCTGTCTCACGAGGAAATTCGAGACGTAGCCTCGATGGTGGTGCCACATGCCGAAAGACCGCGATTTCCCGATCCGCTCTTGATAAGAACGCGATGCCCAGACACCTATTCGAAGATAGTGTGGATGAAGGCACAACACGAAGGGGCACTGACACCCCCGTGCATCGTCCGGAAAAGACCGCAGGTTACTCATACAGCTCAACAAGTGCCTGTCACCCAGTGAACAACTCGAGAGGCAAGCGGAGGTCCATTCCTGCACACAAGACAAGGCCTGACTCACCTCTCCCAACTATGCAGGGGGCTGCGATCGGAATCAGAAATGGAGAGGAACCCTGAGGTTCCTGCCTCCCCTCGAGATGAGGCCCCCTTCCATTTCACCAAACCCAGTGGAGTCCCGAGAGGTCTTTCCCAACTCCACAGTATCCCTGACTTCTCAGAGGCACCCGGAGAATCTCCCTGAGGTCACCGGCACAAGTCGAGGGAACCCAGGTATTCTTGCCAAGACCCGAGAGAGATCTTGAGAGTCCTTCAACGCGTCTAGAGGCCTGATTCCCCTACCATGACTCGAGAGCAATGACGCGCTCCCCCTCGCCACACGCATCGAGAGCTGACTTCCCTGGCACCACACGAGAGGCTCCCTGAGCTCCCCGTCCTACCTCGTGTGAAACCCCACACTGGCGCCGCAGCTCGAGAAAACCCACAAGATCCCTCCGTCATCGCGAGATGAGGGCCATCTTTTCCTGCATGGCCTGGAGAGCAGTCCCAAGTCCTCTCTCCAAACTTCACAGGAGGCTTGACTCCCTTTAGGCCACAAAGTGGGCTCCAAGAGGTGCCCGTCGCGACTCGAAAGGAGAGCGGAGTCCTTTGCTTCCCTTCGACATGAGGCCTGACTCCCTGGGTGAGTCTGGAATGCAAACCTGAGATCCCTGTGGCCCTTGGAGAGGAACATTAGGTCCTGGACACAAGCCTAGATGAGGTCTCCTTTGCCCTGCAGTGACTCGAGCGCAACCCCCAGCTCTCCCTCGCAACTCGAATGGATGATTGGACTTCCCTGGCCCAACACAAGAGGAAGCCTGAAATCCCCGTCGTAACTCGAGAATCCCGCCGCAACTCGAGAAAAACCACGTGGCTCCCCCGTCATCGCAAGATGAGGCCCTTGGCCGCTACAGCGTATCAAGAGAAGTCCCACGTTCCATCCTGAAGTACAAAACGGTACTTGGCACCCTTGATGCGACCCCCAAAGTTCCCTGACATACCGGTCTCACTCGAGGGAAACACCAAAGTTCACGGCACCACTTCCTGTGAGCCCCTTCACCCCTCCTGATCGCGACAGAAGGGTCGATTCCCATGTTTTGTCTGCAAGGGGTTCCCGACGTTCCCCGCGAACCTCCGGATGAGGCCGGTCTCATGAGGAAATTCGAAAAGTAGCCTCATGGTTGGTGCCATATGCTGAAAGATCCCGAATTCCCGGTCCACTCTAGATAAGAACCTGACGCCCGGACATCTCTTCGAAGGCAACCCTGTGGATGAAGGCACAACACGAAGGGACACTGACATCCCCATGCATCGTCTGGAAAAACCCGCAGATTCCACTCACAGCTCCAAATGTGGACTGTCACCTCGTGAACAACTCAAGAGGCAAGTGAAGTTGCATTCCTTCACACAAGACGAGGCCTTACTCTCCTGGCCCAACTCTTCAGGGACCCTGCAATTGGAGTCAGAAATGGAGAGGAACCCTGAGGTTCCTGCCTCAACTAGAGAAGAGGCCCTCTTCCATTGAACCAAACTCAGTGGTGTCCCGAGAGGCCCCTCCCAACACCACAGTATCCCTGAATTCTCAGAGGCTCCGTGAGAAGCTACCTGAGGTCACTGGCACAAGTCGAGGGAACCCAGAGTTTCCTGAAGTAACCCGAGAAAGACTTGGAGAGTCCTTTTTCAACGTCTCTTGATGCCCGATTCCCCTACCATGACTCCAGAGCAAGGACGCGCTCCCCTCGCCACGAGCAGGAAAACTGACTTCCCTAGTACCACACAAGAGGCTCCCTGAGTACCCATCGTACCTCGTGAGAAAACCCACACTGGCGCCGCAGTTCGAGAAAAACCACAAGATGCCCCCGTCAAGGAGAGATGGGGGCCTTCTTTTCCTGCCTGACCTGGAGAGCCATTCCTGGTCCTCTCTCCAAACTTCACAGGAGTATTGACTCCCTTTAGGCCACTCAGTTGGGTCCAAGAAATACCCGGTGCGACTCGAGAAGAGAGCGGAGTCCTTTGCTTCCCTGGAGACGAGGCCTGACTCCCCGGGTGAGTTTGGAATGCAACCCCGAGATCCATGTCACCCCTGGAGTGGAACATTATGTCCTAGACACAAGCCTAGATGAGGTCTATTTTGCCCTACAGTGACTCGAGCAACCTCCATCTCTCCCTCACAATTTGAATGGAAGATTGGTCTTCCCACGGTCAACACAAGAGGAAGTCTGAATTTCCCATCGTAATTCGAGAATTCAGCCTCAAGTCTTAAAAACCATGTGGTTCCCCCTTCATCGCAATATGAGGCCCTTGCCAGCTAGAGTCTCAAGAGAAGTCCCACGTTCCATCTTAAAGTTCGAAATGCTACTTGGCACCCTTGATGTGACCCCAAAGTTCCCCAACATACCAGTCTCACTCCAGGGGAACACCGAAGTTCCCGGTGTCTCCAGGTAAGTCCCATGTTCCGCCCTGAAGGGCGACACGGTACTTGACACCCTTTATGCGACCGCAAAAGTTCCCCGACACGCTGGGTTCCCTTGAGGGGAACACCGAGGGTCCCGGCACCACTTCATCTGAGCCCCTTCTCCCCTCCTGATCGCGACAGGAGAGTCGATTCCCCTGCTTTGTCTGGAAGGGGTTCCCGGCCTTCCTGGCGCACCTCAGGATGAGGCCGGTCTCAGGAGGAAATTCGAGACTAGCCACGTGTGAGGTGCCACGTGCCGAACGACCCCGATTTTCCGGTCCGCTCTTGATAAGAACCCGATGCCCGGACACCTCTTCGAAGGCAACCCTGTGGGTGAAGGCACAACACGAAGGGGCACTGACACCCCCGTGCATCATCCGGAAAAACCCGCAGGGTCTACACACAGCTCGACAAGGGGCCTGAGACTCCCGGAACAACTCGAGAGGTAACCAGAATTCCATTCCTCAGACAAGACGAGGCATGACTCTCCTGTCCCAACACTGCAGGGACCATGCAGTCAGAGTCCGAAACCGAGAGGAAGCCTGAGGTTCCTGCCTCCCCTCGAGATGAGGCCCTCTTCCATTGCGCCGAACCCAGCAGAGTCCCGAGAGGCCCTGCCAATTACACAGCATCCCTCACCTCTCAGAGGCACCGTTGGAAGTTCCCTAAGGTCCGCTGCAGAAGTCGAGGGAAACGAGGGTTTCCCGCCGCAACCCAAGAAAGAACTCGAGAGTCCTTCTTCAACGCCTCTTGAGGACCTAGCCGCTTCCCATGACTCGAGAGTGATGACCAGCTCCCCCTCGCCATGCGCATAGAGACCTGACTTCCCTGGCGCCGCACGAGAGGCTCCCTGAGGTCCTCGTCGTGCCTCGTGAGAAAACCCCCATGGGCACAGCAGCCTGAGGAAACCCATGAGACGCCCCCGTCATCGCGAGATGAGGGCCTTCTTTTCCTGCCTGGCCTGGAGAGCAATCCCGAGTCCTCTCTCCAAACTGAAGAGGAGGCTCGACACCCTTGAGTCCACTCAGTGGGCTCCAAGAGATCCGTGTCGCGACTTGAGAGGAAAGCGGAGTCCTTTGCTTCCCCTCCAGGCGAGTCCTGACTCCCCGGGGGAGTCTGGAATGCAAACCCTGGATCCCTGTCTTCCCTTGAGAGGAATATTAGGTCCTGGACACACGTCTCGATGAGGTCTCTTTGGCCCTGTAGTGACTCGAGCAGAACCCCCAGCTTTCCATCGCAACTCGAATTGAAGATTGGGCTTCCCAGGGCCAACCCAAGAGAGACCTGAAATTCCTGTCGTTTTCGAGAATCCCGATGCAACTCAAGAAAAACGACGTGGTTCCAACGTCTTCACAGGATGAGGCCCTTGCCCGCTACAGCGTCTCCAGGGAAGTCCCATGTTCCGTCCTGAAGTGGGAAACGGTACTTGGCTCCCTTGATGCGACACCTAAAGTTCCCTGAAACGCCGGGTTCCCTCGAGTGGAACACCGAGGGTCCCGGCACCACTTCATCTGAGCCCCATCTCCCCTCCTGATCGCGACAGGAGAATCGATTCCCCTACTTTGTGTGGAAGGGGTTCCCGGCCTTCCTGGCGCACCTCAGGATGATGCTGGTCTCATGAGGAAATTCGAGATGAGCCACGTGGTTGGTGCCACATGCCGAATGACCCTGATTTCCCGGTCCGCTCTTGAAATGAACCCGATGCCCGGACACCTCTTTGAAGGCAACCCTGTGGGGGAAGGCACAAAACGAAGGGGCACTGACACCCCCATGCATCTTCTGGAAACACCCGCAGGTTCCACACACAGCTTGTCAAGGGCCCTGAGACCCACTGAACGACTCGAGAGGCAAGCAGAGTTCCGTTACTCAGACAAGACGAGGCCTGACTCTCTTGTCCCAACTCTGCAGGGACCCTGCGGTCGGAGTCAGAAATGGAGAGGAAGCCTGAGGTTCCTGCCTCCAATCGAGATGAGGCCCTCTTTCATTTCGTCAAACCTAGTGGAGTCCCGAGAGGCCCCTCTAACTCCTCAGTATCCCTCACCTCTCAGAGGCACCTGGGAAGTTCCCTAAGGTCCCCTGTAGAGGTCGAGGGAAACGAGTGTTTCCCGCCCCAACCCAAGAAAGACCTTGAGAGTCCTTCTTAAATGCCTCTTGAGGCCCTTGTCCCTCCCATGACTCGAGAGCAATGACGCGATCTGCCTGGCCACACGCATGGAGTCAGGCTTCTCTGGCGCTGCACAAGAGGATCCCTGAACTCCCCATCATATCTCGTGAGAAACCCCACACTGGCGCCGCAGCTCGAGAAAACCCATGAGACGCCCCCATCATCTCGAGAGGAGGGCCATCTTTAACTGCATGGTATGCAGATCAAGCGTGAACCTTCTGTCGAAGCTACACAGGACTCTTGACTCCCTTTAGGCCACTCATTGGGCTCCAAGAGTTACGTGTCGCGACTCGAGAGGATAGTGGAGTCCTTTGCTTCCACTCGAGATGAGGCGTGACCCACCGGGTGAGACTGGAATGCGACCCCGATATCCCTGTCGCCCCTGGAGAGGAACATTACGTCCTGGACCCAAGCCTAGATGAGGACTCTTTGCCCTGAAGTGACTCGAGAGCAATCCTCAGCTCTCTCTGACAAGTTGAATGGAAGATTGGACTTCCTGGGCCAACACAAGAGGAAGCCTGAATTCCCCGTTGTAACTCGAGAATCCCGCCTCAACTCGAGAAAAACCACGTGTTTCCCTCGTCATCGCAATATGAGGCCCTTGCCCGCTACAGCATCTCCAGAGAATTCCCACGTTCCGTCTTGAAGTGCGAAACTGTACTTGGCAGCATTGATGCGACCTCAAAAGTGCCGTGACATACCGGTCTCACTCGAGGGGACCACCGAGGTTCCCGGCACCACTTCATCTGAGCCCCTTCTCCCCTTCTGATCGCGAGCGGTGGGTCGATTCCCCTGCTTTGTCTGCAAGGGGTTCCCGACCTTCCCGGCGCACCTCAGGATGAGGCCGGTCTCCCGAGGAAATTCGAGACGTAGCCTCGTGGGTGGTACCACATGCTGAAAGACCCCAATTTTCCGGTACGCTCTTGAAAAGAACCCGATGCCCGGAAACCTCTTTGAAGGCAACCCTGTGGATGAAGGCACAACACGAAGGGGCACTGACACCCCCGTGCATCGTCCGGAAAAACCCGCAGGTTCCACACTCAGCTCAACAAGTGGCCTGTCACTCCGTGAACAACTCGAAAGGCAAGGGGAAATCCATTCCTCAACAGAAGACGAGGCGTGACTCTCTTGTCCATACTCTGCAGGTACCCTGCGACCCTAGTCAGAAATGGAGAGGACCCCTGATGTTCCTGCCTCCATTCGAGATGAGGCCCTCTTCGATTGCACCAAACCCAGTTGAGTAACGAAGGGCCCCTCCCAAATCCACAGTGTCCCTGACTTCTCAGAGGCACCCTTAGAAGTTGCCTGAGGTCACCGACACAAATCAAGGGAACCCAGGGTTCCCTGCCGCAACCCGAGAAAGACCTCAAGAGTCCTTCTTCAATGCGTCTTGAGGCCCAATTCGCCTACTATGACTCGAGAGCAATCACGCACTCCCCTTCACCACACGCACGGAGACCTGACGTCCCTAGCACCACACGAGAGGCTCTCTGAGCTCCCCGTTGTACCTCGTGAGAAATCTGATACTGGCGCCGCAGCTGGAGAAAACCCACGAGATGCCCCCGTCATCGCGAGATGAGGGCCTTTTTTCCTGCATGGCCAGGAAAACAATCCCGAGTCATCTCTCCAAACTCCATAGGAGGCTTCACTCCCTTTACGCCACGCAGTGGGCTCCAAGAGATACCCGTCGCGACTCGACAGGAGAGCGGAGTCCTTTTTTTCCCCTCAAGACGAGGCCTGACTCTCCGGGTGAGTCGAGAATGCAACCCTGAGATCCCTGTTGGCCCAGTAGTGGAACACTAGGTCCTGGACACAAGCGTAGATGAGGTCTATTTTGCCCTGCAGTGACTGGAGAGCAATCCCCAGTTCTAACTTGCAACTCGAATGGAATACTGGATTTTCCTGGCGCCATACAAGAGGCTCCCTGAGATCCCCGTGGTACTTCATGAGACACCCCACACTGGCGCCGCAGCTCGAGAAAACCCACGAGACGCCACCGTCATCTCGAGATGAGGGCCTTCTTTTCCTGCATGGCCTGGAGTCCAATCCCGAGTCCTCTCTCCAAACTCCACAGGAGGCTTGACTCCCTTTAGTACACACAGTGGGCTCCAAGAGATACCCATCGCGACTCGAGAGGAGAGCGGAATTCTTTGCTTACCCTCGAGGTGAGAACTGACTCCCCGGATGAGTCTGGAATGCAAACCCGAGATCCCTGTCGCCCCTGGAGAGCAACGTTAGATCCTGGACACAAGCCTAGATTAGGTCTCTTTTGCCCTGCAGTGACTCTAGCGCAATCCCCAGCTCCCCCTCGCAACCCGAATGGAAGATAGGATTTCAAGGCCAACAAGAGGAAGCCTAAATTCCCGGTCATAACTCGAGAATCCTGCCGCAACTCGAGCAAAACCACGTGGTTCTCCCGTCATCGCAAGATGAGGCCCTTGCCCGCTACAGCGTTTCAAAAGATGTCCCAGGTTCCGTCTTGAAATGCGAAACGGTACTTGGCACCCTTGATGCGACCCCAAAAGTCCCCCAACACGCCGGTCTCACTCAAGGGGAACACCGAGGTTCCCGGCACCACTTCATTTAAGCCCCTTCTGCCCTCCTGATCGTGACCCGTGGGTCGATTCCCCTGCTTTGTCTGCAAGAGGGCCCGACCTTCCCTGCACAACTCAGGATGAGGCCGGTCTCATGGGGAAATTCGATACGTAGCTTTGTGGGCGGTGCCACTTGCTGAAAGACTCCAATTTCCCGGTCCGCTCTTGATAAGAATCCGATGCTCGGACACCTCTTGGAAGGCAGCCTTGAGTATGAAGGTACAACACGAAGGGGCACTAACACACCTGTGCATCATCCGGAAAAACGGGCAGGTTACACACACAGCTCGACAAGTGGCCTGTCACCTCGAGAACAACTCGAGAGGCAAGAGGAGTCCCATCCTCCAGAAAAGACGAGGCCTGACTCTCCTGTACCAACATGCAGGGACCTTGCGATCTGAGTCAGAAATGGAGAGGAACACTGAGGTTCCTGCTTCAACTTGAGATGAGTCCCTCTTACATTCCACCAAATGCAGAGGAGTCTCGAGAGGCCCCTCCAAACTGCACAGTATCCCTGACTTCTCAGAGGCACTCTGAGAAGCTCCCTGAGGTCGCAGGCACAAGTCAAGGGAACCCTGGGTTTTATGCAGTGACCCGAGAAAGACCTCGAGAGTCCTTCTTCAACCCGTCTTGAGGCCCGATTACCCTACCATGACTTGAGAGCAATAACGAGCTCCCCCTAGCCATCTCATGGGGACCTGACTTCCCTGGCGCCACACGAGAGGCTCCCTGAGCTCCCTCTCGTACCTCGTCAGAAACCCGGCACTAGCGCAGCAGTTTAGAAAACCCACGAGACGCCGCCATCATCGTGAGATGAGGGCCTTCTGTTCCTGCATGGCCTGGAGAGGAATCCCGAGTCCTCTATCCAAACAGCACAGGAGGCTTGACTCCCTTTAGGGCACACAGTGGGCTCCAAGAGATACCCATCGCGACTCAAAAGGACAGCGGAGTTCTTTGCTTCCCCTCGAGACAAGGCCTGATTCCCCGGGTGAGTCTGGTATGCAACCCCAAGATCCCTGTCGCCCCTAGGGACGAACATTAAGTCCTGGACACAAGCCTAGATGAGGTCTATTTTGCCCTGCAGTGACTCGAGAGCAATCCCCAGCTCTCCCTTTAAACTCGAATGGAAGATAGGACTTCCCTGGCCCAACACATGAGGAAGACTGTATTCCCCGTCGAAACTCGAGAATCCCGCCATAACTCGAGAAACGCCACGTGGTTCCCCCGTCATCCCAAGATGAGGCCCTTGCCCCCTACAGCGTCTCAAGAGAAGTCCCACGTTCCGTCGTGAAGTGCGAAACGGTATTGGCACCCTTGATGCGACCTCAAAAGTTCCTCGACACACCAGTCTGACTCGAGGAGAACACCGAGGTTCCCGGCACCACTACATCTGGGCCCCTTCTCCCCTCCTGATCGCGACAGGAGGGTCGATTCCCCTGTTTTGTCTTGAAGGGGTTCCCGCCTTTCCCGGTGCATCTCAGGATGAGGCCGGTCTCACGAGGATATTCGAGACATAGCCACGTGGATGGTGACACATGCCGAAAGACCCCGATTTCCCGGTCCGCTCTTGATAAGATCCTGATGCCCGGACACCTCTTTGAAGATAACCCTTTTGATGAAGGCACAACACTTAGGGGCACTGACACCCCTGGGTATCGTCCGGAGAAACCCGCAGGTACCACACACAAAACTCGAGAAGTGACCTGTCACCCCGTGAACAACTGGAGAGGCAAGCAGAGTTCCATTCCTCCACACAAGACGAGGCCTGACTCTCCTGTTTGAACTCTGCAGCGAAACTGTGATCCGAGTCAGATCTGGCCCAGGGGAAGTCAGGAGAGGAAACATGAGTTTCCTGCCTCCACTCGAGATGAGGCCCTCTTCCATTGCACCGAACCCAGTGGAGTCCAGAGAGACCCCTCCCAACTGCTCAGTATCCCTGACTTCTCAGAGGCACCCTTAGACCTTCCTGAGATCACCGGCACAAGTCGAGGGAACCAAGGGTTTCCTGCCCCAACCCGTAAAAGACCTCGAGAGTCCTTCTTCAACGCGTCTTGAGGTGCGATTTCCCTACCATGACTCGAGAGCAATGACGCGCTCCCCCTAGCCACGCGCATAGAAACCTGACTTCCCTGGCGCCACAGGAGAGGCTCCCTGAGCTCCCCATTATACCTCGTGAGCAACACCACACTGGAGCCACAGCTCGAGAATACCGACGAGACGCCCCAGTCCTCACGAGATGAGGGCCTTCTTTTGCTGTATGGCCTGGAGAGCAATCCTGAGTCCTCTCTCCAAACTCCACAGGAGGCTTGACTCATTTTAGGCCACACAGTGAGCTCCAAGATATACCCGTCGCAACTTGACAGGAGAGCGGTGTCCTTGGCTTCCCCTCGAGACGAGGCCTGACTCCCCGGGTGAGTCGAGAATGCAATGCTGAGATCGCTTTCGCCCCAGCAGAGGAACATTAGGTCCTGGACACAAGCCTAGATGAGGTCTATTTGGCCCTGCAGTGTCTCGAGAGCAATCCCCAGTTCTAACTCACAATTCGAATGAAAACTGGACTTCCCTGGGCCAGTTGAAGAGGAAGCCTGAATTCCCGGTTGTAACTCGAGAATCCCGCCCCAACTCAAGAAAAACCACGTGGTTCCCCCGTCATCGAAAGATGAGGCCCTTGCCCGCTACAGCGTCTCAAGAGAAGTCCCACGTTCCGTATTGAAGAGCGAAAAGTTACTTGGAACCCTTGATGCGACCCCAAAAGTTCCCCGACATACCAGTCTCACTTGAGGAGAACACCGAGGTTCCCGGCACCACTTCCTCTGAGACTCTTCTCCCCTCTTGATCGCGACAGGAGGTTCGATTCCCCTGCTTTGTCTGGAAGGCGTTCCCGACCTTCCTGGCGCACATCAAGATGAGGCCAGTCTCACGAGGAAATTCGAGACATAGCCTCGTGGGTGGTGTGGCATGCCAAAAGACCCCGATTCCCTGGTCCGCTCTTGATAAGAACCCGATGGCAGAACCCAACTCGAAGGCAATCCTGTGGAACAAGGCACAACACGAAGGGGCAATGACACCCCAGTGCATCGTCCAGAAAAACCCGCAAGTTCCACATACAAATCGACAAGTGGCCTGTCACCCCATGAACAACGCGAGAGTCAAGCGGAGTTCCATTCCTCCACACAAGACGAGGCCTGACTCTCCTGTCCCAACTCTGCAGGTACTCTGCGATCCGAGTCAGATCCGGCGCATTCGAAGCCAGGAGAGGAACCCTGTGGTTCCTGCCTCAACTTGTCATGAGGCCCTCTTCCATTGCACCAAACCCAGTGGAGTTCCGAGAGGCCCCTCCCAACTCCACAGTGACCCTGACTTCTCAGAGGCACGCTGAGAAGCTTCCTGAGGTCACTGGCACAAGTCGATGGAACCCAGGGTTTCCTGCTGCAACCCAAGAAAGACCTCGAGAGTCCTTCTTTAACACGTTTTCAGGCCCAATTCCCCTACCATGACTCGAGAACAATGACGGGCTCCCTCTCACCACGTGCATAGAGACCTGACTGCCCTGGCACCACATGAGAGGCTCACTGAGCTCCCAGTCTTACTTCGTGAGAAACCCCACACTAGCGCCACAGCTCGAGAAAACCTACGAGACGCCCCAGTCATCGGGAGATGAGGGCCTTCATTTCCTGCATTGCCTGGAGAGCAATCCCGTGTCCTCCCTCCAAACACCAGAGGAGGTTTGACTCCCTTTAAGCCACTCAGTGGGCTCCAAGACATACCCGTCCGACTCGAGAGGAGAGCAGAGTCCTTTGCTTCCCCTCGAGACGAGGCCTGACTCCAGGGTGAGTCTGGAATGCAACCCCGAGATTCCTGTCGCCCCTTGACATGAACATTAGGTCCTGCACACAAGCCTTGGTGGGGTCTCTTTTGCCTTCAGTGACTAGAGCGCACCTCCAGCTCTTCCTCGAATCTCGAATGGAAGATAAGACTTTTGTGGGCCAACACAAGAGGAAGCATGAATTCCCTGTGGTAACTCAAATATCCCACCGCAACTCGAGAAAAACCAAGTGGTTCCCCAGTCATTCCAAGATGAGGCCCTTGCCCGCTGGAGCACCCCAAGAGAAGTCCCACGTTCCAATTTGAAGAGAGAAACGGTACTTGGAACGCGTTATGTGACCCCAAAAGTTACCCGACATACCTGTCTCACTTGAGGGAAACACCGAGGTTTCCAGCAGCACTTCATCTGAACCACTTCTCCCCACCTGATCGCCAAAGGAGGGTCGAATCCTCTGCTTTGTCTGGAAGGGTTTCATGACCTTCGCGGCACACCTCAGGTTGAGGCCGGTTTCATGAGGAAATTCGAGACTAGCCACGTGGGTGGTGCCAAATGCTGAACGACCCCGATTTCCCAGTCCGCTCTTCATAAGAACACGATGCCCTGACACCTCTTTGAAGGCAACCCTGTGGATGAAGACACAAAACGAAGGGTCACTGACACCCCCATGCATCGTCTGGAAAAACCTGCAGATTCCACACACAGTTTGACAAGGGGCCTGAAACCCCATTAACAACTCGAGAGGCAAGCGGAGTTCCATTCCTCAGAAAACACATAGCCTGACTCTCCTGTCCCAACTCTGCAGGGACACTACGATCAGAGTCAGAATTGGAAAGGAAGCCTGAGGTTCCTGCCTCCACTCGAGATGAGGCCCTCTTCCATTGCGACAAACCCAGTGGAGTCCCGAGAGGCCCCACCAACTCCACAGCATCCCTCACCTCTCAGAGGCACCCTGGGAAGTTCCCTCAGGTCCCCGGCAGAAGTCGGGGGAAACGAGGGTTTCCCGCTGCAACCCGAGAAAGACATCGAGAGTCCTTCTTCAACGCGTCTTGAGGCCCTAGTCCCCTCGATGACTCGAGAACAATGACGCGCTCCTTCTCGCCACGTGCATGGAGACATGACTTCCCTGGCGCCGCACGAGAGGCTCCCTGAGATCCTCGTCGTGCCTCGGGAGGAAACCCCCACGGGTGCCGCAGCTCGAGGAAACCCCTGAGATGCCCCCGTCCTCGCGAGGTGAGGGCCTTCTTTTTCTGCCTGGCCTGGAGAGCAATCACGAGTCCTCTCTCAAAAGTGAACAGGAGGCTGGACTCCCTTGAGGCCACTCAGGGGGCACCAAGATATCAGCGTCGCGACTCGGGAGGAGAGCGGAGTCCTTTGCTTCCCCTCGAGGCTAGGCCTGACTCCCCGGGGGAGCATGGGATGCAAGCCCGAGATCCTTGTCTTCCCTGGAGAGGAGCATTAGGTCCTGGACACACGCCTAGATGAGGTCTCTTTGGCCCTGCAGTGACTCGAGCGCAACCCCCAGCTTTCGCTCGCCACTAGAATAGAAGATTGGGCTACCCAGGGCCGACACATTAGGAAGCCTGTAATCCCCTGTCGTAACACGAGAATCCCGCCGCAACTCGAGAAAAACCACGTGGTTCCCACCTCTTCGCAAGATGAGGCCCTTGCCCGTAACGGCGTCTCAAGGGAAGTCCCCTGTTCCGCCCTGAAGTGCGAAACGGGACCTGACAGCCTTCATGCGACCCCCAAAAGTTCCCCGATACGCCGGGTTCCCTCGAGTGGAACACCGAGGGTCCCGGCACCGCTTCACCTGAGCCCCTTCTCCCCTCCTGATCGCGACAGGAGAGTCAATTCCACTGCGTGGTCTGGAAGGGGTTCCCGGACTTGCCGGTGCACATCAAGAGGAGGCCGGTCTCACGAGGACATTCGAAACGAGCCACGTGGGTGGTGCCACATGCCGAACGAGCCCGATTCCCCGGTCCGCTCTTGAGAAGAACCCGATGACGGACCCCTCTTCGAAGGCAACCCTGTGGGTGAAGGCACAGCCCGAAGCGGCACTGACACCCCCGTGCATCGTCCGGAAACACCCGCAGGTTCCACACACAGCTCGACGAGGGGCCTGAGACCCCCTGAGCTACTCGAGAGGCAAGCGGGGTTCCCTTCCTCAGACAAGACGAGGCCTGACTCTCCTGTCCCAACTCTGCAGGGACCCTGCGGTCGGAGTCCGAAACGGAGAGGAAGCCTGAGGTTCCTGCCTCCCCTCGAGGTGAGGCCCTCTTCCGTTGCGCCAGACCCAGCGGAGTCCCGAGAGGCCCCGACAACTCCACAGGATCCCTCACCTCTCAGAGGCACCCTGGGAAGTTCCCTAAGGTCCCCGGCAGAAGGCGAGGGACACGAGGGTTTCCCGCCGCCCCCCGAGAAAGACCTCGAGAGTCCTTCTTCAACGCGTCTCAAGGGCCTTGTCCCCTCCCGTGACTCGAGAGCCAGGACGCGCTCCCCCTCACCACGCGCATGGAGACCTGACTTCAATGGCGCCGCACGAGAGGCTCCCTGAGATCCTCGTCGTGCCTCGGGAGAAAACCCCCACGGGCGCCGCAGCTCGAGGAAACCCCTGAGACGCCCCCGTCCTCGCGAGCTGAGGGCCTTCTGTTCCTGCATGGCCTGGAGAGCAATCCCGGGTCCTGTCTCCAAACGGAAGAGGAGGCTGGACTCCCTTGAGGCCGCTCAGGGGGCTCCCAGAGACCCGCGTCGCGACTCGAGAGGAGGGCGGAGTCCTTGGCTTCCCCTCGAGACGAGGCCTGACTCCCCGGGGGAACCTGGAATGCAACCCCGAGATCCCTGCCTTCCCTGGAGAGGAATATTAGGTCCCGGACACACGCCTAGGTGCGGTCTCTTCGGCCCTGCAGTGACTCGAGCGCAACCCCCAGCTTTCCCTGGCAACTCGAGGGGAAGATTGGGTTTCCCAGGGCCAACCCAAGAGGAAGCCTAAGATCCCCGTCGTAACTCGAGAATCCCGCCGCATCTCGAGAAACACCACGAGGTTCCCACCTCTTCGCAAGATGAGGCCCTTGCCCGCTACGGCGTCTCAAGGGAAGTCCTAGGTTCTGTCCTGAAGTGCGAAACAGTACCTGACTCCTTTCATGCATCCCCCAAAAGTCTCTCACACGCCGGTTTCTCTCGAGGGTAACACCGAGGGTTCCGGCCCCACTTCATCCGAGCCCCTTCTCCCCTCCTGACCGCGACAGGAGAGTCGATCCCCCTGCGTTGTCTTGAAGGGTCCCTGCCTTCCCGGCACACCTCAGGATGAAGCCGGCCTCACTAGGAAATTTGAGACTAGCCCCGTGGGTGGTCCCACATGCCGAAAGACCCCAATTTCCCTGTCTGCTCTTGAAAAGAACCCGAGGCCCGGACACCTCTTCGAAGGCAACCCAGTGGGTGAAGGCACAACACGAAGGGGCACTGTCACTGTCGTGCATCGTCCGGAAACACCCGCAGGTTCCACACACAGCTCAACAAGGGGCCTGAGACCCCCTGAGCACCTCGACAGGCAAGCGGAGTTCCCTTCCTCAGACAAGACGATTCCTGACTCTCTTCTCCCAACTCTGCAGGGACCCTGCGGTCGGAGTCCGAAACGGAGAGGAAGCCTGAGGTTCCTGCCTTCCCTGGAGATGAGGCCCTCTTCCAGTGCGCCAAACCCAGCGGAGTCCTGAGAGGCCCCGCCAACTCCACAGCATCCCTCATCTGTCAGAAGCACACTGGGAAGTTCCCTAAGGTCACCGGTAAACTTTTATTGCACAAGGTCCCCATGAAATGGCCCACGCAGCAGGACATCCACAGATTCTGTCTGCCATTAAAGGGGAGTAAGGTGCCCTCCCCACTTCTTTGCTGCCTCGGCGGCCACCAGGGTGCAATTCGCGTACCCTTCCCTTTCCCATCCTAGCAGGTGCTCCAGGGCCCGCTGGCCTACAAAGTGCCAGAAGCAGGGCTGGGCCAGCCGGCCAGAATTCAGGGTTCTGTCCCTTGGAGTTCCAGTGGACACTAGGCTGCTTGGGAAAACCGCGCAGACTCTGAGGTTTTTCAGCAGAGGGGTGGAGCGGTAAAGGCCTTGACCCCAAAGACGAGGCCTTTCTGCGAACGCCAGGTTGGGGAGCTCTGAGACTGTGCCAACACAGGGCGGAATACATGGTTCCCTGCTCCAGGCAGTCCCCGTTCCCTTACCTGTGTTCCGCACCCCTCCGCTGTGGCCAATGGATGCCGATCCTTGGGGATCCAGGAGTTCACGAAATGGGCATTCCCAGCCGCAATGGCGACCCCCAACAGCACATCTGGAAAGCCCTCCCCACCCCTGCCAGGAGCCGACCCCCGCTGCGAACGGACCCCCCACCCCGCCCCGCGCCGCCAGGTTTCGCCCCGGCCCTGTCGGGCTCCCGGCGGGTTCCCAGCCACATTGGCGACCCCCGGGAGCACAACAGGGACCGACCACCCACCCACAGCGAGCGGAATCTCGACCTGTGCAGCCCAGGTTTACCCCGCCCTGGGTGCGCTCCCAGAGCGTTTCCAGCCGCAGTGGCCATCTCCGAGAGCACAACTGGGAAGCCCTCCCCCAACCCCGCCAGGAGCCGACACCCGCCCTGCACCACCCGGGTTCGCCCCGCCCCTGCCGCGCTCCAGGGGCGCTGCCCACCTTCACCAGTGGCTCCTGGTGAGCCCCGTCCCCACGCCCGGTTCCAGGAGAGGCTCTCGGACCTCGCTGCTGCCGCCAGGTCAAACATGAGGACAATACATACACCCCACAGAGACAATCCAAGCTGTCTATGATTTAGGGATAAAACGAGGACTACAGAAAGGCAAGATGACCTGACCTAGGAGGGCCATGATATTCTATAGAACCAGACAAAGTTGGTTACCAAGGAAACTTTTTTCCTTGGAACCCGGAAAGCTGGTTCTTTGCATATGCAATGACCAACAATTAGCTTGTTACCCAAGCCTGCCTTACTGCCACCCCCATCCCCCCACTCCCCAGAAGACTGGCTCAAAGAAATATTTTAAATCTCAGGCGGAAACCTGGAAGATGTCTTGTCTGTCTGTTTGGATTAAGGTATGTGTCAGTGTGAGCCCTGTGTTTTTTGATAATATTGCTCATGTTCTGTGTTCTGATTTCAATGGTCTCAAGACAAGGCAGCCCTTCCAAATCAAACTGCTGGAAATACAAGAAAACATTGACCTAAATGAATGTCAGAGTCCCGTGAACTGGGAACTAGTCAATATTAAATATCTAGTATTTTTGGTTTTGCTCCTCCATTATAGACATGTCTAAGAGTCAACAACATTAAGCACAACATGTTCATAGTGCCTAGGTTTCTTTTGAGGTAAAAATTGCTCTATTGTTATATCTGTCACAAGCTTGTCAGCAAGAAAGTACCTGGAAACGACAACAACAAAAGTAAAAAATGTAAATGTGATATGAGCTTTTAGACAAACTCTTTACAATAATTATACTCTAAAATATCTGCCTCTCATAGTCTTGATTGAAGGCAGAGGAGAAGGGGATGACAGAGGATAAGATGGTTGGATGGCATCACTGACTCGATGGAAATGAGTTTGACCAAGCCCCTGGAGCTGGTGACGGACACGGAAGCCTGGCGTCCTTCAGGCCACGGGGTCCCAAAGAGTCAGACACGACTGAGCAACTGAACTGAACTGAACTAACAAACGTTTCTCCAAGTGTTTTGGTTACCCGAGTTTCTATCCTTGTGACGACAGTGTATTGAATAGCTAGGTCATTTCCAAATAAATGAAAGTTCTGAAACATTCACGACTTGAAAGGACCTCCCTTTTACACAGAAACAAAAGAGATTTTTGACTCTCCATGAATAGTGTCTGGCACCATCCTGACATGTTAAATGTACGAAAGCAATTGTTTTGTTTTGTTTTGTTTTTTTCTGTTCTTGGGGGTGGGGGGAGGGGGGCGGGCTATAGCGAATGCCAATATAAAAGTCAGTTCTTGGTTGCTGAAGGGAAATGTATGACTTGTTATTACAAGAAAGTATGTGGAATGCAATGGCACTTGAGGAAGGAAAACAAAGTAGTTCTGTCTTACAGGTGGCCGTTTCAGGATGGGAGAAGCAAAGGAATGGGTACAGAATGGGATAAGGAGGTTGTAGGGAAAGTGGACCCCCAGAAAAGAGTTCTGTGCCTAGCACAAGTTTTCTTGAGATGTCGAACTGCCTTTGCTAATGGAGTTTAAGTTTCTTTACCTCTTAAGTGATCTCTTCTAGGTTGACCTAGAACAGAAATCTTTTGTTAGCTTTGGCTAAGTGGAGAAGTAGTGTTTCACGGTGACATATGTGATCCTTCCTGACTGTTTGCAGCCCTTTTGATATCGATGCACTGCTTCTGCTGCTGCTGCCGCCGCTGCTGCTGCTAAGTCGTTTCAGTCATGTCTGACTCTGTGCGACCCCATAGACGGCAGCCCACGAGGCCCCGCAGTCCCTGGGGTTCTCTAGGCAAGAACACTGGAGTGGGTTGCCATTTCCTCCTCCCATGCATGAAAGTGAAAAGTGAACGTGAAGTCGCTCAGTGGTGTCTGACTCTTAGCGACCCCATGGACTGCAGCCTACCAGGCTCCTCCATCCATGGGATTTTCCACGCAAGAGTACTGGAATGGGGTGCCATTGCCTTCTCCCATATCTATGCACAAGCCTGCCTAAATAATTGACTTCTAGCTAGCTTTGGGATGCCAATGACCATCCACCCTTACAAGGCAACAGAGAAGAGAAAAACACTTACCACAGGAGGTCCTGGTAAGGAACGAGGAACTAACAAGCTCCCGCCAACCAGGATTCTGCAGAGGTCAACAAGAGGTCAGTAAGAGATGGAAGACTGCAGTCCAGAGGTCCTAGCAACTTCCATCTTGCAGCAGAGACCCAGCATAGTCAAAACGAATTCAATGTTGCAAAAAATAAGTAAACAAATAAAGGACAGAAGTTCTTTGAACACATGACTGAGATTAGGGGTGAGGCAGTACATGTACGGTGCCCGGAAAATCTTAAAGTATGAGAAAGGAAAGAAATTAAAGACAACTATCAAGCTGTCCAAACTGATAAAAACGAAAGATTACACAGTTTTTTCTGTATATATTACCAGATAATAATCTGAAAAGGAATTAAAAAAAATTCCCTTTCAATAATGTCAACATGAATACAACACTTTGCCATGGATGTAACGAGGATGACAAGACTGGCACACTGGAACTTATACACCCTGGCTGAAAACTATCCTGAATACATGGACAGGTATTCCATAACAATGGAAAGACTTAAGATGGCAATACCATGGAATGCATCTTCAATCTGAAATGAAGATTTGATATGATTTGATCGCTCAGAGCTTTTGTGTCATCAATTGTTATTAAAGTATAAATGAGATAGAGAAAGCTGCTGACTTAGACTTGAGGCGGGGTGTACGCCCTGCTGGGCTCTAGCCAGATATTCTACAGGCACTAGCAGTCAGCTAAGGAAAGAAAGGCACTGTCTCAGGGAATGGCCCCAGGCCCCTCCCCCACGACATGCCTTGAGGTCACATTGGCAGCAGGTGAGTCATCCTGGGCCAAAAACTGATTGACATGAATCTTGAAGAAAGGCAGTATTCCAGGCAAATATATCATTTCCTTAACATAGATTAGGAGAACAAGGTACGAGGAAAACATACTGTTTTGTTCAAGTCACTTCTGAGCCTATTGGGGGAACCGACCTGAAGCCAGAGTCCAGCAGATATACATAGGATATTTACATCACTTAAGACAAACATTTCCTCAGGAACAAATGCATTGCTTAGCTCAAGGTTTGTCTGCGAAATTCTTACACATCAGGAGATGGCTCCGAGCTGGGTTTCTACACACAAGAACATGAATGCAAAGGACAAGCCTGCACAGCCCATCTGCCCCCCTCCCCCACAGCCAGCAGCATTTCCAAGTGACCTCCTAAGGCCTTCCCCAAAATACAGGGGCACCTCTGGGTTTCCTGTTTCCCTCACTTCGAACACTTTTCTTAAAAAAAAAAAAAAAAAAAATCCTGCACACTTCTTGATAGAATGCCACAGTGCAAGGAAAACAGGCCTTCAATACTTAACCCTCCCTGTGCCAAACACTTGGGGCTTCGTTTTGTTTTGTTTTGTTTTTTAATTACACCACCACATAATTTAAACTTTTTACAATTTCTATTTCAGTACCAAAACACCAAACTTTTATTGCACAAGGTCCCCATGAAAAGGCCCACGCATCAGGACAGCCACAGATTCTGCCATGAAAGAGCAGCAAGGTGCCCTCCCCCCTTCTTTGCTGCCTGGGCGGCCACCAGGGTTTGAAATCCATGCACCCTACTAAGTTTCTAGGGTGCAATCCGTGGACCCTTCCCTTTCCCATCCCAGCAGGTGCTCAAGGGCCCGCTGGCTTACAAAGTGCCAGAAGCAGGGCTGGGCCAGCCGGCCAGAGTTCAGTGTTCTGTCCCTTGGACTTCCAGGGGACACTAGGCTGCTTGGGAAAACCGTGCAGACTGAGATTTTTCAGCAAAGGGGTGGAGCGGTAAAGGCCTTGACACCAAGGGCGAGGCCTTTCTGCAACCGCCAGGTTGGGGAGCTCCGAGAATGTGCCAACAGAGGGCGGAATACTTGGTTCCCTGCTCCAAGCAGTCCCAGTTCCCTGACCTGTGGCCCGCAGCCCTCCGCTGCACCCACTAGATGTGGATCCTTGGGGACACAGGAGCGTAGGAAATGGGCGTTCCTAGCCACAGTGGCGACCCCCGAGAGCACAACTGGGACCGAACCCCCACCCACAGCCATCTAAATCTCGACCCGCGCAGCCCAGGTTTACCCCGCCCCGGGTGCGCTCCCGGCGCGTTTCCAGCCGCAGTGGCCACCACCGAGAGCACAACTGGGAAGCCCTCCCCCACCCCCACCAGGAGCCGAACCCCGCCCCGCGCCACCCGGGTTCACCCCGCCACTGCCGCACTCCCAGCGCGTTTCCAGCTGCAGTGGGGACCCCCGAGAGCACAACTGTTACCGCCTCCCACCCCCTCCCGACCAGAACCCCGACCCGCGCCGCCCGGGATCGCCCCGCCCCTGGCGCACTCCCGGCGCGTTGCCCACTTCCACCAGGGGCTCCTGGTGAGCCCCATCCCCACGCCCGGTTCCAGGAGAGGCTCTCGGACCTCGCTACTGCTGCCAGGTCAAACACGAGGACAATACATCCACCCCACAGAGACAATCCAAGCTGTCTATGATTTAGGGATAAAACGAGGACTACAGAAAGGAAAGATGTCCTGACCTAGGAGGGCCATGAGTGTCTATAGATCCAAACAAAATTGGGTACCAAGGAAACTTTTTTCCTTGGAACCCGGAAAGCTGGTTCTTTGCATATGCAATGACCAACAATTAGCTTGTTACCCAAGCCTGCCTCGCTGCCACCCCCACTCCCCCCCCCCCCACTCCCCAGGAAAACGGCTCAAAGAAATGTTTTAAATCTCAGGCGGAAAACTGGAAGATGTCTTGTCTGTCTGTCTGGATTAAGGTATGTGTCAGTGTGAGCCTTGTGTTTTTTGATAATATTGCTCAAGTTCTGAGTTCTGATTTCAATGGTCTCAAGACAAGGCAGCCCTTCCAAATCAAACTGCTGGAAATACAAGAAGACATTGACCTAAATGAATGTCAGAGTCCCGTGAACTGGGAACTAGTCAATATTAAATATCTAGTATTTTTGGTTTTGCTCCTCCACTATAGACATGTCTAAGAGTCAACAACATTAAGCACAACATGTTCATAGTGCCTAGGTTTATTCTAAGGTAAAAATTGCTCTATTGTTACATGTGTCACAAGCTTGTCAGCAAGAAAGTACCTGGAAACAGCAACAACCAATGTAAAAAATGTAAATGTGATATGAGCTTTTAGATAAACTCTTAACAATAATTATACTCTAAAATATCCGCCTCTCATAGTCTTGATTGAAGGCAGAGGAGAAGGGGATGACAGAGGATAAGATGGTTGGATGGCATCACTGACTCGATGGACATGAGTTTGAGCAAGCCCCTGGAGTTGGTGATGGACACGGAAGCCTGGCGTCCTGCAGGCCACGGGGTCCCAAAGAGTCAGACTCGACTGAGCAACTGAACTGAACTGAACTTACAATCGTTCCTCCAGGTGTTTTGGTTACCTGAGTTTCTATCCTGGTGCTAAACTAAGTGACGACAGTGTATTGAATAGCTAGGTCACTTCCAAATAAATGAAACTTCTGAAACATTCACGACTTGAAAGGACCTCCCTTTTACACAGAAACAAAAGAGATTTTTGACTCTGCATGAATAGTGACTGGCACCATCCGAACATATTAAATGTAAGAAAGCAATTTTTTTGTTTTGTTTTGTTTTGTTCTGTTCTTGCAGGAAGCGGGGTGGGCGCTATTATCACTGATAGGTATGCTCACCAATCTATCAAATGCCAATATAAGAGTCAGTTCTTGGTTGCTGAAGGGAAATGTATGACTTGTTATTACAAGAATGTATGGAATGCAATCACACTTTAAGAAGGAAAACGAAGTAGTTCTGTCTTACAGGTGGCATTTTCAGGACGGGAGAAGCAAAGGAATGGGTACAGAATGGGATAAGGAGGTTGTAGGGAAAGTAGGCCCCCAGAAAAGAGTTTTGTGCCTAGAACAAGTTTTCTTGAGATGTTGAACTGCCTTTGCTAATGGAGTTTAAGTTTCTTTACCTCTTAAGTGATCTCTTCTAGGTTGACCTAGAACAGAAATCTTTTGTTAGCTTTGGCTAAGAGGAGAAGTATTGTTTCACGGTGACATATGTGATCCTACCTGACTGTTCTCATCCCCTTTGATATCTATGCACTGCTGCTGCTGCTGCTGCAGCTGCTAAGTGGTTCAGGTGAGGCCGACCCTGTGCCACGCCATAGATGGCAGCCCACCAGGCCCCGCAGTCCCTGGGGTTCTCTAGGCAAGAACACTGGAGTGGGTTGCCATTTCCTCCTCCTATGCATGGAAGTGAAAAGTGAAAATGAAGTCGCTCAGTGGTGTCCGACTCTTAGCCACCCCATGGACTGCAGCCTACCAGGCTCCTCCGTCCTTGGGATTTTCCAGGAGTGGGGTGCCATTGCCTTCTCCCATATCTATGCACAAGCCTGCCTAAATAATTGACTTCTAGCCAACTTTGGGATGCCCATGACCACCCACCCTTACCAGGCAACAGAGAAGAGAAAAACACTTACCACAGGAGGTTCTGATAAGGAACAAGGAACTAACAAGCTCCCACCTACCAGGATTCTGCAGAGGTCAACAAGAAGTCAGCAAGAGATGAGAGACTGCAGTCCAGAGGTCCTAGCTACTTCCATCTAGCAACAAACACCCAGCATAGTCAAAACGATTTCAATGTTAAAGAATAAATAAATAAATAAAAGGACAGAAGTTCTTTGAACACATGTCTGAATTTAGGGGTGAGGCATTACATATGTGTCCCAGGATAATCTTAAAGTGTCAGAAAGTAAAGAAATTAAAGACAACTATCAAGCTGTCCAAACTGATAAAAATGAATGATTACACAGTTTTATCTGTATACATTAGCAGATAATAATCTGAAAAGGAATTTTAAAAAATTCCCTTTCAATAATATCAACATGAATAAAACACTTTGCCATGGATGTAACGAGGATGACAAGACTGGCACACTGGAAATTATACACCCTGGCTGAAAACTATCCTGAATACATGGACAGATATTCCATAACGATGGAAAGACTTAAGATGGCAATACCATGGAATGCATCTTCAATCTGAAATGAAGATTTGATATGATTTGATCGCTCAGAGCTTTTGTGTCATCAAGTGTTATTAAAGTATTAAAGAGATAGAGAAAGCTGCTGACTTAGACTCGAGGCGGGGTGGGGGGGGGGTAGTAAGAGTACCCCCTGCTGGTCTTTAGCCAGATATTCTACAGGCACTAGCAGTCAGCTAAGGAAAGAAAGGAACTGTTTCAGGGAATGGCACCAGGCCCTTCCCCCACGACATGCATTGAGATAATATTGGCAGCAGGTGAGTCATCCCGGGCCAAAACTTGATTGACATGAATCTTGAAGAAAGGCAGTATTGCAGGCAAATATATCATTTCCTTAACATAGATAAGGAGAACAAGCTAGGAGGAAAATATGCTGTTTTGTTCAAATCGCTTCTGAGCCTTTTGGGGGAACCTACCTGAAGGCAGAGTCTAGCGGAAATACATAGGATATTTACATCGCTTAAGACAAACATTTTCTTAGGAAAAAATGCATTGCTTAGCTCAAGGTTTGTCTGCGAAATTCTTACACATCAGGAGATGGCTCCGAGCTGGGTTTCCACACACAAGAACATCCATGCAAAGGACAAGCCTGCACAGCCCATCTGCCGCCCTCCCGCACAGCCAGCAGCATTTCCAAGTGACCTCCTAAGGCCTTCCCCAAAATACAGGGGCACCTCTGGGTTTCCTGTTTCCCTCACTTCGAACACTTTTCTTAAAAAAAAAAAAATCCTGCACACTTCTTGATAGAATGCCACAGTGCAAGGAATACAGTCCTTCAATATTTAAACCTCCATTTGCAAAACACTTGGAGCTTGGTTTTGTTTAGTTTTGTTTTTTAATTACACCACCACATAATTTAAAGCTTTTACACGTTCTAATTATTCAGTTCCAAAACACCAAACTTCTATTGCACAGGGTCCTCATGAAAAGGCCCACGCAGCTGGACTACCACAGATTCTGCCATGAAAGGGCAGCAAGGTGCCCTCCCCCCTTCTTTGCTGCCTGGGCGGCCACCAGGGTTTGAAATCCATGCACCCTACTAAGTTTCTAGGGTGCAATCCGTGGACCCTTCCCTTTCCCATCCAAGCAGGTGCTCAAGGGCCCGCTGGATTACAAAGTGCCAGAAGCAGGGCTGGGCCAGCCGGCCAGAGTTCAGTGTTCTGTCCCTTGGACTTCCAGCGGACACTAGGCTGCTTGGAAGAACCGCGCAGACTCTTAGATTTTTCAGCAGAGGGGTGGAGCGGTAAAGGCCTTGACCCCAAAGGGAAGGCCTTTCTGCGACCGCCAGGTTGGGGAGCTCCGAGAATGTGCCAACAGACGGCGGAATACTTGGTTCCCTGCTCCACGCAGTCCCAGTTCCCTTACCTGTGGTCCGCAGCCCTCCACTGCACCCACGGGATGGCGATCCTTGGGGACCCAGGAGCGGACGAAATGGGCGTTCCCAGCCGCAGTTGCAACCCCCTAGAGGGCAACTGTGAACCCCTCCCCATCCCCCCCATGAGCCGACCCCCGCCCCGCGCCCCCAGGGTTAGCCCCGCCCCTGCCGCGCTCCCGGCGCGTTCCCAGCCGCAGTGGCGACCCCCGGGAGAACAACTGGGACCGACCCCCACCCAAAGCCATCGGAATCTCGACCCGCGCAGCCCGGGTTTACCCAGTCCCGGGTGTGCTCCCGGCGCGTTTTCAGCCTCAGTGTTCACCTCCGAGAGCACAACTGGGAAGCCCGCCCCCACCCCCGCCAGAAGCCGACCCCCGCCCCACGCCGCCCGCGTTCGCCCCGCCCCTGCACGGTCCAGGTACCTTCCCAGCTTCTAGCGTTCACGCCCGGGGAGGAGCAGGATGTAGGAGTATGGGAGATGTGTCTGGAGCCTGACAGCCTCAGCTCCGCTCTGGCCTGCCCTTTGGACCTAGGAGCCAGGCCAACTTGCAGAGGGCTTAGGGCCCCATTGTATGCAAACTACCAAGGCCTACCGCAAGGAGAGCTCTGTCCGAGGGAAGGGAAGCGCCCCAGGCTGCATTCCCAAGCTGTTGTTTAGCCGCCCAGACTCAGCGCTGCACAGGGGTAATCAGGCTCTCTGTGCCCGCAGCTTCACACACAGGTGTGTCTCCGTAGGAATCAAGAAAGATCCTGACAGAGTGAGGTTCATTAGAGCTATACTAAAGAGCAAAGGCTTGTCCATGTGGTCTTGCCTTCCCCTGTGCCTTTGGGTCTCCAGGCTCAGCCCCAGCTCTGTGGAAACAACCCCTGAGAAAATATCTTCAAGATCCTCTTTTCCCAGTGTCTGGGAACCGGGGTTCGTAGGAGGAGAGAAAAGCACGCCTCCATAGGGAACGAAAAGGCAGCCCACCTGCCTGTGTTTTGAAGCCTCTATTTGGAAGGAATGGGTTAGCTTCTCCTAAAGGAGACCTCCAGATCTGCTCAGAAGTCGGTAATTCCAGAGGCAGGGTGCTGGTTCCTGACTGCCCTTTGCCAGCCTTGCAAAGATATTCCTAGATTCTAGAGTTATTTTCCATGAAGTAGCAGGCTTCGGGAATGTGTCAGACGGGACTGGCTCCTTATTGACCTCAGCTCAGCTATTGCCTTTCCATTCAAACTAGGACAAGGCCCTACTTTATGAAGGGTAAGGGTCTTCTTCTTTGCAAACTGCCAAGGGCTACATCAATGAGACCTCTGTCAAGGTGAGGGAAGCCTAAGAGAATGGATTCTCAAGCAGGTGCTTTGCCACAAAGCATCAGCACCCCACGGAGAGAATCAAGCTCCCTGTGCACCAATGTTGGGAGTGTAGCTTCACACACAGAGTTGTCTCTATAGGAGCCAAGAATGTTCCTGAGAGATTAGGTTCACTAAACCTCTCCTACAGAGCATAGACCTGTCCATGTGGTTTTGCCTTCTCCTGTGAGTTGGGTCCCCGAGGTCCGCCACACCTCCGGGGAAACTGTCCCTGAGAAAAGATCTCCAGGAACCGCTTCGCCGAGGCTGGGAAATGCTGTTCACATGAAGTAAGGCAAGCGAATCTCCTGCAGAGTAAAAGAGGCCTTACAGTCCCTGGAGGAGCAAGCTGCCAGAATGTGTGAAACCTGACTGTTGCCTTACTGGCCTCAGCTCCACCATTGCCTGTTCATCCGAGCTAGCACCCAGGCCTACTTGGAAAAGCGTTTGGGTGCAGATTTCTACAAAGTGCCAAGGGCTACAGCAGTGAGAATTCTCTCGGTGGTAAGGGAGAGCATTTTATGGATTCTCAAGCTGTTTTCTGAATGACAGCGTCAAAATGAACAGAGAGAATCAGGCTCTCTCTGCCCCTATGTTAGGTACGCAGCTTCACACACAGAGGTGTCTCTGTAGGAGCCAAGAATGCTCCTGAGAGATGAGGTTCACTAGAGGTCTGCTACAGAGCATAGACCTGTCCATGTGGTCTTGCCTTCCCCTGTGCCTTTGGGCCCCGGGCTCGGCCCCAGCTCCGTGGAAAGAACCCCTGAGAAAATGTCTTCAAGATACGCTTTTCCCAGAGGCTGGGAACTGGGGTTCATAGGAGGAGAGAAAAGCAAGCCTCCTTCGGGCACGAAAGGCAGCCAACCTGCCTGTGTTTTGAAGCCTCTATTTGGAAGGAATGGGTTAGCTTCTCCTAAAGGAGACCTCCAGATCTGCTCAGAAGTCGGTAATTCCAGAGGCAGGGTGCTGGTTCCTGACTGCCCTTTGCCAGCCTTGCAAAGACATTCCAAGATTCTAGAGTTATATTCCATGAAGGAGCAGGCTTCGGGAATGTGTCAGAGGGGACTGGCTCCTTATTGGCCTCAGTTCAGCTATTGCCTTTCCATTCAAACTAGGACAAGGGCCTACTATATGAAGGGTAAGGGTCTTCTTCTTTGAAACTGCCAAGGGCTACAGCAATGAGACCTCTGTCAAGGCGAGGGAAGCGTAAGCTGATGGATTCTCAAGCAGGTGCTTTGCCACAAAGCATCAGCACCCCACGGAAAGAATCTGGCTCCCTTTGCCCCTACGTTGCATGTGTAGCTACACACACAGAGGTGTCTCGATAGGAGCCAAGAATGTTCCTGAGAGAGGAGGTTCACTGTTGGGGGCCAGAGTGAGGCACTCCGCCCATGGCAAAGGTCATGAGGAAGGAGGCTCGACATACGCAAAGGCGGGATCGAGCCTCAGGAGTCCCCCTGGAAATCCTCGAGCATCTACCCCCATAACCAGAGCCTGCCTACCTTACTACTTTGTGCTCTCACCTACACCTCTGACTTTACGGGGGGCTGTCCCCCACCACCTCTTTCGGAGAAGGAGTTAACCTAGAGCTCCAGTTGATAAAAACCCCTGGGTGTGACAAGAGTGTTTTAACCTACAAACTCCTCTGATGGTTCTCTAGCCTGCCTGACAGGCTTGTCCGGCCACATGTGATTGCTCACAGCCTCCCAACCATGAGAGGCACGAGATGCTTTAAACCTTCTAAAAACAGGTTCCTTAGAAAAGTTAGAAAATTATTAGTATAAGTATAATGGGCTGATTAGAAATCATATTGGTGAAGGGTTTTTCATTTGTTGAGCTGATGTTTACTGCTAAGTCTCCACATCCCCTGCCCTTATACACATTAATGAATATATAGAAGAAATAAGTAGTAACCTTTGATATAAATCACGTTAGACCTTAGGCTAAGTAAATTCTTTCCTTAACTAAAACCCACTACACCCTCACCCTATAGGAATGTAACTTTATTTGGGTGGCGTCTGTTTTAAGAATAATCACCCCTGGAGAAATAAGTGTCCTGGTTCACTGACCGCTGTCACAAGGAGAGGGTCGTAAATTGTCAGCAGGCCCCCCGGCCAGAAGATGATGTAACACCCCTAAGACCTCTGTATACTTTTGTATGAAGCACCTGACTTTGATAAAAGTCAGGACTGCTGACCCCACGTGACTTTTGCATAACATCTCAGTGTATAAAAGTAGACCATGGAAAATAAAGAATTGGGATCAGTTTCTCGAAATACTGGTCTCCCCATGTCTCTCTCTCTCTCTCACTCTGGTTGAGTCTCCATCTGGAGCGCGGAACCCACCAAGCTTACTAATTTTGCCTGGGCTTCTAAGATCTGACCGGGGAGGCCTCAGTGTCTCCTCTCCTTCGGGAGAACGGAAGGACGCCTGCGGCCTACGTAAGTGGTGCAAGCTTCTTGTCTTGAAGTTTTATTGGTCCCCCGCGTAAACCAAGCTACTCAGCCTCTTTTCTCCACTGAATTTTCCTACTGAGCTATCCTCATTTTATTACTCTTTATATCCTTAATTAACGTTTAATTAAGCAGTTGTTCCCTGACCCTCGCCTACGCCGTCTCTGCTTCAAATACCCTGGATCAGCTGGGGCTGGACCCCGGCAGTTCACTAGAGATCTCCTACAGAGCATAGACCTGTCCATTTGGTTTTGCCTTCCCCTGTGAGTTGGGTCCCCGAGGTCCGCCCCAACTCCGGGGAAACAGCCCCTGAGAAAAGATCTCCAGGAACTGCTTTCTGCCCAGGCTGGGAAACGCTGTTCACAGGAAGTAAGGCAAGCGAGCCTCCTGAAGGGAAATAGAGGCCTTACTGTCCCTGGAGGAGCAGGCTGCCAGAGTGTGTGACACTTGACTGGTGCCTTACTGGCCTCAGCTCCGCTATTGCATGTTCATCTGAACTTGAACCCAGGCCTACTTGGAGAAGTCTTTGTGTGCCGATTTCCAGAAACTGCGAAGGGCTACAGCAATGATAACTCTCTCAGTGGTAAGGGAGAGCATTGTGTGGATTCTCAATTTGTTGTTTGAACGACAGCGTCAAAGCTGCACAGAGAGAATCAGGTCTCTGTGTCTCTATGTTGGCAATGCAGCTTCCCACACAGAGATGTCCCCGTTGGAGCCAAGAACATTCTCCATAGAGTGAGGTTCACTAGAGCACTCCTAGAGAGCAAAGACTTATCCATGCGGTTTTCCCTTCCCCTGTGCGTGTGGGTCTCTGGGATCAGCCCCTGCTCCTTGGAAACAGCCTCTGAGAAAAGATCTCCAAGAACCTCTTATCACCCAGGCTGGGAAGTGGAGTTCACAGGAGGTGGGATAAGCAAGCTTCCTTCGGCAAGAAGAGACAGCCAACCGGCCTGTGTTTGGAAGCCTATATTTGCAAGGAATGGGTTAGTTTCTCCTGACCGAGACCGCCAGATGTGCTGAGAAGATAGAAATTCCAGAGGCAGGGTCGAGGTTCCTGACTGCCCTTTGCCAGCCTTGCAAAGACATTCCCAGATTCTAACGTTATTTTCCACGAAGGAGCAGGCATCGGGAATATGTCAGACTTGACTGGCGCCTTACTGGCCTCAGCTCAGCTACTGCCTTTCCATTCAAACAGGGACAAGGGCCTACTTGGGGAAGGGTAAGGGTCTGCTTCTTTCCAAACTGCCAAGGACTACAGCAATGAGACCTCTGTCAAGGTGAGGGAAGCCTATGCGGATGGATTCTTAGCAGGTGCTTTGCCACAAAGCATCAGCACCCACGGAGAGAATCAGACTCCCTTTGCCACTATGTTGGGTGTGTAGCTTCATGCACAGAGGTGTCTCTGTAGAAGCCAAGAATGTTCCTGAGAGATGAGGTTCACTAGAGCTCTCCTACAGAGCATAGACCTGTCCATGTGGTTTTGTCTTCCCCTGTGAGTTGGGCCCCCGAGGTCTGACCCAGCTCCAGGGAAACAGCCCCTGAGAAAAAATCTCCAGGAACAGCTTTGCGCCCAGGCTGGGAAATGCAGTTCACAGGAGGCAAGGCAAGCGAGCCTCCTACAGGGAAAAAGAGGCCTTACTGCTCCTGGACGATCAGGCTGCAAGAGTGTGTGAGACCTCACTTGTGCCTTACTGGCCTCAGCTCCGCCGTTGCCTGTTATTCCGAGCTAGGACCCAGGCCTACTTGGAGAAGGGTTAGGGTGCGGATTTCTACAAACTGTCAAGGACTACAGCAATGAGAATTCTCTTAGCAGTAAGGGAGAGCATTGTATGGATTCTCAAGCTGTTGTTTGAAAGACAGCTTCAAAGCTACACAGAGAGAATCAGGCTCTCTGTTCCCCTATTTTGGCTGTGCAGCTTCACACACAGAATTTGACTCTGTTGGAGCCAGAAATATTCCTGAAAGACTTAGGCTCACCAAAGCTGTCCTCCAGAGCAAAGACATTGGATGCGGTTTTGCCTTCCCTTGTCAGTATGGGTCCCCTAGCTTGGCCCCAGCTCCGGGGATACAGCCTCTGAAAAAAATCTTCCAAGAAGCGATTTTCCTCCAGGCTGTTAAGCGGAATTCGCAGTTTGCAAGTTAAGGAAGCCTGCTTCGTGGAAGAGCAAGCAGCCAACTGGCCCTGTGTTAGGAAGCCTGTATTTGAAAGGAATGGGTTAGCTTCTACAGCGGGAGAACTTCAGATCTGCTCAGGGGACTGAAATACTAGAGTCAGGGTCGAGGTTCTCCCTTGTCCTTTGCGCACCTTGCAAAGACATTCCTAGCTTCTAGCGTTAGTGTCCCTGTAGTAGCAGGCTGCAGGAGCGTGTGATAAATGACTGCCGCGTTCCTGTCCTCAGCTCCGCTATTGACTTTCTATTCGAACTAGAACCCAGGCCTACTTTGAGAGGGGTTAGGGTCCAGTGTTTTCAAACTGCCAAGGGCTACGGCAATGCGAGCTCTGTCAGAGGTAAGAAAAGAGCAATTGGTTGGATTCTTCAGCTGCTGCGTGGCTGCACAGCTTCCGCGCCGCATGGAGAGCATGAGGCTCCTTGTGGCCCTATTTTGGGTATGCAGCAACATGCACACAGAATGTCTGTGTTCACTTATGTACAGGCTTATGAACACTAGAGCTCTCCTACAGAGCAAAGACCACTCAGTGGGCTCTAAGAGATACCTGTCGCGATTCGAGAAGAGAGTGGAGTCCTTTGCTTCCCCTCGAGATGAGGCCTGACTTCCGGGTGAGTATGGAATGCAACCCCAAATCCCTGTCGCCTATGGAGAGGAACATTAAGTCCTGGATACAAGCCTAGATGAGGTCTAGTTTGCACTTCAGTGAATGGAGCCCAATCCCCAGCTCTCCCTGGCAACTCGAATGGAAGATTAGACTTCCTGGGCCAACACAAGAGGAAGCCTGAATTCCCCGTCGTAACTCGAGAATCCCACCGCAACTCGAGAAAAACCACGTGCTTCCCTCGTCATCGCAAGATGAGGCCCTTTGTCCGCTACAGCATCTCAAGAGAAGTCCCACGTTCCATCCTGAAGTGCGAAACGGTACTTGGCACCCTTGATGCGACCCCAAAAGTTCCGCGACATACCAGACTCACTCAAGGGGAACACCGAGGTTCCCTGCACCACTTCATCTGAGCCCCTTCTCCTCTCCTGATTGCGACAGGAGGGTCGACTCCCCTTCTCTGTCTGCAAGGGGTTCCCGACCTTCCGGGCGCACCTAAGGATGAGGCCGGTCTCATGAGGAAGTTCGAGACGTAGCCTCGTGGGTGGTGCCACATGTCGAAAGACTCCAATTTCACGGTCCACTCTTGAAAAGAACCCGATGCCAGCACACCTCTTTGAAGGAAAACCTGTGGATGAAGGCACAAGACGAAGGGGCACTGACACCCGCGTGCATCGTCCAGAAAAACCCGCAGGTCCCACAGACATTTCGACAAGTGGCCTGTCACCCTGTAAACAACTCGAAAGGCAAACGAAGGTCCATTCCTCAACAGAAGACTAGGTGTGACTCTCTTGTCCCTACTCTGCAGGGACCATGGGATCCGAGTCAGAAACGGAGAGGAAGCCTGAGGTTCCTGCGTCCACTCGAGATAAAGCCCTCTTCCATTGCACCACAACCAGTGGAGTCCCGAGAGGCCCCTACCAACTCCACAGTATCCCTGAGTTCTCAGAGGCACAATGAGAAGCTCCCTGAGGTCACAGGCACAAGTCGAGGGAACCCTGGGTTTTCTGCCGTGACTCGAGAAAGACCTCGAGAGTGCTTCAACATGTGTTGAGTCGCGATTCCCCTACCATGACTCGAGAGCCATGACGCGCTCCCCCTCGCCACGCGCATGGAAACCTGACTAACCTGGCACTGCACGAGAGGCTCCATGAGTTCCTCATCGTACCTCGTGAGGAAACCCACACTGGCGCGGCAGCTCGAGGAAACACATGAGACACCCCGGTCATCGCGAGATGAGAGCCTTATTTTCCTGCATGGCCGGGAGACCAATCACGAGTCCTCTCTCCAAACTGAAGAGGAGGGTAGACTACCTTGAAGCCGCTCAGGGGGCACCAAGAGATCCGCGTCGCGACTCGAGAGGAGAGCGGAGTCCTTGGCTTCCCCTTTAGACGAGGCCTGACTCCCCGGGGGAGCCTAGAATGGAACACCGAGATCCCCGCCTTCCCTGGAGAGGAATATTAGGTCCCGGACACACGCCTAGGTGAGGTCTCTTGGCCCCTGCAGTGACTCGAGCGCAACCCCCAGCTTTCCCTCGCAATTCGAGGGGAAGATTGGGCTTCCCAGGGCCAACCCAAGAGGAAGGCTGAGATCCCCGTCGTAACTCGAGAATCCCGCCGCAACTCGAGAAAAACCACGTGGTTCCCACCTCTTGGCAAGATGAGGCCCTTGCCCTCGACGGCGTCTCAAGGGAAGTCCCCTGTTCTGCCCTGAAGGGTGAAACGGTCCCTGACAGCCTACCTGCGACCACCAAAAGTTCCCCAACACGCCGTGTTCCCTCGAGGGGAACACCGAGTGTCCCGGCACTGCTTCATCTGAGACCATTCTCCCCTCTAGAACGCGACAGGAGAGGCGATTCCCCTGCGTGGTCTGGAAGGGGTTCACGGCCTTCCCGGCGCACCTCAGGATGAGGCCGGTCTCACGAGGAAATTCGAGACGAGCCACGTGTGTGGAGCCACATGCCGAACGCCCCCTATTCCCCGGTCCGCTCTTGAGAAGGACCCGAGGCCCGGACCCCTCTTCGAAGGCAACCCTGTGGGGGAAGGCACAACACGAAGGGGCACTGCCACCCCCGTGCATCGTCCGCAAAGACCCGCGGGTTCCACACACAGCTCGACGAGGGGCCTGAGACCCCCTGAGCAACTCGAGAGGCCAGCGGGGTTCCCTTCCTCAGACAAGACGAGGCCTGACTCTCCTGTCCCAACTCTGCAGGGACCCTGCGGTCGGAGTCCGAAACGGAGAGGAAGCCTGAGGTTCCTGCCTCCCCTCGAGGTGAGGCCCTCTTCCGTTGCGCCAGACCCAGCGGAGTCCCGAGGGGCCCCGCCACCTCCACAGGATCCCTCGCCTCTCAGAGGCACCCTGGGAAGTTCTCTAAGGTCCCCGGCAGAAGGCGAGGGAAACGAGGGTTTCCCGCCGCCCCCCGAGAAAGACCTCGAGAGTCCTTCTTCAACGCGTCTCGAGGCCCTAGTCCCCTCCCGTGACTCGAGAGCCAGGACGCGCTCCCCCTCGCCACACGCATGGAGACCTGACTTCCCTGGCGCCGCACGCGAGGCTCCCTGAGATCCTCGTCGTGCCTCGGGAGAAAATCCCCACGGGCGCCGCAGCTCGAGGAAACCCCTGAGACGCCCCCGTCCTCGCGAGCTGAGGGCCTTCTTTTCCTGCATGGCCTGGAGAGCAATCCCGGGTCCTCTCTCCAAACGGAAGAGGAGGCTGGACTCCCTTGAGGCCGCTCAAGGGGCTCCAAGGTACCCGCGTCGCGACTCGAGAGGAGAGCGGAGTCCTTGGCTTCCCCTCGAGACGAGGCCTGACTCCCCGGGGGAGCCTGGAATGCAACCCCGAGATCCCTGCCTTCCCTGGAGAGGAATATTAGGTCCCGGACACACGCCTAGGTGAGGTCTCTTCGGCCCTGCAGTGACTCGAGCGCAACCCCCAGCTTTCCCTCGCAACCCGAGGGGAAGATTGGGCTTCCCAGGGCCAACCCAAGGGGAAGGCTGAGATCCCCGTCGTAACTCGAGAATCCCGCCGCAACTCGAGAAAAACCACGTGGTTCCCACCTCTTGGCAAGATGAGGCCCTTGCCCGCCACGGCGTCTCAAGGGAAGTCCCCTGTTCTGCCCTGAAGGGCGAAACGGTCCCTGACAGCCTTCCTGCGACCCCCAAAAGCCCCCCGACACGCCGGGTTCCCCCGAGGGGAACACCGAGGGTCCCGGCACCGCTTCCTCTGAGCCCCTTCTCCCCTCCTGATCGCGACAGGAGAGGCGATTCCCCTGCGTGGTCTGGAAGGGGTTCCCGGCCTTCCCGGCGCACCTCAGGATGAGGCCGGTCTCACGAGGAAATTCGAGACGAGCCACGTGGGTGGGGCCACATGCCGAACGCCCCTGATTCCCCGGTCCGCTCTTGAGAAGGACCCGAGGCCCGGACCCCTCTTCGAAGGCAACCCTGTGGGTGAAGGCACAACACGAAGGGGCACTGCCACCCCCGTGCATCGTCCGCAAAGACCCGCGGGTTCCACACACAGTTCGACGAGGGGCCTGAGACCCCCTGAGCAACTCGAGAGGCAAGCGGAGTTCCCTTCCTCAGACAAGACGAGGCCTGACTCTCCTGTCCCAACTCTGCAGGGACCCTGAGGTCGGAGGGTCGGAGTCAGAAACAGAGAGGAAGCCTGAGGTTCCTGCCTCCCCTCGAGATGAGGCCCTCTTCCATTGAGCCAACCCCAGCGGAGTCCCGAGAGGCCCCGCTAACTCCACAGCATCCCTCACCTCTCAGAGGCACCCTGGGAAGTTCCCTAAGGTCCCCGGCAGAAGGCGAGGGAAATGAGGGTTTTCCGCCGCCACTCGAGAAAGACTTCGATAGTCCTGCTGCAAAGTGTCTTGAGGCCCTTGTCCCCTCTCTGGACTAGAGAGCAATGATGCGCTCCCCCTCGCCTCGCGCATGCAGACCTGGCTTCCCTGGCGCCGCACGAGAGGCTCCCTGAGATCCTCGTCGTGCCTCGGCAGAAAACCCCCACGGCACCGCAGCTCGAGGAAACCCCTGAGACGCCCCCGTCCTCGCGAGCTGAGGGCCTTCTTTTCCTGCCTGGCCTGGAGAGCAATCCCGAGTCCTCTCTCCAAACTGAAGAGTAGGCTGGACTCCCTTGAGGCGACTCAGTGGGCTCCAAGAGATCTGCGTCACGGCTCGAGAAGAGAGCGCAGTCCTTTGCTTCCCCTCGAGGCGAGGCCTGACTCCCCGGGGGAGTCTGGAGTGCAATCCCGAGATCCTTGTCTTCCCTTGAGAGGACTATTAGGTCCTGGACACACGCCTAGATGAGGTCTCTTTGGCCTTGCAGTGATTCGAGCACAACATCCAGCTTTCCCTCGCAACTCGAAGGGAAGTTTGGGCTTCCCAGGTCCAACACAAGAGGAATCCTGAAATCCCCGTCGTAACTCGAGAATCCCGCCGCAACTCGAGAAAAACCACGTGGTTCCATCGTCTTCGCAGCATGAGGCCCTTGCCCGCCACAGCGTCTCTAAAGAAGTCCCACGTTCCTACTGAAGTGCAAAACGGTACTTGGCACCCATAATGGCACCCCCAAAGTTCCCCAACATACAGGCCTCACTCGAGGGTAACACCCATGTTCCCCGCACCACATCATTTGAGCCCCTTCCCCCCTCCTGATTGCAACAGGAGTGTCGATTCTCCTGCTTTGTGTGGGAGGGGTTACCGATCTTCCCAGCGCACATCAGGATGAGGCCGGTCTCAAGAGGCAATTGGAGATGTAGCCTCGTGGGTGGTGCCACATGCGGAAAGACCCCATTTCCAGGTCAGCTATTAATAAGCACCCGATGCCCGTACACTTCTTCGAATGCATCCTGTTGGATGAAGGCACAACAAGGAGGGACCCTGAACACCCGTGCATCTTTTGGAAAATTCTGCAGGTTCCACATACAGCTCGACAAGTGACCTGTTACCTCGTGAACAACTCGAGAGGCAAGCTAAGTTTCATTTCTCCACAGAATACGAGGCCTGACTCTCCTGTCCCAACTCTGCAGGAATCCTGAGATCGGAGTCTGAAATGGAGAGGAACCCTGAGGTTCCTTCCTCAACACGAGATGAGGCCCTCTTGTATTATACCACACCCAGTGGAGTCCCAAGAGGCCACTCCCAACCCCACAGTATCAGTGTCTTCTCAGAGGCACCCTGAGCAACTCCCTGAGGTCACCGGCACAAGTCGAGGGAACACAGGGTATCCTGCCGCAACCCGAGAAAGACATCAAGAGTTCGTCTTCAACGCGTCTTGAGGACGGATTCCCCTACCATGACTCGAGAGCAATGACACGCTCCCCCTCGCCATGCGCATGGACACCTGACTTCCCTGGCGCCACATGAGAGGCTCCCTGAGCTCCCCATCATACCTCGTGAGAAACCCCACACTGGCGCCGCAGCTCGGGAAAACTCACCGTCATCGCGAGATGGGGGCCTTCTTTTCCTGCCTGACCTGGAGAGCAATTCCTGGTCCTCTCTCCAAACTTCACAGGAGTATTGACTCCCTTTAGGCCACTCAGTTGGGTCCAAGAAATACCCGGTGCGACTCGAGAGGAGAGCGGAGTCCTTTGCTTCCCTGGAGACGAGGCCTGACTCCCCGGGTGAGTTTGGAATGCAACCCCGAGATCCCTGTCGCCCCTGGAGTGGAACATTATGTCCTAGACACAAGCCTAGATGAGGTCTATTTTGCCCTACAGTGACTCGAGAGCAACCTCCATCTCTCCCTCACAATTTGAATGGAAGATTGGTCTTCCCACGGTCAACACAAGAGGAAGTCTGAATTTCCCATCGTAATTCGAGAATTCAGCCTCAAGTCTTAAAAACCATGTGGTTCCCCCTTCATCGCAATATGAGGCCCTTGCCAGCTAGAGTCTCAAGAGAAGTCCCACGTTCCATCTTAAAGTTCGAAATGCTACTTGGCACCCTTGATGCGACCCCAAAGTTCCCCAACATACCGGTCTCACTCCAGGGGAACACCGAAGTTCCGGTGTCTCCAGGGAAGTCCCATGTTCCGTCCTTAAGTGCGAAACGGTACTTGACACCCTTGATGCGACCGCAAAAGTTCCCCGACACGCTGGGTTCCCTCGAGGGGAACACCGAGGGTCCCGGCACCACTTCATCTGAGCCCCTTCTCCCCTCCTGATCGCGACAGGAGAGTCGATTCCCCTGCGTGGTCTGGAAGGGGTTCCCGGCCTTCCGGGCGCACCTCAGGATGAGGCCGGTCTCAGGAGGAAATTCGAGACTAGCCACGTGTGAGGTGCCACGTGCCGAACGACCCCGATTTCAGGTCCGCTCTTGATAAGAACCCGATGCCCGGACACCTCTTCGAAGGCAACCCTGTGGGTGAAGGCACAACACGAAGGGGCACTGACACCCCCGAGCATCATCCGGAAAAACCCGCAGGGTCTACACACAGCTCGAAAAGGGGCCTGAGACTCCCAGAACAACTCGAGAGGCAACCAGAATTCCATTCCTCAGACAAGACGAGGCATGACTCTCCTGTCCCAAAACTGCAGGGACCGTGCAGTCGGAGTCCGAAACGGAGAGGAAGCCTGAGGTTCCTGCCTCCCCTCGAGGTGAGGCCCTCTTCCATTGCGCCGAACCCAGCAGAGTCCCGAGAGGCCCTGCCAACTCCACAGCATCCCTCACCTCTCAGAGGCACCGTGGGAAGTTCCCTAAGGTCCCCTGCAGAAGTCGAGGGAAACGAGGGTTTCCCGCCGCAACCCTAGAAAGACCTCGAGAGTCCTTCTTCAACGCCTCTTGACGACCTAGCCGCTTCCCATGACTCGAGAGTGATGACCAGCTCCCCCTCGCCATGCGCATGGAGACCTGACTTCCCTGGCGCCGCACGAGAGGCTCCCTGAGGTCCTCGTCGTGCCTCGTGAGAAAACCCCCATGGGCTCAGCAGCCTGAGGAAACCCATGAGACGCCCCCATCATCGCGAGATGAGGGCCTTCTTTTCCTGCCTGGCCTGGAGAGCAATCCCGAGTCCTCTCTCCAAACTGAAGAGGAGGCTCGACACCCTTGAGTCCACTCAGTGGGCTCCAAGAGATCCGTGTCGCGACTTGAGAGGAAAGCTGAGTCCTTTGCTTCCCCTCCAGGCGAGTCCTGACTCCCCGGGGGAGTCTGGAATGGAAACCCTGGATCCCTGTCTTCCCTTGAGAGGAATATTAGGTGCTGGACACACGCCTCGATGAGGTCTCTTTGGCCCTGTAGTGACTCGAGCAGAACCCCCAGCTTTCCATCGCAACTCGAACTGAAGATTGGGCTTCCCAGGGCCAACCCAAGAGGAAGCCTGAAATTCCTGTCGTTTTCGAGAATCCCGATGCAACTCGAGAAAAACGACGTGGTTCCAACGTCTTCACAGGATGAGGCCCTTGCCCGCTACAGCGTCTCCAGGGAAGTCCCATGTTCCGTCCTGAAGTGGGAAACGGTACTTGGCTCCCTTGATGCGACCCCTAAAGTTCCCTGAAACGCCGGGTTCCCTCGAGTGGAACACCGAGGGTCCCGGCACCACTTCATCTGAGCCCCATCTCCCCTCCTGATCGCGACAGGAGAATCGATTCCCCTACTTTGTGTGGAAGGGGTTCCCGGCCTTCTCGGCGCACCTCAGGATGATGCTGGTCTCACGAGGAAATTCGAGATGAGCCACGTGGGTGGTGCCACATGCAGAATGACCCCGATTTCCCGGTCCGCTCTTGAAATGAACCCAATGCCCGGACACCTCTTTGAAGGCAACCCTGTGGGGGAAGGCACAAAACGAAGGGGCACTGACACCCCCATGCATCTTCTGGAAACACCCGCAGGTTCCACACACAGCTTGTCAAGGGCCCTGAGACCCCCTGAACGACTCGAGAGGCAAGCAGAGTTCCGTTACTCAGACAAGACGAGGCCTGACTCTCCTGTCCCAACTCTGCAGGGACCCTGCGGTCGGATTCAGAAATGGAGAGGAAGCCTGAGGTTCCTGCCTCCAATCGAGATGAGGCCCTCTTTCATTTCGTCAAACCTAGTGGAGTCCCGAGAGGCCCCTCTAACTCCTCAGTATCCCTCACCTCTCAGAGGCACCTGGGAAGTTCCCTAAGGTCCCCTGTAGAGGTCGAGGGAAACGAGTGTTTCCCGCCCCAACCCAAGAAAGACCTTGAGAGTCCTTCTTAAATGCCTCTTGAGGCCCTAGTCCCTCCCATGACTCGAGAGCAATGATGCGATCTGCCTGGCCACACGCATGGAGTCAGGCTTCTCTGGCGCTGCACAAGAGGATCCCTGAACTCCCCATCATATCTCGTGAGAAACCCCACACTGGCGCCGCAGCTCGAGAAAACCCATGAGACGCCCCCGTCGTCACGAGAGGAGGGCCATCTTTAACTGCATGGTATGCAGATCAAGCGTGAACCTTCTGTCCAAGCTACACAGGACGCTTGACTCCCTTTAGGCCACTCATTGGGCTCCAAGAGTTACGCGTCCCAACTCGAGAGGATAGTGGAGTCCTTTGCTTCTTCTCGAGACGAGGCTTGACCCACCGGGTGAGACTGGAATGCGACCCCGATATCCCTGTCGCCCCTGGAGAGGAACATTACGTCCTGGACCCAAGCCTAGATGAGGACTCTTTGCCCTGAAGTGACTCGAGAGCAACCCACAGCTCTCTCTGACAAGTTGAATGGAAGATTGGACTTCCTGGGCCAACACAAGAGGAAGCCTGAATTCCCCGTCGTAACTCGAGAATCCCGCCGCAACTCGAGAAAAACCACGTGTTTCCCTCGTCATCGCAATATGAGGCCCTTGCCCGCTACAGCATCTCCAGAGAATTCCCACGTTCCGTCTTGAAGTGCGAAACTGTACTTGGCACCCTTGATGCGACCTCAAAAGTGCCGTGACATACCGGTCTCACTCGAGGGGACCACCGAGGTTCCCGGCACCACTTCATCTGAGCCCCTTCTCCCCTTCTGATCGCGAGCGGTGGGTCGATTCCCCTGCTTTGTCTGCAAGGGGTTCCCGACCTTCCCGGCGCACCTCAGGATGAGGCCGGTCTCCCGAGGAAATTCGAGACGTAGCCTCGTGGGTGGTACCACATGCTGAAAGACCCCAATTTTCCGGTACGCTCTTGAAAAGAACCTGATGCCCGGACACCTCTTTGAAGGCAACCCTGTGGATGAAGGCACAACACGAAGGGGCACTGACACCCCCGTGCATCGTCCGGAAAAACCCGCAGGTTCCACACTCAGCTCAACAAGTGGCCTGTCACTCCGTGAACAATTCGAAAGGCAAGGGGAAATCCATTCCTCCACAGAAGAGGAGGCGTGACTCTCTTCTCCATACTCTGCAGGTACCCTGCGACCCGAGTCAGAAATGGAGAGGACCCCTGAGGTTCCTGCCTCCATTCGAGATGAGGCCCTCTTCGATTGCACCAAACCCAGTTGAGTAATGAAGGGCCCCTCCCAAATCCACAGTGTCCCTGACTTCTCAGAGGCACCCTTAGAAGTTGCCTGAGGTCACCGACACAAATCAAGGGAACCCAGGGTTCCCTGCCGCAACCCGAGAAAGACCTCGAGAGTCCTTCTTCAATGCGTCTTGAGGCCCAATTCGCCTACTATGACTCGAGAGCAATCACGCACTCCCCTTCACCACACGCACGGAGACCTGACGTCCCTAGCACCACACGAGAGGCTCTCTGAGCTCCCCGTTGTACCTCGTGAGAAATCTGATACTGGCGCCGCAGCTGGAGAAAACCCACGAGATGCCCCCGTCATCGCGAGATGAGGGCCTTTTTTCCTGCATGGCCAGGAAAACAATCCCGAGTCATCTCTCCAAACTCCATAGGAGGCTTCACTCCCTTTACGCCACGCAGTGGGCTCCAAGAGATACCCGTCGCGACTCGACAGGAGAGCGGAGTCCTTTTTTTCCCCTCAAGACGAGGCCTGATTCTCTGGGTGAGTCGAGAATGCAACCCTGAGATCCCTGTTGGCCCAGTAGTGGAACACTAGGTCCTGGACACAAGCGTAGATGAGGTCTATTTTGCCGTGCAGTGACTGGAGAGCAATCCCCAGTTCTAACTTGCAACTCGAATGGAATACTGGATTTTCCTGGTGCCACACAAGAGGCTCCCTGAGATCCCCGTGGTACTTCATGAGACACCCCACACTGGCGCCGCAGCTCGAGAAAACCCACGAGACGCCACCGTCATCTCGAGATGAGGGCCTTCTTTTCCTGCATGGCCTGGAGTCCAATCCCGAGTCCTCTCTCCAAACTCCACAGGAGGCTTGACTCCCTTTAGTACACACAGTGGGCTCCAAGAGATACCCATCGCGACTCGAGACGAGAGCGGAATTCTTTGCTTACCCTCGAGGTGAGAACTGACTCCCCGGATGAGTCTGGAATGCAAACCCGAGATCCCTGTCGCCCCTGGAGAGCAACGTTAGATCCTGGACACAAGCCTAGATTAGGTCTCTTTTGCCCTGCAGTGACTCTAGCGCAATCCCTAGCTCCCCCTCGCAACCCGAATGGAAGATTGGATTTCAAGGCCAACAAGAGGAAGCCTAAATTCCCGGTCATAACTCGAGAATCCCGCCGCAACTCGAGCAAAACCACGTGGTTCTCCCGTCATCGCAAGATGAGGCCCTTGCCCGCTACAGCGTTTCAAAAGACGTCCCAGGTTCCGTCTTGAAATGCGAAACGGTACTTGGCACCCTTGATGCGACCCCAAAAGTCCCCCAACACGCCGGTCTCACTCAAGGGGAACACCGAGGTTCCCGGCACCACTTCATTTAAGCCCCTTCTGCCCTCCTGATCGTGACCGGTGGGTCGATTCCCCTGCTTTGTCTGCAAGGAGGCCCGACCTTCCCTGCACAACTCAGGATGAGGCCGGTCTCATGGGGAAATTCGATACGTAGCTTTGTGGGTGGTGCCACTTGCTGAAAGACTCCAATTTCCCGGTCCACTCTTGATAAGAATGCGATGCTCGGACACCTCTTGGAAGGCAGCCTTGAGTATGAAGCTACAACACGAAGGGGCACTAACACACCTGTGCATCATCCGGAAAAACGGGCAGGTTACACACACAGCTCGACAAGTGGCCTGTCACCTCGAGAACAACTCGAGAGGCAAGAGGAGTCCCATCCTCCAGAAAAGACGAGGCCTGACTCTCCTGTACCAACATGCAGGGACCTTGCGATCTGAGTCAGAAATGGAGAGGAACACTGAGGTTCCTGCTTCAACTCGAGATGAGTCCCTCTTACATTCCACCAAATGCAGAGGAGTCTCGAGAGGCCCCTCCAAACTGCACAGTATCCCTGACTTCTCAGAGGCACTCTGAGAAGCTCCCTGAGTTCGCAGGCACAAGTCAAGGGAACCCTGGGTTTTATGCAGTGACCCGAGAAAGACCTCGAGAGTCCTTCTTCAACCCGTCTTGAGGCCCGATTACCCTACCATGACTTGAGAGCAATAACGAGCTCCCCCTAGCCATCTCATGGGGACCTGACTTCCCTGGCGCCACACGAGAGGCTCCCTGAGCTCCCTCTCGTACCTCGTCAGAAACCCGGCACTAGCACAGCAGTCTAGAAAACCCACGAGACGCCGCCATCATCGCGAGATGAGGGCCTTCTGTTCCTGCATGGCCTGGAGAGGAATCCCGAGTCCTCTATCCAAACACCACAGGAGGCTTGACTCCCTTTAGGGCACACAGTGGGCTCCAAGAGATACCCATCGCGACTCAAAAGGACAGCGGAGTTCTTTGCTTCCCCTCGAGACGAGGCCTGATTCCCCGGGTGAGTCTGGTATGCAACCCCAAGATCACTGTCGCCCCTAGGGACGAGCATTAAGTCCTGGACACAAGCCTAGATGAGGTCTATTTTGCCCTGCAGTGACTCGAGAGCAATCCCCAGCTCTCCCTTTAAACTCGAATGGAAGATAGGACTTCCCTGGCCCAACACATGAGGAAGACTGTATTCCCCGTCGAAACTCGAGAATCCCGCCACAACTCGAGAAACGCCACGTGGTTCCCCCGTCATCCCAAGATGAGGCCCTTGCCCCCTACAGCGTCTCAAGAGAAGTCCCACGTTCCGTCTTGAAGTGCGAAACGGTATTGGCACCCTTGATGCGACCTCAAAAGTTCCTCGACATACCAGTCTGCCTCGAGGAGAACACCGAGGTTCCCGGCACCACTACATCTGGGCCCCTTCTCCCCTCCTGATCGCGACAGGAGGGTCGATTCCGCTTTTTTGTCTTGAAGGGGTTCCTGCCTTTCCCGGTGCATCTCAGGATGAGGCCGGTCTCACGAGGATATTCGAGACATAGCCACGTGGATGGTGACACATGCCGAAAGACCCCGATTTCCTGGTCCGCTCTTGATAAGATCCTGATGCCCGGACACCTCTTTGAAGATAACCCTTTTGATGAAGGCACAACACTTAGGGGCACTGACACCCCTGGGTATCGTCAGGAGAAACCCGCAGGTACCACACACAGCTCGAGAAGTGACCTGTCACCCCGTGAACAACTGGAGAGGCAAGCAGAGTTCCATTCCTCCACACAAGACGAGGCCTGACTCTCCTGTTCGAACTCTGCAGCGAAACTGCGATCCGAGTCAGATCTGGCCCAGGGGAAGTCAGGAGAGGAAACATGAGTTTCCTGCCTCCACTCGAGATGAGGCCCTCTTCCATTGCACCGAACCCAGTGGAGTCCCGAGAGGCCCCTCCCAACTGCACAGTATCCCTGACTTCTCAGAGGCACCTTTAGACCTTCCTGAGATCACCAGCACAAGTCGAGGGAACCAAGGGTTTCCTGCCCCAACCCGTAAAAGACCTCGAGAGTCCTTCTTCAATGCGTCTTGAGGTGTGATTCCCCTACCATGACTCGAGAGCAATGACGCGCTCCCCCAGCCACGCGCATAGAAACCTGACTTCCCTGGCGCCACAGAAGAGGCTTCCTGAGCTCCCCATTATACCTCGTGAGCAACACCACACTGGAGCCGCAGCTCGAGAATACCCACGAGACGCCCCAGTCCTCACGAGATGAGGGACTTCCTTTGCTGTATGGCCTGGAGAGCAATCCTGAGTCCTCTCTCCAAACTCCACAGGAGGCTTGACTCATTTTAGGCCACACAGTGAGCTCCAAGATATACCCGTCGCGACTTGACAGGAGAGCGGTGTCCTTGGCTTCCCCTCGAGACGAGGCCTGACTCCCCGGGTGAGTCGAGAATGCAATGCTGAGATCGCTTTCGCCCCAGCAGAGGAACATTAGGTCCTGGACACAAGCCTAGATGAGGTCTATTTGGCCCTGCAGTGTCTCGAGAGCAATCCCCAGTTCTAACTCACAATTCGAATGAAAACTGGACTTCCCTGGGCCAGTTGAAGAGGAAGCCTGAATTCCCCGTTGTAACTCGAGAATCCCACCCCAACTCAAGAGAAACCACGTGGTTCCCCCGTCATCGAAAGATGAGGCCCTTGCCCGCTACAGCGTCTCAAGAGAAGTCCCACGTTCCGTATTGAAGAGCGAAAAGTTACTTGGAACCCTTGATGCGACCCCAAAAGTTCCCCGACATACCAGTCTCACTTGAGGAGAACACCGAGGTTCCTGGCACCACTTCATCTGAGACTCTTCTCCCCTGTTGATCGCCACAGGAAGTTCGATTCCCCTGCTTTGTCTGGAAGGCGTTCCCGACCTTCCTGGCGCACATCAAGATGAGGCCAGTCTCACGAGGAAATTCGAGACATAGCCTCGTGGGTGGTGCGACATGCCAAAAGACCCCAATTCCCTGGTCCGCTCTTGATAAGAACCCGATGGCAGAACCCAACTCGAAGGCAATCCTGTGGAACAAGGCACAACACGAAGGGGCAGTGACACCCCAGTGCATCGTCCAGAAAAACCCGCAAGTTCCACATACAAATCGACAAGTGGCCTGTCACCCCATGAACAACGAGAGAGTCAAGCGGAGTTCCATTCCTCCACACAAGACGAGGCCTGACTCTCCTGTCCCAACTCTGCAGGGACTCTGCGATCCGAGTCAGATCCGGCGCATTCGAAGCCAGGAGAGGAACCCTGTGGTTCCTGCCTCAACTTGTCATGAGGCCCTCTTCCACTGCACCAAACCCAGTGGAGTTCCGAGAGGCCCCTCCCAACTCAACAGTGACCCTGACTTCTCAGAGGCACGCTGAGAAGCTTCCTGAGGTCACTGGCACAAGTCGATGGAACCCAGGGTTTCCTGCTGCAACCCAAGAAAGACCTCGAGAGTCCTTCTTTAACACGTTTTCAGGCCCAATTCCCCTACCATGACTCGAGAACAATGACGGGCTCCCTCTCACCACGTGCATAGAGACCTGACTGCCCTGGCACCACATGAGAGGCTCACTGAGCTCCCAGTCTTACTTCGTGAGAAACCCCACACTAGCGCCACAGCTCGAGAAAACCTACGAGACGCCCCAGTCATCGGGAGACGAGGGCCTTCATTTCCTGCATTGCCTGGAGAGCAATCCCGTGTCCTCCCTCCAAACACCAGAGGAGGTTTGACTCCCTTTAAGCCACTCAGTGGGCTCCAAGACATACCCGTCCGACTCGAGAGGAGAGCAGAGTCCTTTGCTTCCCCTCGAGACGAGGCCTGACTCCAGGGTGAGTCTGGAATGCAACCCCGAGATTCCTGTCGCCCCTTGGCATGAACATTAGGTCCTGCACACAAGCCTTGGTGGGGTCTCTTTTGCCTTCAGTGACTAGAGCGCACCTCCAGCTCTTCCTCGAATCTCGAATGGAAGATAAGAGTTTTGTGGGCCAACACAAGAGGAAGCATGAATTCCCTGTGGTAACTCAAATATCCAACCGCAACTCGAGAAAAACCAAGTGGTTCCCCAGTCATTCCAAGATGAGGCCCTTGCCCGCTGGAGCACCCCAAGAGAAGTCCCACGTTCCAATTGGAAGAGCGAAACGGTACTTGGAACGCGTTATGCGACCCCAAAAGTTACCCGACATACCTGTCTCACTTGAGGGAAACACCGAGGTTCCCAGCAGCACTTCATCTGAGCCACTTCTCTCCTCCTGATCGCCACAGGAGGGTCGATTCCTCTGCTTTGTCTGGAAGGGTTTCATGACCTTCGCGGCACACCTCAGGATGAGGCCGGTTTCATGAGGAAATTCGAGACTAGCCACGTGGGTGGTGCCAAATGATGAACGACCTCGATTTCCCAGGCCGCTCTTCATAAGAACACGATGCCCGGATACCTCTTCGAAGGCAACCCTGTGGATGAAGACACAAAACGAAGGGTCACTGACACCCCCATGCATCGTCTGGAAAAACCTGCAGATTTCACACACAGTTTGACAAGGGGCCTGAAACCCCATGAAAAACTCGAGAGGCAAGCGGAGTTCCATTCCTCAGAAAACACATAGCCTGACTCTCCTGTCCCAACTCTGCAGGGACACTACGATCAGAGTCAGAATTGGAGAGGAAGCCTGAGGTTCCTGCCTCCACTCGAGATGAGGCCCTCTTCCATTGCGACAAACCCAGTGGAGTCCCGAGAGGCCCCGCCAACTCCACAGCGTCCCTCACCTCTCAGAGGCACCCTGGGAAGTTCCCTCAGGTCCCCGGCAGAAGTCGGGGGAAAAGAGGGTTTCCCGCTGCAACCCGAGAAAGACATCGAGAGTCCTTCTTCAACGCGTCTTGAGGCCCTAGTCCCCTACCATGACTCGAGAACAATGACGCGCTCCTTCTCGCCACGTGCATGGAGACATGACTTCCCTGGAGCCGCACGAGAGGCTCCCTGAGATCCTCGTCGTGCCTCGGGAGAAAACCCCCACGGGCGCCGCAGCTCGAGGAAACCCCTGAGACGCCCCCGTCCTCGCGAGCTGAGGGCCTTCTTTTCCTGCATGGCCTGGAGAGCAATCCCGGGTCCTCTCTCCAAACGGAAGAGGAGGCTGGACTCCCTTGAGGCCGCTCAGGGGGCTCCAAGAGACCCGCGTCGCGACTCGAGAGGAGAGCGGAGTCCTTGGCTTCCCCTCGAGACGAGGCCTGACTCCCCGGGGGAGCCTGGAATGCAACCCCGAGATCCCTGCCTTCCCTGGAGAGGAATATTAGGTCCCGGACACACGCCTAGGTGAGGTCTCTTCGGCCCTGCAGTGACTCGAGCGCAACCCCCAGCTTTCCCTCGCAACCCGAGGGGAAGATTGGGCTTCCCAGGGCCAACCCAAGGGGAAGGCTGAGATCGCCGTCGTAACTCGAGAATCCCGCCGCAACTCGAGAAAAACCACGTGGTTCCCACCTCTTGGCAAGAGGAGGCCCTTGCCCGCGACGGCGTCTCAAGGGAAGTCCCCTGTTCCGCCCTGAAGGGCGAAACGGTCCCTGACAGCCTTCCTGCGACCCCCAAAAGTCCCCCGACACGCCGGGTTCCCCAGAGGGGAACACCGAGGGTCCCGGCACCGCTTCCTCTGAGCCCCTTCTCCCCTCCTGATCGCGACAGGAGAGGCGATTCCCATGCGTGGTCTGGAAGGGGTTCCCGGCCTTCCCGGCGCACCTCAGGATGAGGCCGGTCTCACGAGGAAATTCGAGACGAGCCACGTGGGTGGGGCCACATGCCGAACGCCCCCGATTCCCCGGTCCGCCCTTGAGAAGGACCCGAGGCCCGGACCCCTCTTCGAAGGCAACCCTGTGGGTGAAGGCACAACACGAAGGGGCACTGCCACCCCCGTGCATCGTCCGCAAAGACCCGCGGGTTCCACACACAGCTCGACGAGGGGCCTGAGACCCCCTGAGCAACTCGAGAGGCCAGCGGGGTTCCCTTCCTCAGACAAGACGAGGCCTGACTCTCCTGTCCCAACTCTGCAGGGACCCTGCGGTCGGAGTCCGAAACGGAGAGGAAGCCTGAGGTTCCTGCCGCCCCTCAAGGTGAGGCCCTCTTCCGTTGCGCCAGACCCAGCGGAGTCCCGAGGGGCCCCGCCACCTCCACAGGATCCCTCGCCTCTCAGAGGCACCCTGGGAAGTTCCCTAAGGTCCCCGGCAGAAGGCGAGGGACACGAGGGTTTCCCACCGCCCCCCGAGGAAGACCTCGAGAGTCCTTCTTCAACGCGTCTCGAGGCCCTAGTCCCCTCTCGTGACTCGAGAGCCAGGACGCGCTCCCCCTCGCCACGCGCATGGAGACCTGACTTCCCTGGCGGCGCACGAGAGGCTCCCTGAGATCCTCGTCGTGCCTCGGGAGAAAACCCCCACGGGCGCCGCAGCTCGAGGAAACCCCTGAGACGCCCCCGTCCTCGCGAGCTGAGGGCCTTCTTTTCCTGCATGGCCTGGAGAGCAATCCCGGGTCCTCTCTCCAAACGGAAGAGGAGGCTGGACTCCCTTGAGGCCGCTCAGGGGACTCCAAGAGCCCCGCGTCGCGACTCGAGAGGAGAGCGGAGTCCTTGGCTTCCCCTCGAGACGAGGCCTGACTCCCCGGGGGAGCCTGGAATGCAACCCCGAGATCCCTGCCTTCCCTGGAGAGGAATATTAGGTCCCGGACACACGCCTAGGTGAGGTCTCTTCGGCCCTGCAGTGACTCGAGCGCAACCCCCAGCTTTCCCTCGCAACCCGAGGGGAAGATTGGGCTTCCCAGGGCCAACCCAAGGGGAAGGCTGAGAACCCCGTCGTAACTCGAGAATCCCGCCGCAACTCGAGAAAAACCACGTGGTTCCCACCTCTTGGCAAGATGAGGCCCTTGCCCGCCACGGCGTCTCAAGGGAAGTCCCCTGTTCCGCCCTGAAGGGCGAAACGGTCCCTGACAGCCTTCCTGCGACCCCCAAAAGTCCCCCGACACGCCGGGTTCCCCCGAGGGGAACACCGAGGTTCCCGGCACCGCTTCCTCTGAGCCCCTTCTCCCCTCCTGATCGCGACAGGAGAGTCGATTCCCCTGCGTGGTCTGGAAGGGGTTCCCGGCCTTCCCGGCGCACCTCAGGATGAGGCCGGTCTCACGAGGAAATTCGAGACGAGCCACGTGGGTGGGGCCACATGCCGAACGCCCCCGATTCCCCGGTCCGCCCTTGAGAAGGACCCGAGGCCCGGACCCCTCTTCGAAGGCAACCCTGTGGGTGAAGGCACAACACGAAGGGGCACTGCCACCCCCGTGCATCGTCCGCAAAGACCCGCGGGTTCCACACACAGCTCGACGAGGGGCCTGAGACCCCCTGAGCAACTCGAGAGGCCAGCGGGGTTCCCTTCCTCAGACAAGACGAGGCCTGACTCTCCTGTCCCAACTCTGCAGGGACCCTGCGGTCGGAGTCCGAAACGGAGAGGAAGCCTGAGGTTCCTGCCTCCCCTCGAGATGAGGCCCTCTTCCGTTGCGCCAGACCCAGCGGAGTCCCGAGGGGCCCCGCCACCTCCACAGGATCCCTCGCCTCTCAGAGGCACCCTGGGAAGTTCCCTAAGGTCCCCGGCAGAAGGCGAGGGACAAGAGGGTTTCCCGCCGCCCCCCGAGAAAGACCTCGAGAGTCCTTCTTCAACGCGTCTCGAGGCCCTAGTCCCCTCCCGTGACTCGAGAGCCAGGACGCGCTCCCCCTCGCCACGCGCATGGAGACCTGACTTCCCTGGCGCCGCACGAGAGGATCCCTGAGATCCTCGTCGTGCCACGGGAGAAAACCCCCACGGGCGCCGCAGCTCGAGGAAACCCCTGAGACGCCCCCGTCCTCGCGAGCTGAGGGCCTTCTTTTCCTGCATGGCCTGGAGAGCAATCCCGGGCCATCTCTCCAAACGCAAGTGTAGGCTGGACACCCTTGAGGCCGCTCAGGGGGCTCCAAGAGACCCGCGTCGGGACTCGAGAGGAGAGCGGAGTCCTTGGCTTCCCCTCGAGACGAGGCCTGACTCCCCGGGGGAGCCTGGAATGCAACCCCGAGATCCCTGCCTTCCCTGGAGAGGAATATTAGGTCCTGGACACACGCCTAGGTGAGGTCTCTTCGGCCCTGCAGTGACTCGAGCGCAACCCCCAGCTTTCCCTCGCCACCCGAGGGGAAGATTGGGCTTCCCAGGGCCAACCCAAGGGGAAGGCTGAGATCCACGTCGTAACTCGAGAATCCCGCCGCAACTCGAGAAAAACCACGTGGTTCCCACCTCTTGGCAAGATGAGGCCCTTGCCCGCCACGGCGTCTCAAGGGAAGTCCCCTGTTCCGCCCTGAAGGGAAAAACGGTCCCTGACAGCCTTCCTGCGACCCCCAAAAGTCCCCCGACACGCCGGGTTCCCTCGAGGGGAACACCGAGGGTCCTGGCACCGCTTCCTCTGAGCCCCTTCTCCCCTCCTGATCGCGACAGGAGAGGCGATTCCCCTGCGTGGTCTGGATGGGGTTCCCGGCCTTCCCGGCGCACATCAGGATGAGGCCGGTCTCACGAGGAAATTCGAGACGAGCCACGTGGGTGGTGACACATGCCGAACGCCCCCGATTCCCCGGTCCGCCCTTGAGAACGACCCGAGGCCCGGACCCCTCTTTGAAGGCAACCCTGTGGGTGAAGGCACAACACGAAGGGGCACTGCCACCCCCGTGCATCGTCCGCAAAAACCCGCGGGTTCCACACACAGCTCGACGAGGGGCCTGAGACCCCCTGAGCAACTCGAGAGGCCAGCGGGGTTCCCTTCCTCAGACAAGACGAGGCCTGACTCTCCTGTCCCAACTCAGCAGGGACCCTGAAGTCGGAGGGTCGGAGTCAGAAACAGAGAGGAAGCCTAATGTTCCTGCCTCCCCTCGAGATGAGGCCCTCTTCCGTTGCGCAATCCCCAGCGGAGTCCCGAGAGACCCCGCTAGCTCCACAGCATCCCTCACCTCTCAGAGGCACCCTGGGAAGTTCCCTCACGTCCCCGGCAGAATTCGAGGGAAATAAGGGTTTCCCGCCGCCACTCGAGAAAGACCTCGTTAGTCCTTCTTCAAAGTGTCTTGTGGCCCTTGTCCCCTCTCTGGACTAGAGAGCAATGATGCGCTCCCCCTCGCCTCGCGCATGCAGACCTGGCTTCCCTGGCGCCGCACGAGAGGCTCCCTAAGATACTCGTCGTGCCTCGGAAGAAAACCCCCATGGGCACCGCAGCTCGAGGAAACCCCTGAGACGCCCCCGTCCTCGCTAGCTGAGGGCCTTCTTTTCCTGCCTGGCCTGGAGTGCAATCCCGAGTCCTCTCTCCAAACTGAAGAGTAGGATGGATTCCCTTGAGGCGACTCAGTGGGCTCCAAGAGATCCGCGTCGGGGCTCTAGAGGAGAGCGCAGTCCTTTGCTTCCCCTCCAGGCGAGGCCTGACTCCCCGGGGGAGTCTGGAGTGCAATCCCGAGATCCTTGTCTTCCCTTGAGAGGACTATTAGGTCCTGGACACACGCCTAGATGAGGTCTCTTTGGCCTTGCAGTGGTTCGAGCACAACATCCAGCTTTCCCTCGCAACTCGAAGGGAAGTTTGGGCTTCCCAGGGCCAACACAAGAGGAAGCCTGAAATCCACGTCGTAACTCGAGAATCCCGCCGCAACTCGAGAAAAACCACGTGGTTCCATCGTCTTCGCAGCATGAGGCCCTTGCCCGCCACAGCGTCTCAAAAGAAGTCCCACATTCCTACTGAAGTGCAAAACGGTACTTGGCACCCATGATGGCACCCCCAAAGTTCCCCAACATACAGGCCTCACTCGAGGGTAACACCCATGTTCCCCGCACCACATCATTTGAGCCCCTTCTCCCCTCCTGATTGCAACAGGAGTGTCTTTTCTCCTGCTTTGTGTGGAAGGGGTTACCGATCTTCCCAGCGCACATCAGGATGAGGCCTGTCTCACGAGGAAATTGGAGATGTAGCCTCGTGGGTGGTGCCACATGCGGAAAGACCCCATTTCCCGGTCAGCTATTAATAAGAACCCGATGCCCGTACACGTCTTGGAATGCATCCCGTAGGATGAAGGCACAACAAGGAGGGACCCTGAACACCCGTGCATCTTTTGGAAAATTCTGCAGGTTCCACATACAGCTCGACAAGTGACCTGTTACCTCGTGAACAACTCGAGAGGCAAGCTAAGTTTCATTTCTCCACAGAATACGAGGCCTGACTCTCCTGTCCCAACTCTGCAGGAATCCTGAGATCGGAGTCTGAAATGGAGAGGAACCCTGAGGTTCCTTCCTCAACACGAGATGAGGCCCTCTTGTATTATACCACACCCAGTGGAGTCCCGAGAGGCCCCTCCCAACTCCACAGTATCAGTGTCTTCTCAGAGGCACCCTGAGCAACTCCCTGAGGTCACCGGCACAAGTCGAGGGAACACAGGGTATCCTGCCGCAACCCGAGAAAGACCTCAAGAGTCCTTCTTCAACGCGTCTTGAGGACGGATTCCCCTACCATGACTCGAGAGCAATGACACGCTCCCCCTCGCCATGCGCATGGACACCTGACTTCCCTGGCGCCACATGAGAGGCTCCCTGAGCTCCCCGTCATACCTCGTGAGAAACCCCACACTGGCGCCGCAGCTCGGGAAAACCCACCGTCATCGCGAGATTGGGGACTTCTTTTCCTGCCTGACCTGGAGAGCAATCCCTGGTCTTTTCTCCAAACTTCACAGGAGGCTTTACTCCCTTTAGGCCACTCAATGGGCTCCAAGAGATACCTGTCGCGACTTGAGAGGAGAGCAGAGTACTTTGTTTCCCCTCGAGACGAGGCCTTACCTCGGGTGAGTCTGGAATGCAACCCCGAGATCCCTGTTGTCCCTGGAGAGGAACATTATGTCCTGGACAAAAGCCTAGATGAGGTCTATTTTGCCCTACAGTGACTCGAGAGCAACACCCATCTCTCCCTCGCAATTCGAATGGAAGATTGGTCTTCATTGGGCCAACACAAGAGGAAGTCTGAATTTCCCGTTGTAACTCGAGAATCCCACCACAACTCTTAAAAACCACGTGGTTCCCCATTCATCGCAATATGAGGCCTTTGCCCGCTACAGAGTCTCAAGAGAAGTCCCATGTTTCGTCATAAAGTTCGAGATGCTACTTGGCACCCTTGATGCGACCCCAAAAGTTCCCCAATATACCGGTCTCACTCCAAGGGAACACCGAAGTTCCTGGCACCACTTCATTTGAGCCCCTTCTCCGCTCCTGATCACGGCAGGAAGGTCGATCCCCCTGCTTTGTCTAGAAGGGGTTCCCGACCTTCATGGCGCACCTCAGGATGAGGCCAGTCTCACGAAGAAATTCGAGACGTAGCCTCGTGTTGGTGCCACGTGCCAAAAGACCCCGATTTCTCGGTCTTGCTCTTGATAAGAACCCGATGCCCGGACACCTCTTCTAAGGCAACCCTGTGGATGAAGGCACTACACGAGGGGGCACTGGCAACCCTGTTCATCGTCCGGAAAACCCCGCAGGATCCACATACAGCTCCACAACTGGCCTGTCACCCCTTAAACAATGAGAGAGGAAAGCGGAGTCCCCTTCCTCAGACAAGACGAGGCCTGAGTATCCAATCCCAACTCTGCAGGCACGCTTCGATCTGAGTCAGAAATGGAGAGGAAACCTGAGGTTCCTGCCTCAACCCGAGATGAGGCCCTCTTCCATTAAAACAAACCCAGTGGAGTCCCGAGAGTCCCCTCCCATCTCCACAGTATCCCTGACTTCTCATAGGCATTCTGAGAAGCTCCTTGAGGCCACCGGCAAAAGTCGAGGGAAATAAGGGTTTCCTGCCACAACCGAAGAAAGACCTCGAGAGTCCTTCTTCAATGTGTCTTGAGGTCAGATTCCACTACCATAGCTCGAGAGCAATAATGCGCTCCCCCTCGCCACGCACATGGAGACCTGACTTCCCTGGCACCACACGAGAGGCTCCCTGAGCTCCCCGTCCTACCTCGTGTGAAACCCCACACTGGCGCCGCAGCTCGAGAAAACCCACAAGATCCCTCCGTCATCGCGAGATGAGGGCCATCTTTTCCTGCATGGCCTGGAGAGCAGTCCCAAGTCCTCTCTCCAAACTTCACAGGAGGCTTGACTCCCTTTAGGCCACAAAGTGGGCTCCAAGAGGTGCCCGTCGCGACTCGAAAGGAGAGCGGAGTCCTTTGCTTCCCTTCGACATGAGGCCTGATTCCCTGGGTGAGTCTGGAATGCAAACCTGAGATCCCTGTGGCCCTTGGAGAGGAACATTAGGTCCTGGACACAAGCCTAGATGAGGTCTCCTTTGCCCTGCAGTGACTCGAGCGCAACCCCCAGCTCTCCCTCGCAACTCGAATGGATGATTGGACTTCCCTGGCCCAACACAAGAGGAAGCCTGAAATCCCCGTCGTAACTCGAGAATCCCGCCGCAACTCGAGAAAAACCACGTGGCTCCCCCGTCATCGCAAGATGAGGCCCTTGGCCGCTACAGCGTATCAAGAGAAGTCCCACGTTCCATCCTGAAGTACAAAACGGTACTTGGCACCCTTGATGCGACCCCCAAAGTTCCCTGACATACCGGTCTCACTCGAGGGAAACACCAAAGTTCACGGCACCACTTCCTGTGAGCCCCTTCACCCCTCCTGATCGCGACAGAAGGGTCGATTCCCATGTTTTGTCTGCAAGGGGTTCCCGACGTTCCCCGCGAACCTCCGGATGAGGCCGGTCTCATGAGGAAATTCGAAAAGTAGCCTCATGGTTGGTGCCATATGCTGAAAGATCCCGAATTCCCGGTCCACTCTAGATAAGAACCTGACGCCCGGACATCTCTTCGAAGGCAACCCTGTGGATGAAGGCACAACACGAAGGGACACTGACATCCCCATGCATCGTCTGGAAAAACCCGCAGATTCCACTCACAGCTCCAAATGTGGACTGTCACCTCGTGAACAACTCGAGAGGCAAGTGAAGTTGCATTCCTTCACACAAGACGAGGCCTTACTCTCCTGTCCCAACTCTTCAGGGACCCTGCAATTGGAGTCAGAAATGGAGAGGAACCCTGAGGTTCCTGCCTCAACTAGAGAAGAGGCCCTCTTCCATTGAACCAAACTCAGTGGTGTCCCGAGAGGCCCCTCCCAACACCACAGTATCCCTGAATTCTCAGAGGCTCCCTGAGAAGCTACCTGAGGTCACTGGCACAAGTCGAGGGAACCCAGAGTTTCCTGAAGTAACCCGAGAAAGACTTGGAGAGTCCTTTTTCAACGTCTCTTGATGCCCGATTCCCCTACCATGACTCCAGAGCAAGGACGCGTTCCCCTCGCCACGAGCAGGAAAACTGACTTCCCTAGTACCACACAAGAGGCTCCCTGAGTACCCCATCGTACCTCGTGAGAAAACCCACACTGGCGCCGCAGTTCGAGAAAAACCACAAGATGCCCCCGTCAAGGAGAGATGGGGGCCTTCTTTTCCTGCCTGACCTGGAGAGCAATTCCTGGTCCTCTCTCCAAACTTCACAGGAGTATTGACTCCCTTTAGGCCACTCAGTTGGGTCCAAGAAATACCCGGTGCGACTCGAGAGGAGAGCGGAATCCTTTGCTTCCCTGGAGACGAGGCCTGACTCCCCGGGTGAGTTTGGAATGCAACCCCGAGATCCATGTCACCCCTGGAGTGGAACATTATGTCCTAGACACAAGCCTAGATGAGGTCTATTTTGCCCTACAGTGACTCGAGCAACTTCCATCTCTCCCTCACAATTTGAATGGAAGATTGGTCTTCCCACGGTCAACACAAGAGGAAGTCTGAATTTCCCATCGTAATTCGAGAATTCAGCCTCAAGTCTTAAAAACCATGTGGTTCCCCCTTCATCGCAATATGAGGCGCTTGCCAGCTAGAGTCTCAAGAGAAGTCCCACGTTCCATCTTAAAGTTCGAAATGCTACTTGGCACCCTTGATGTGACCCCAAAGTTCCCCAACATACCGGTCTCACTCCAGGGGAACACCGAAGTTCCCGGTGTCTCCAGGGAAGTCCCATGTTCCGCCCTGAAGGGCGACACGGTACTTGACACCCTTGATGCGACCGCAAAAGTTCCCCGACACGCTGGGTTCCCTCGAGGGGAACACCGAGGGTCCCGGCACCACTTCATCTGAGCCCCATCTCCCCTCCTGATCGCGACAGGAGAGTCGATTCCCCTGCTTTGTCTGGAAGGGGTTCCCGGCCTTCCTGGCGCACCTCAGGATGAGGCCGGTCTCAGGAGGAAATTCGAGACTAGCCACATGTGAGGTGCCACGTGCCGAACGACTCCGATTTTCCGGTCCGCTCTTGATAAGAACCCGATGCCCGGACACCTCTTCGAAGGCAACCCTGTGGGTGAAGGCACAACACGAAGGGGCACTGACACCCCCGTGCATCATCCGGAAAAACCCGCAGGGTCTACACACAGCTCGACAAGGGGCCTGAGACTCCCGGAACAACTCGAGAGGCAACCAGAATTCCATTCCTCAGACAAGACGAGGCATGACTCTCCTGTCCCAACACTGCAGGGACCGTGCAGTCGGAGTCCGAATCCGAGAGGAAGCCTGAGGTACCTGCCTCCCCTCGAGATGAGGCCCTCTTCCATTGCGCCGAACCCAGCAGAGTCCCGAGAGGCCCTGCCAACTGCACAGCATCCCTCACCTCTCAGAAGCACCGTGGGAAGTTCCCTAAGGTCCCCTGCAGAAGTCGAGGGAAACAAGGGTTTCCCGCCGCAACCCGAGAAAGACCTCGAGAGTCCTTCTTCAACGCCTCTTGAGGACCTAGCCGTTTCCCATGACTCGAGAGTGATGACCAGCTCCCCCTCGCCATGCGCATGGAGACCTGACTTGCCTGGCGCCGCACGAGAGGCTCCCTGAGGTCCTCATCGTGCCTCGTGAGAAAACCCCCATGGGCGCAGCAGCCTGAGGAAACCCATGAGACGCCCCCGTCATCGCGAGATGAGGGCCTTCTTTCTTGCCTGGCCTGGAGAGCAATCCCGAGTCCTCTCTCCAAACTGAAGAGGAGGCTCGACACCCTTGAGTCCACTCAGTGGGCTCCAAGAGATCCGTGTCGCGACTTGAGAGGAAAGCGGAGTCTTTGCTTCCCCTCCAGGCGAGCCCTGACCCCCCGGGGGAGTCTGGAATGGAAACCCGTGATCCCTGTCTTCCCTTGAGAGGAATATTAGGTCCTGGACACACGCCTCGATGAGGTCTCTTTGGCCCTGTAGAGACTCGAGCAGAACCCCCAGCTTTCCATCGCAACTCGAATTGAAGATTGGGCTTCCCAGGGCCAACCCAAGAGGAAGCCTGAAATTCCTGTCGTTTTTGAGAATCCCAATGCAACTCGAGAAAAACGACGTGGTTCCAACGTCTTCACAGGATGAGGCCCTTGCCCGCTACAGCGTCTCCAGGGAAGTCCCATGTTCCGTCCTGAAGTGGGAAACAGTACTTGGCTCCCTTGATGCGACCCCTAAAGTTCCCTGAAACGCCGGGTTCCCTCGAGTGGAACACCGAGGGTCCCGGCACCACTTCATCTGAGCCCCATCTCCCCTCCTGATCGCGACAGGAGAATCGATTCCTCTACTTTGTGTGGAAGGTGTTCCCGGCCTTCCCGCCGCACCTCAGGATGATGCTGGTCTCACGAGGAAATTCGAGATGAGCCACGTGGGTGGTGCCACATGCCGAACGCCCCCGATTCCCCGGTCCGCCCTTGAGAAGGACCCGAGGCCCGGACCCCTCTTCGAAGGCAACCCTGTGGGTGAAGGCACAACACGAAGGGGCACTGCCACCCCCGTGCATCGTCCGCAAAGACCCGCGGGTTCCACACACAGCTCGACGAGGGGCCTGAGACCCCCTGAGCAACTCGAGAGGCCAGCGGGGTTCCCTTCCTCAGACAAGACGAGGCCTGACTCTCCTGTCCCAACTCTGCAGGGACCCTGCGGTCGGAGTCCAAAACGGAGAGGAAGCCTGAGGTTCCTGCCTCCCCTCGAGGTGAGGCCCTCTTCCGTTGCGCCAGACCCAGCGGAGTCCCGAGGGGCCCCGCCACCTCCACAGGATCCCTCGCCTCTCAGAGGCACCCTGGGAAGTTCCCGAAGGTCCCCGGCAGAAGGCGAGGGACACGAGGGTTTCCCGCCGGCCCCCGAGAAAGACCTCGAGAGTCCTTCTTCAACGCGTCTCTAGGCCCTAGTCCCCTCCCGTGACTCGAGAGCCAGGACGCGCTCCCCCTCGCCACGCGCATGGAGACCTGACTTCCCTGGCGCCGCACGAGAGGCTCCCTGAGATCCTCGTCGTGCCTCGGGAGAAAACCCCCACGGGCGCCGCAGCTCGAGGAAACCCCTGAGACGCCCCCGTCCTCGCGAGCTGAGGGCCTTCTCTTCCTGCATGGCCTGGAGAGCAATCCCGGGTCCTCTCTCCAAACGGAAGAGGAGGCTGGACTCCCTTGAGGCCGCTCAGGGGGCTCCAAGAGACCCGCGTCGCGACTCGAGAGGAGAGCGGAGTCCTTGGCTTCCCCTCGAGACGAGGCCTGACTCCCCGGGGGAGCCTGGAATGCAACCCCGAGATCCCTGCCTTCCCTGGAGAGGAATATTAGGTCCCGGACACACGCCTAGGTGAGGTCTCTTCGGCCCTGCGGTGACTCGAGCGCAACCCCCAGCTTTCCCTCGCAACCCGAGGGGAAGATTGGGCTTCCCAGGGCCAACCCAAGGGGAAGGCTGAGATCCCCGTCGTAACTCGAGAATCCCGCCGCAACTCGCGAAAAACCACGTGGTTCCCACCTCTTGGCAAGATGAGGCCCTTGCCCGCCACGGCGTCTCAAGGGAAGTCCCCTGTTCCGCCCTGAAGGGCGAAACGGTCCCTGACAGCCTTCCTGCGACCCCCAAAAGTCCCCCAACACGCCGGGTTCCCTCGAGGGGAACACCGAGGGTCCCGGCACCGCTTCCTCTGAGCCCCTTCTCCCCTCCTGATCGCGACAGGAGAGGCGATTCCCCTGCGTGGTCTGGAAGGGGTTCCCGGCCTTCCCGGCGCACCTCAGGATGAGGCCGGTCTCACGAGGAAATTCGAGACGAGCCACGTGGGTGGGGCCACATGCCGAACGCCCCCGATTCCCCGGTCCGCCCTTGAGAAGGACCTGAGGCCCGGACCCCTCTTCGAAGGCAACCCTGTGGGGGAAGGCACAACACGAAGGGGCACTGCCACCCCCGTGCATCGTCCGCAAAGACCCGCGGGTTCCACACACAGCTCGACGAGGGGCCTGAGACCCCCTGAGCAACTCGAGAGGCCAGCGGGGTTCCCTTCCTCAGACAAGACGAGGCCTGACTCGCCTGTCCCAACTCTGCAGGGACCCTGCGGTCGGAGTCCGAAACGGAGAGGAAGCCTGAGGTTCCTGCCTCCCCTCGAGGTGAGGCCCTCTTCCGTTGCGCCAGACCCAGCGGAGTCCCGAGGGGCCCCGCCACCTCCACAGGATCCCTCGCCTCTCAGAGGCACCCTGGGAAGTTCCCTAAGGTCCCCGGCAGAAGGCGAGGGACACGAGGGTTTCCCGCCGCCCCCCGAGAAAGACCTCGAGAGTCCTTCTTCAACGCGTCTCGAGGCCCTAGTCCCCTCCCGTGACTCGAGAGCCAGGACGCGCTCCCCCTCGCCACGCGCATGGAGACCTGACTTCCCTGGCGCCGCACGAGAGGCTCCCTGAGATCCTCGTCGTGCCTCGGGAGAAAACCCCCACGGGCGCCGCAGCTCGAGGAAACCCCTGAGACGCCCCCGTCCTCGCGAGCTGAGGGCCTTCTCTTCCTGCATGGCCTGGAGAGCAATCCCGGGTCCTCTCTCCAAACGGAAGAGGAGGCTGGACTCCCTTGAGGCCGCTCAGGGGGCTCCAAGAGACCCGCGTCGCGACTCGAGAGGAGAGCGGAGTCCTTGGCTTCCCCTCGAGACGAGGCCTGACTCCCCGGGGGAGCCTGGAATGCAACCCCGAGATCCCTGCCTTCCCTGGAGAGGAATATTAGGTCCCGGACACACGCCTAGGTGAGGTCTCTTCGGCCCTGCGGTGACTCGAGCGCAACCCCCAGCTTTCCCTCGCAACCCGAGGGGAAGATTGGGCTTCCCAGGGCCAACCCAAGGGGAAGGCTGAGATCCCCGTCGTAACTCGAGAATCCCGCCGCAACTCGAGAAAAACCACGTGGTTCCCACCTCTTGGCAAGATGAGGCCCTTGCCCGCCACGGCGTCTCAAGGGAAGTCCCCTGTTCCGCCCTGAAGGGCGAAACGGTCCCTGACAGCCTTCCTGCGACCCCCAAAAGTCCCCCGACACGCCGGGTTCCCTCGAGGGGATCACCGAGGGTCCCGGCACCGCTTCCTCTGAGCCCCTTCTCCCCTCCTGATCGCGACAGGAGAGGCGATTCCCCTGCGTGGTCTGGAAGGGGTTCCCGGCCTTCCCGGTGCACCTCAGGATGAGGCCGGTCTCACGAGGAAATTCGAGACGAGCCACGTGGGTTGGGCCACATGCCGAACGCCCCCGATTCCCCGGTCCGCCCTTGAGAAGGACCCGAGGCCCGGACCCCTATTCGAAGGCAACCCTGTGGGGGAAGGCACAACACGAAGGGGCACTGCCACCCCCGTGCATCGTCCGCAAAGACCCGCGGGTTCCACACACAGCTCGACGAGGGGCCTGAGACCCCCTGAGCAACTCGAGAGGCCAGCGGGGTTCCCTTCCTCAGACAAGACGAGGCCTGACTCTCCTGTCCCAACTCTGCAGGGACCCTGCGGTCGGAGTCCGAAACGGAGAGGAAGCCTGAGGTTCCTGCCTCCCCTCGAGGTGAGGCCCTCTTCCGTTGCGCCAGACCCAGCGGTGTCCCGAGGGGCCCCGCCACCTCCACAGGATCCCTCGCCTCTCAGAGGCACCCTGGGAAGTTCCCTAAGGTCCCCGGCAGAAGGCGAGGGACACGAGGGTTTCCCGCCGCCCCCCGAGAAAGACCTCGAGAGTCCTTCTTCAACGCGTCTCGAGGCCCTAGTCCCCTCCCGTGACTCGAGAGCCAGGACGCGCTCCCCCTCGCCACGCGCATGGAGACCTGACTTCCCTGGCGCCGCACGAGAGGCTCCCTGAGATCCTCGTCGTGCCTCGGGAGAAAACCCCCACGGGCGCCGCAGCTCGAGGAAACCCCTGAGACGCCCCCGTCCTCGCGAGCTGAGGGCCTTCTCTTCCTGCATGGCCTGGAGAGCAATCCCGGGTCCTCTCTCCAAACGGAAGAGGAGGCTGGACTCCCTTGAGGCCGCTCAGGGGGCTCCAAGAGACCCGCGTCGCGACTCGAGAGGAGAGCGGAGTCCTTGGCTTCCCCTCGAGACGAGGCCTGTCTCCCCGGGGGAGCCTGGAATGCAACCCCGAGATCCCTGCCTTCCCTGGAGAGGAATATTAGGTCCCGGACACACGCCTAGGTGAGGTCTCTTCGGCCCTGCGGTGACTCGAGCGCAACCCCCAGCTTTCCCTCGCAACCCGAGGGGAAGATTGGGCTTCCCAGGGCCAACCCAAGGGGAAGGCTGAGATCCCCGTCGTAACTCGAGAATCCCGCCGCAACTCGAGAAAAACCACGTGGTTCCCACCTCTTGGCAAGATGAGGCCCTTGCCCGCCACGGCGTCTCAAGGGAAGTCCCCTGTTCCGCCCTGAAGGGCGAAACGGTCCCTGACAGCCTTCGTGCGACCCCCAAAAGTCCCCCGACACGCCGGGTTCCCTCGAGGGGAACACCGAGGGTCCCGGCACCGCTTCCTCTGAGCCCCTTCTCCCCTCCTGATCGCGACAGGAGAGGCGATTCCCCTGCGTGGTCTGGAAGGGGTTCCCGGCCTTCCCGGCGCACCTCAGGATGAGGCCGGTCTCACGAGGAAATTCGAGACGAGCCACGTGGGTGGGGCCACATGCCGAACGCCCCCGATTCCCCGGTCCGCCCTTGAAAAGGACCCGAGGCTCGGACCCCTCTTCGAAGGCAACCCTGTGGGGGAAGGCACAACACGAAGGGGCACTGCCGCCCCCGTGCATTGTCCGCAAAGACCCGCGGGTTCCACACACAGCTCGACGAGGGGCCTGAGACCCCCTGAGCAACTCGAGAGGCCAGCGGGGTTCCCTTCCTCAGACAAGACGAGGCCTGACTCTCCTGTCCCAACTCTGCAGGGACCCTGCGGTCGGAGTCCGAAACGGAGAGGAAGCCTGAGGTTCCTGCCTCCCCTCGAGGTGAGGCCCTCTTCCGTTGCGCCAGACCCAGCGGATTCCCGAGGGGCCCCGCCACCTCCACAGGATCCCTCGCCTCTCAGAGGCACCCTGGGAAGTTCCCTAAGGTCCCCGGCAGAAGGCGAGGGACACGAGGGTTTCCCGCCGCCCCCCGAGAAAGACCTCGAGAGTCCTTCTTCAACGCGTCTCGAGGCCCTAGTCCCCTCCCGTGACTCGAGAGCCAGGACGCGCTCCCCCTCGCCACGCGCATGGAGACCTGACTTCCCTGGCGCCGCACGAGAGGCTCCCTGAGATCCTCGTCGTGCCTCGGGAGAAAACCCCCACGGGCGCCGCAGCTCGAGGAAACCCCTGAGACGCCCCCGTCCTCGCGAGCTGAGGGCCTTCTCTTCCTGCATGGCCTGGAGAGCAATCCCGGGTCCTCTCTCCAAACGGAAGAGGAGGCTGGACTCCCTTGAGGCCGCTCAGGGGGCTCCAAGAGACCCGCGTCGCGACTCGAGAGGAGAGCGGAGTCCTTGGCTTCCCCTCGAGACGAGGCCTGACTCCCCGGGGGAGCCTGGAATGCAACCCCGAGATCCCTGCCTTCCCTGGAGAGGAATATTAGGTCCCGGACACACGCCTAGGTGAGGTCTCTTCGGCCCTGCAGTGACTCGAGCGCAACCCCCAGCTTTCCCTCGCAACCCGAGGGGAAGATTGGGCTTCCCAGGGCCAACCCAAGGGGAAGGCTGAGATCCCCGTCGTAACTCGAGAATCCCGCCGCAACTCGAGAAAAACCACGTGGTTCCCACCTCTTCGCAAGATGAGGCCCTTGCCCGCCACGGCGTCTCAAGGGAATTCCCCTGTTCCGCCCTGAAGGGCGAAACGGTCCCTGACAGCCTTCCTGCGACCCCCAAAAGTCCCCCGACACGCCGGGTTCCCTCGAGGCGAACACCGAGGGTCCCGGCCCCGCTTCCTCTGAGCCCCTTCTCCCCTCCTGATCGCGACAGGAGAGGCGATTCCCCTGCGTGGTCTGGAAGGGGTTCCCGGCCTTCCCGGCGCACCTCAGGATGAGGCCGGTCTCACGAGGAAATTCGAGACGAGCCACGTGGGTGGGGCCACATGCCGAACGCCCCCGATTCCCCGGTCCGCCCTTGAGAAGGACCCGAGGCCCGGACCCCTCTTCGAAGGCAACCCTGTGGGGGAAGGCACAACACGAAGGGGCACTGCCACCCCCGTGCATCGTCCGCAAAGACCCGCGGGTTCCACACACAGCTCGACGAGGGGCCTGAGACCCCCTGAGCAACTCGAGAGGCCAGCGGGGTTCCCTTCCTCAGACAAGACGAGGCCTGACTCTCCTGTCCCAACTCTGCAGGGACCCTGCGGTCGGAGTCCGAAACGGAGAGGAAGCCTGAGGTTCCTGCCTCCCCTCGAGGTGAGGCCCTCTTCCGTTGCGCCAGACCCAGCGGAGTCCCGAGGGGCCCCGCCACCTCCACAGGATCCCTCGCCTCTCAGAGGCACCCTGGGAAGTTCCCGAAGGTCCCCGGCAGAAGGCGAGGGACACGAGGGTTTCCCGCCGCCCCCCGAGAAAGACCTCGAGAGTCCTTCTTCAACGCGTCTCGAGGCCCTAGTCCCCTCCCGTGACTCGAGAGCCAGGACGCGCTCCCCCTCGCCACGCGCATGGAGACCTGACTTCCCTGGCGCCGCACGAGAGGCTCCCTGAGATCCTCGTCGTGCCTCGGGAGAAAACCCCCACGGGCGCCGCAGCTCGAGGAAACCCCTGAGACGCCCCCGTCCTCGCGAGCTGAGGGCCTTCTCTTCCTGCATGGCCTGGAGAGCAATCCCGGGTCCTCTCTCCAAACGGAAGAGGAGGCTGGACTCCCTTGAGGCCGCTCAGGGGGCTCCAAGAGACCCGCGTCGCGACTCGAGAGGAGAGCGGAGTCCTTGGCTTCCCCTCGAGACGAGGCCTGACTCCCCGGGGGAGCCTGGAATGCAACCCCGAGATCCCTGCCTTCCCTGGAGAGGAATATTAGGTCCCGGACACACGCCTAGGTGAGGTCTCTTCGGCCCTGCGGTGACTCGAGCGCAACCCCCAGCTTTCCCTCGCAACCCGAGGGGAAGATTGGGCTTCCCAGGGCCAACCCAAGGGGAAGGCTGAGATCCCCGTCGTAACTCGAGAATCCCGCCGCAACTCGCGAAAAACCACGTGGTTCCCACCTCTTGGCAAGATGAGGCCCTTGCCCGCCACGGCGTCTCAAGGGAAGTCCCCTGTTCCGCCCTGAAGGGCGAAACGGTCCCTGACAGCCTTCCTGCGACCCCCAAAAGTCCCCCAACACGCCGGGTTCCCTCGAGGGGAACACCGAGGGTCCCGGCACCGCTTCCTCTGAGCCCCTTCTCCCCTCCTGATCGCGACAGGAGAGGCGATTCCCCTGCGTGGTCTGGAAGGGGTTCCCGGCCTTCCCGGCGCACCTCAGGATGAGGCCGGTCTCAAGAGGAAATTCGAGACGAGCCACGTGGGTGGGGCCACATGCCGAATGCCCCCGATTCCCCGGTCCGCCCTTGAGAAGGACCCGAGGCCCGGACCCCTCTTCGAAGGCAACCCTGTGGGGGAAGGCACAACACGAAGGGGCACTGCCACCCCCGCGCATCGTCCGCAAAGACCCGCGGGTTCCACACACAGCTCGACGAGGGGCCTGAGACCCCCTGAGCAACTCGAGAGGCCAGCGGGGTTCCCTTCCTCAGACAAGACGAGGCCTGACTCTCCTGTCCCAACTCTGCAGGGACCCTGCGGTCGGAGTCCGAAACGGAGAGGAAGCCTGAGGTTCCTGCCTCCCCTCGAGGTGAGGCCCTCTTCCGTTGCGCCAGACCCAGCGGAGTCCCGAGGGGCCCCGCCACCTCCACAGGATCCCTCGCCTCTCAGAGGCACCCTGGGAAGTTCCCGAAGGTCCCCGGCAGAAGGCGAGGGACACGAGGGTTTCCCGCCGCCCCCCGAGAAAGACCTCGAGAGTCCTTCTTCAACGCGTCTCGAGGCCCTAGTCCCCTCCCGTGACTCGAGAGCCAGGACGCGCTCCCCCTCGCCACGCGCATGGAGACCTGACTTCCCTGGCGCCGCACGAGAGGCTCCCTGAGATCCTCGTCGTGCCTCGGGAGAAAACCCCCACGGGCGCCGCAGCTCGAGGAAACCCCTGAGACGCCCCCGTCCTCGCGAGCTGAGGGCCTTCTCTTCCTGCATGGCCTGGAGAGCAATCCCGGGTCCTCTCTCCAAACGGAAGAGGAGGCTGGACTCCCTTGAGGCCGCTCAGGGGGCTCCAAGAGACCCGCGTCGCGACTCGAGAGGAGAGCGGAGTCCTTGGCTTCCCCTCGAGACGAGGCCTGACTCCCCGGGGGAGCCTGGAATGCAACCCCGAGATCCCTGCCTTCCCTGGAGAGGAATATTAGGTCCCGGACACACGCCTAGGTGAGGTCTCTTCGGCCCTGCAGTGACTCGAGCGCAACCCCCAGCTTTCCCTCGCAACCCGAGGGGAAGATTGGGCTTCCCAGGGCCAACCCAAGGGGAAGGCTGAGATCCCCGTCGTAACTCGAGAATCCCGCCGCAACTCGAGAAAAACCACGTGGTTCCCACCTCTTCGCAAGATGAGGCCCTTGCCCGCCACGGCGTCTCAAGGGAATTCCCCTGTTCCGCCCTGAAGGGCGAAACGGTCCCTGACAGCCTTCCTGCGACCCCCAAAAGTCCCCCGACACGCCGGGTTCCCTCGAGGCGAACACCGAGGGTCCCGGCCCCGCTTCCTCTGAGCCCCTTCTCCCCTCCTGATCGCGACAGGAGAGGCGATTCCCCTGCGTGGTCTGGAAGGGGTTCCCGGCCTTCCCGGCGCACCTCAGGATGAGGCCGGTCTCACGAGGAAATTCGAGACGAGCCACGTGGGTGGGGCCACATGCCGAACGCCCCCGATTCCCCGGTCCGCCCTTGAGAAGGACCCGAGGCCCGGACCCCTCTTCGAAGGCAACCCTGTGGGGGAAGGCACAACACGAAGGGGCACTGCCACCCCCGTGCATCGTCCGCAAAGACCCGCGGGTTCCACACACAGCTCGACGAGGGGCCTGAGACCCCCTGAGCAACTCGAGAGGCCAGCGGGGTTCCCTTCCTCAGACAAGACGAGGCCTGACTCTCCTGTCCCAACTCTGCAGGGACCCTGCGGTCGGAGTCCGAAACGGAGAGGAAGCCTGAGGTTCCTGCCTCCCCTCGAGGTGAGGCCCTCTTCCGTTGCGCCAGACCCAGCGGAGTCCCGAGGGGCCCCGCCACCTCCACAGGATCCCTCGCCTCTCAGAGGCACCCTGGGAAGTTCCCGAAGGTCCCCGGCAGAAGGCGAGGGACACGAGGGTTTCCCGCCGCCCCCCGAGAAAGACCTCGAGAGTCCTTCTTCAACGCGTCTCGAGGCCCTAGTCCCCTCCCGTGACTCGAGAGCCAGGACGCGCTCCCCCTCGCCACGCGCATGGAGACCTGACTTCCCTGGCGCCGCACGAGAGGCTCCCTGAGATCCTCGTCGTGCCTCGGGAGAAAACCCCCACGGGCGCCGCAGCTCGAGGAAACCCCTGAGACGCCCCCGTCCTCGCGAGCTGAGGGCCTTCTCTTCCTGCATGGCCTGGAGAGCAATCCCGGGTCCTCTCTCCAAACGGAAGAGGAGGCTGGACTCCCTTGAGGCCGCTCAGGGGGCTCCAAGAGACCCGCGTCGCGACTCGAGAGGAGAGCGGAGTCCTTGGCTTCCCCTCGAGACGAGGCCTGACTCCCCGGGGGAGCCTGGAATGCAACCCCGAGATCCCTGCCTTCCCTGGAGAGGAATATTAGGTCCCGGACACACGCCTAGGTGAGGTCTCTTCGGCCCTGCGGTGACTCGAGCGCAACCCCCAGCTTTCCCTCGCAACCCGAGGGGAAGATTGGGCTTCCCAGGGCCAACCCAAGGGGAAGGCTGAGATCCCCGTCGTAACTCGAGAATCCCGCCGCAACTCGCGAAAAACCACGTGGTTCCCACCTCTTGGCAAGATGAGGCCCTTGCCCGCCACGGCGTCTCAAGGGAAGTCCCCTGTTCCGCCCTGAAGGGCGAAACGGTCCCTGACAGCCTTCCTGCGACCCCCAAAAGTCCCCCAACACGCCGGGTTCCCTCGAGGGGAACACCGAGGGTCCCGGCACCGCTTCCTCTGAGCCCCTTCTCCCCTCCTGATCGCGACAGGAGAGGCGATTCCCCTGCGTGGTCTGGAAGGGGTTCCCGGCCTTCCCGGCGCACCTCAGGATGAGGCCGGTCTCAAGAGGAAATTCGAGACGAGCCACGTGGGTGGGGCCACATGCCGAATGCCCCCGATTCCCCGGTCCGCCCTTGAGAAGGACCCGAGGCCCGGACCCCTCTTCGAAGGCAACCCTGTGGGGGAAGGCACAACACGAAGGGGCACTGCCACCCCCGCGCATCGTCCGCAAAGACCCGCGGGTTCCACACACAGCTCGACGAGGGGCCTGAGACCCCCTGAGCAACTCGAGAGGCCAGCGGGGTTCCCTTCCTCAGACAAGACGAGGCCTGACTCTCCTGTCCCAACTCTGCAGGGACCCTGCGGTCGGAGTCCGAAACGGAGAGGAAGCCTGAGGTTCCTGCCTCCCCTCGAGGTGAGGCCCTCTTCCGTTGCGCCAGACCCAGCGGAGTCCCGAGGGGCCCCGCCACCTCCACAGGATCCCTCGCCTCTCAGAGGCACCCTGGGAAGTTCCCGAAGGTCCCCGGCAGAAGGCGAGGGACACGAGGGTTTCCCGCCGCCCCCCGAGAAAGACCTCGAGAGTCCTTCTTCAACGCGTCTCGAGGCCCTAGTCCCCTCCCGTGACTCGAGAGCCAGGACGCGCTCCCCCTCGCCACGCGCATGGAGACCTGACTTCCCTGGCGCCGCACGAGAGGCTCCCTGAGATCCTCGTCGTGCCTCGGGAGAAAACCCCCACGGGCGCCGCAGCTCGAGGAAACCCCTGAGACGCCCCCGTCCTCGCGAGCTGAGGGCCTTCTCTTCCTGCATGGCCTGGAGAGCAATCCCGGGTCCTCTCTCCAAACGGAAGAGGAGGCTGGACTCCCTTGAGGCCGCTCAGGGGGCTCCAAGAGACCCGCGTCGCGACTCGAGAGGAGAGCGGAGTCCTTGGCTTCCCCTCGAGACGAGGCCTGACTCCCCGGGGGAGCCTGGAATGCAACCCCGAGATCCCTGCCTTCCCTGGAGAGGAATATTAGGTCCCGGACACACGCCTAGGTGAGGTCTCTTCGGCCCTGCGGTGACTCGAGCGCAACCCCCAGCTTTCCCTCGCAACCCGAGGGGAAGATTGGGCTTCCCAGGGCCAACCCAAGGGGAAGGCTGAGATCCCCGTCGTAACTCGAGAATCCCGCCGCAACTCGAGAAAAACCACGTGGTTCCCACCTCTTGGCAAGAGGAGGCCCTTGCCCGCCACGGCGTCTCAAGGGAAGTCCCCTGTTCCGCCCTGAAGGGCGAAACGGTTCCTGACAGCCTTCCTGCGACCCCCAAAAGTCCCCCGACACGCCGGGTTCCCTCGAGGGGAACACCGAGGGTCCCGGCCCCGCTTCCTCTGAGCCCCTTCTCCCCTCCTGATCGCGACAGGAGAGGCGATTCCCCTGCGTGGTCTGGAAGGGGTTCCCGGCCTTCCCGGCGCACCTCAGGATGAGGCCGGTCTCACGAGGAAATTCGAGACGAGCCACGGGGGTGGGGCCACATGCCGAACGCCCCCGATTCCCCGGTCCGCCCTTGAGAAGGACCCGAGGCCCGGACCCCTCTTCGAAGGCAACCCTGTGGGGGAAGGCACAACACGAAGGGGCACTGCCACCCCCGTGCATCGTCCGCAAAGACCCGCGTGTTCCACACACAGCTCGACGAGGGGCCTGAGACCCCCTGAGCAACTCGAGAGGCCAGCGGGGTTCCCTTCCTCAGACAAGACGAGGCCTGACTCTCCTGTCCCAACTCTGCAGGGACCCTGCGGTCGGAGTCCGAAACGGAGAGGAAGCCTGAGGTTCCTGCCTCCCCTCGAGGTGAGGCCCTCTTCCGTTGCGCCAGACCCAGCGGAGTCCCGAGGGGCCCCGCCACCTCCACAGGATCCCTCGCCTCTCAGAGGCACCCTGGGAAGTTCCCTAAGGTCCCCGGCAGAAGGCGAGGGACACGAGGGTTTCCCGCCGCCCCCCGAGAAAGACCTCGAGAGTCCTTCTTCAACGCGTCTCGAGGCCCTAGTCCCCTCCCGTGACTCGAGAGCCAGGACGCGCTCCCCCTCGCCACGCGCATGGAGACCTGACTTCCCTGGTGCCGCACGAGAGGCTCCCTGAGATCCTCGTCGTGCCTCGGGAGAAAACCCCCACGGGCGCCACAGCTCGAGGAAACCCCGGAGACGCCCCCATCCTCGCGAGCTGAGGGCCTTCTTTTCCTGCATGGCCTGGAGAGCAATCCCGGGTCCTCTCTCCAAGCGTAAGAGGAGGCTGGACTCCCTTGAGGCCGCTCAGGGGGCTCCAAGAGAACCGCGTCGCGACTCGAGAGGAGAGCGGAGTCCTTGGCTTCCCCTCGAGACGAGGCCTGACTCCCCGGGGGAGCCTGGAATGCAACCCCGAGATCCCTGCCTTCCCTGGAGAGGAATATTAGGGCCCGGACACACGCCTAGGTGAGGTCTCTTCGGCCCTGCAGTGACTCGAGCGCAACCCCCAGCTTTCCCTCGCAACCCGAGGGGAAGATTGGGCTTCCCAGGGCCAACTCAAGGGGAAGGCTGAGATCCCCGTCGTAACTCGAGAATCCCGCCGCAACTCGAGAAAAACCACGTGGTTCCCACCTCTTGGCAAGAGGAGGCCCTTGCCCGCCACGGCGTCTCAAGGGAAGTCCCCTGTTCCGCCCTGAAGGGCGAAACGGTCCCTGACAGCCTTCCTGCGACCCCCAAAAGCCCCCCGACACGCCGGGTTCCCTCGAGGGGAACACCGAGGGTCCCGGCACCGCTTCCTCTGAGCCCCTTCCCCCTCCTGATCGCGACAGGAGAGGCGATTCCCCTGCGTGGTCTGGAAGGGGTTCCCGGCCTTCCCGGCGCACCTCAGGATGAGGCCGGTCTCACGAGGAAATTCGAGACGAGCCACGTGGGTGGGGCCACATGCCGAACGCCCACGATTCCCCGGTCCGCCCTTGAGAAGGACCCGAGGCCCGGACCCCTCTTCGAAGGCAACCCTGTGGGGGAAGGCACAACACGAAGGGGCACTGCCACCCCCGTGCATCGTCCGCAAAGACCCGCGGGTTCCACACGCAGCTCGACGAGGGGCCTGAGACCCCCTGAGCAACTCGAGAGGCCAGCGGGGTTCCCTTCCTCAGACAAGACGAGGCCTGACTCTCCTGTCCCAACTCTGCAGGGACCCTGCGGTCGGAGTCCGAAACGGAGAGGAAGCCTGAGGTTCCTGCCTCCCCTCGAGGTGAGGCCCTCTTCCGTTGCGCCAGACCCAGCGGAGTCCCGAGGGGCCCCGCCACCTCCACAGGATCCCTCGCCTCTCAGAGGCACCCTGGGAAGTTCCCTAAGGTCCCCGGCAGAAGGCGAGGGACACGAGAGTTTCCCGCCGCCCCCCGACAAAGACCTCGAGAGTCCTTCTTCAACGCGTCTCCAGGCCCTAGTCCCCTCCCGTGACTCGAGAGCCAGGACGCGCTCCCCCTCGCCACGCGCATGGAGACCTGACTTCCCTGGCGCCGCACGAGAGGCTCCCTGAGATCCTCGTCGTGCCTCGGGAGAAAACCCCCACGGGCGCCACAGCTCGAGGAAACCCCGGAGACGCCACCGTCCTCGCGAGCTGAGGGCCTTCTTTTCCTGCATGGCCTGGAGAGCAATCCCGGGTCCTCTCTCCAAACGGAAGAGGAGGCTGGACTCCCTTGAGGCCGCTCAGGGGGCTCCAAGAGACCCGCATCGCGACTCGAGAGGAGAGCGGAGTCCTTGGCTTCCCCTCGAGACGAGGCCTGACTCCCCGGGGGAGCCTGGAATGCAACCCCGAGATCCCTGCCTTCCCTGGAGAGGAATATTAGGGCACGGACACACGCCTAGGTGAGGTCTCTTCGGCCCTGCAGTGACTCGAGCGCAACCCCCAGCTTTCCCTCGCAACCCGAGAGGAAGATTGGGCTTCCCAGTGCCAACCCAAGGGGAAGGCTGAGATCCCCGTCGTAACTCGAGAATCCCGCCGCAACTCGAGAAAAACCACGTGGTTCCCACCTCTTGGCAAGATGAGGCCCTTGCCCGCCACGGCGTCTCAAGGGAAGTCCCCTGTTCCGCTCTGAAGGGCGAAACGGTCCCTGACAGCCTTCCTGCGAGCCCCAAAAGTCCCCCGACACGCCGGGTTCCCTCGAGGGGAACACCGAGGGTCCCGGCACCGCTTCCTCTGAGCCCCTTCTCCCCTCCTGACCGCGACAGGAGAGGCAATTCCCCTGCGTGGTCTGGAAGGGGTTCCCGGCCTTCCCGGCGCACCTCAGGATGAGGCCGGTCTCACGAGGAAATTCGAGACGAGCCACGTGGGTGGGGCCACATGCCGAACGCCCCCGATTCCCCGGTCCGCCCTTGAGAAGGACCCGAGGCCCGGACCCCTCTTCGAAGGCAGCCCTGTGGGAGAAGGCACAACACGAAGGGGCACTGCCACCCCCGTGCATCGTCCGCAAAGACCCGCAGGTTCCACACACAGCTCGACGAGGGGCCTGAGACCCCCTGAGCAACTCGAGAGGCCAGCGGGGTTCCCTTCCTCAGACAAGACGAGGCCTGACTCTCCTGTCCCAACTCTGCAGGGACCCTGCGGTCGGAGTCCAAAACGGAGAGGAAGCCTGAGGTTCCTGCCTCCCCTCGAGGTGAGGCCCTCTTCCGTTGCGCCAGACCCAGCGGAGTCCCGAGGGGCCCCGCCACCTCCACAGGATCCCTCGCCTCTCAGAGGCACCCTGGGAAGTTCCCTAAGGTCCCCGGCAGAAGGCGAGGGACACGAGGGTTTCCCGCCGCCCCCCCGAGAAAGACCTCGAGAGTCCTTCTTCAACGCGTCTCGAGGCCCTAGTCCCCTCCCGTGACTCGAGAGCCAGGACGCGCTCCCCCTCGCCACGCGCATGGAGACCTGACTTCCCTGGCGCCGCACGAGGGGCTCCCTGAGATCCTCGTCGTGCCTCGGGAGAAAACCCCCACGGGCGCCGCAGCTCGAGGAAACCCCGGAGACGCCCCCGTCCTCGCGAGCTGAGGGCCTTCTTTTCCTGCATGGCCTGGAGAGCAATCCCGGGTCCTCTCTCCAAACGGAAGAGGAGGCTGGACTCCCTTGAGGCCGCTCAGGGGGCTCCAAGAGACCCGCGTCGCGACTCGAGAGGAGAGCGGAGTCCTTGGCTTCCCCTCGAGACGAGGCCTTACTCCCCGGGGGAGCCTGGAATGCAACCCCGAGATGCCCGCCTTCCCTGGAGAGGAATATTAGGTCCCGGACACACGCCTAGGTGAGGTCTCTTCGGCCCTGCGGTGACTCGAGCGCAACCCCCAGCTTTCCCTCGCAACCCGAGGGGAAGATTGGGCTTCCCAGGGCCAACCCAAGGGGAAGGCTGAGATCCCCGTCGTAACTCGAGAATCCCGCCGCAACTCGAGAAAAACCACGTGGTCCCCACCTCTTGGCAAGAGGAGGCCCTTGCCCGCCACGGCGTCTCAAGGGAAGACCCCTGTTCCGCGCTGAAGGGCGAAACGGTCCCTGACAGCCTTCCTGTGACCCCCAAAAGTCCCCCGACACTCCGGGTTCCCTCGAGGGGAACACCGAGGGTCCCGGCACCGCTTCCTCTGAGCCCCTTCTCCCCTCCTGACCGCGACAGGAGAGGCGATTCCCCTGCGTGGTCTGGAAGGGGTTCCCGGCCTTCCCGGCGCACCTCAGGATGAGGCCGGTTTCACGAGGAAATTCGAGACGAGCCACGTGGGTGGGGCCACATGCCGAACGCCCCCGATTCCCCGGTCCGCCCTTGAGAAGGATCCGAGGCCCGGACCCCTCTTCGAAGGCCACCCTGTGGGTGAAGGCACAACACGAAGGGGCACTGCCACCCCCGTGCATCGTCCGCAAAGACCCGCGGGTTCCACACACAGCTCGACGAGGGGCCTGAGACCCCCTGAGCAACTCGAGAGGCCAGCGGGGTTCCCTTCCTCAGACAAGACGAGGCCTGACTCTCCTGTCCCAACTCTGCAGGGACCCTGCGGTCGGAATCCGAAACGGAGAGGAAGCCTGAGGTTCCTGCCTCCCCTCGAGGTGAGGCCCTCTTCCGTTGCGCCAGACCCAACGGAGTCCCGAGGGGCCCCGCCACCTCCACAGGATCCCTCGCCTCTCAGAGGCACCCTGGGAAGTTCCCTAAGGTCCCCGGCAGAAGGCGAGGGACACGAGGGTTTCCCGCCGCCCCCCGAGAAAGACCTCGAGAGTCCTTCTTCAACGCGTCTCGAGGCCCTAGTCCCCTCCCGTGACTCGAGAGCCAGGACGCGCTCCCCCTCGCCACGCGCATGGAGACCTGACTTCCCTGGCGCCGCACGAGAGGATCCCTGAGATCCTCGTCGTGCCTTGGGAGAAAACCCCCACGGGCGCCACAGCTCGAGGAAACCCCGGAGACGCCCCCGTCCTCGCGAGCTGAGGGCCTTCTTTTCCTGCATGGCCTGGAGAGCAATCCCGGGTCCTCTCTCCAAACGGAAGAGGAAGCTGGACTCCCTTGAGGCCGCTCAGGGGGCTCCAAGAGACCCGCGTCGCGACTCGAGAGGAGAGCGGAGTCCTTGGCTTCCCCTCGAGACGAGGCCTGACTCCCCGGGGGAGCTTGGAATGCAAGCCCGAGATCCCTGCTTTCCCTGGAGAGGAATATTAGGTCCCGGACACACGCCTAGGTGAGGTCTCTTCGGCCCTGCAGTGACTCGAGCGCAACCCCCAGCTTTCCCTCGCAACCCGAGGGGAAGATTGGGCTTACCAGGGCCAACCCAAGGGGAAGGCTGAGATCCCCGTCGTAACTCGAGAATCCCGCCGCAACTCGAGAAAAACCACGTGGTTCCCACCTCTTGGCAAGATGAGGCCCTTGCCCGCCACGGCGTCTCAAGGGAAGTCCCCTGTTCCGCCCTGAAGGGCGAAACGGTCCCTGACAGCCTTCCTGCGACCCCCAAAAGTCCCCCGACACGCCGGGTTCCCTCGAGGGGAACACCGAGGGTCCCGGCACCGCTTCCTCTGAGCCCCTTCTCCCCTCCTGACCGCGACAGGAGAGGCGATTCCCCTGCGTGGTCTGGAAGGGGTTCCCGGCCTTCCCGGCGCACCTCAGGATGAGGCCGGTTTCACGAGGAAATTCGAGACGAGCCACGTGGGTGGGGCCACATGCCGAACGCCCCCGATTCCCCGGTCCGCCCTTGTAAAGGACCCGAGGCCCGGACCTCTCTACGAAGACAGCCCTGTGGGGGAAGGCACAACACGAAGGGGCACTGCCACCCCCGTGCATCGTCCGCAAAGACCCGCGGGTTCCACACACAGCTCGACGAGGGGCCTGAGACCCCCTGAGCAACTCGAGAGGCCAGCGGGGTTCCCTTCCTCAGACAAGACGAGGCCTGACTCTCCTGTCCCAACTCTGCAAGGACCCTGCGGTCGGAGTCCGAAACGGAGAGGAAGCCTGAGGTTCCTGCCTCCCCTCGAGGTGAGGCCCTCTTCCGTTGCGCCAGACCCAGCGGAGTCCCGAGGGGCCCCGCCACCTCCACAGGATCCCTCGCCTCTCAGAGGCACCCTGGGAAGTTCCCTAAGGTCCCCGGCAGAAGGCGAGGGACACGAGGGTTTCCCGCCGCACCCCGAGAAAGACCTGGAGAGTCCTTCTTCAACGCGTCTAGAGGCCCTACTCCCCTCCCGTGACTCGAGAGCCAGGACGCGCTCCCCCTCGCCACGCGCATGGAGACCTGACTTCCCTGGCGCCGCACGAGAGGCTCCCTGAGATCCTCGTCGTGCCTCGGGAGAAAACCCCCACGGGCGCCACAGCTCGAGGAAACCCCTGAGACGCCCCCGTCCTCGCGAGCTGAGGGCCTTCTTTTCCTGCATGGCCTGGAGAGCAATCCCGGGTCCTCTCTCCAAACGGAAGAGGAGGCTGGACTACCTTGAGGCCGCTCAGGGGGCTCCAAGAGACCCGCGTCGCGACTCGAGAGGAGAGCGGAGTCCTTGGCTTCCCCTCGAGACGAGGCCTGACTCCCCGGGGGAGCCTGGAATGCAACCCCGAGATCCCTGCCTTCCCTGGAGAGGAATATTAGGTCCCGGACACACGCCTAGGTGAGATCTCTTCGGCCCTGCAGTGACTCGAGCGCAACCCCCAGCTTTCCCTCGCAACCCGAGGGGAAGATTGGGCTTCCCAGGGCCAACCCAAGGGGAAGGCTGAGATCCCCGTCGTAACTCGAGAATCCCGCCGCAACTCGAGAAAAACCACGTGGTTCCCACCTCTGGGCAAGAGGAGGCCCTTGCCCGCCACGGCGTCTCAAGGGAAGTCCCCTGTTCCGCCCTGAAGGGCGAAACGGTCCCTGACAGCCTTCCTGCGACCCCCAAAAGTCACCCGACACGCCGGGTTCCCTCGAGGGGAACACCGAGGGTCCCGGCACCGCTTCTTCTGAGCCCCTTCTCCCCTCCTGACCGCGACAGGAGAGGCGATTCCCCTGCGTGGTCTGGAAGGGGTTCCCGGCCTTCCCGGCGCACCTCAGGATGAGGCCGGTCTCACGAGGAAATTCGAGACGAGACACGTGGGTGGGGCCACATGCCGAACGCCCCTGATTCCCCGGTCCGCCCTTGAGAAGGACCCGAGGCCCGGACCCCTCTTCGAAGGCAACCCTGTGGGGGAAGGCACAACACGAAGGGGCACTGCCACCCCCGTGCATCGTCCGCAAAGACCCGCGGGTTCCACACACAGCTCGACGAGGGGCCTGAGACCCCCTGAGCAACTCGAGAGGCCAGCGGGGTTCCCTTCCTCAGACAAGACGAGGCCTGACTCTCCTGTCCCAACTCTGCAGGGACCCTGCGGTCGGAGTCCGAAACGGAGAGGAAGCCTGAGGTTCCTGCCTCCCCTCGAGGTGAGGCCCTCTTCCGTTGCGCCAGACCCAGCGGAGTCCCGAGGGGCCCCGCCACCTCCACAGGATCCCTCGCCTCTCAGAGGCACCCTGGGAAGTTCCCTAAGGTCCCCGGCAGAAGGCGAGGGACACGAGGGTTTCCCGCCGCCCCCCGAGAAACACCTCGAGAGTCCTTCTTCAACGCGTCTCGAGGCCCTAGTCCCCTCCCGTTACTCGAGAGCCAGGACGCGCTCCCCCTCGCCACGCGCATGGAGACCTGACTTCCCTGGCGCCGCACGAGAGGCTCCCTGAGATCCTCGTCGTGCCTCGGGAGAAAACCCCCACGGGCGCCGCAGCTCGAGGAAACCCCTGAGACACCCCTGTCCTCGCGAGCTGAGGGCCTTCTCTTCCTGCATGGCCTGGAGAGCAATCCCGGGTCCTCTCTCCAAACGGAAGAGGAGGCTGGACTCCCTTGTGGCCGCTCAGGGGGCTCCAAGAGACCCGCGTCGCGACTCGAGAGGAGAGCGGAGTCCTTGGCTTCCCCTCAAGACGAGGCCTGACTCCCCGGGGGAGCCTGGAATGCAACCCCGAGATCCCTGCCTTCCCTGGAGAGGAATATTAGGTCCCGGACACACGCCAAGGTGAGGTCTCTTCGGCCCTGCAGTGACTCGATCGCAACCCCCAGCTTTCCCTCGCAACCCGAGGGGAAGATTGGGCTTCCCAGGGCCAACCCAAGGGGAAGGCTGAGATCCCCGTCGTAACTCGAGAATCCCGCCGCAACTCGAGAAAAACCACGTGGTTCCCACCTCTTGGCAAGAGGAGGCCCTTGCCCGCCACGGCGTCTCAAGGGAACTCCCCTGTTCCGCCCTGAAGGGCGAAACGGTCCCTGACAGCCTTCCTGCGACCCCCAAAAGTCCCCCGACACGCCGGGTTCCCTCGAGGGGAACACCGAGGGTCCCGGCACCGCTTCCTCTGAGCCCCTTCTCCCCTCCTGATCGCGACAGGAGAGGCGATTCCCCTGCGTGGTCTGGAAGGTGTTCCCGGCGCACCTCAGGATGAGGCCGGTCTTCACGAGGAAATTCGAGACGAGCCACGTGGGTGGGGCCACATGCCGAACGCCCCCGATTCCCCGGTCCGCCCTTGAGAAGGACCCGAGGCCCGGACCCCTCTTCGAAGGCAACCCTGTGGGTGAAGGCACAACACGAAGGGGCACTGCCACCCCCGTGCATCGTCCGCAAGACCCGCGGGTTCCACACACAGCTCGACGAGGGGCCTGAGACCCCCTGAGCAACTCGAGAGGCCAGCGGGGTTCCCTTCCTCAGACAAGACGAGGCCTGACTCTCCTGTCCCAACTCTGCAGGGACCCTGCGGTCGGAGTCCGAAACGGAGAGGAAGCCTGAGGTTCCTGCCTCCCCTCGAGGTGAGGCCCTCTTCCGTTGCGCCAGACCCAGCGGAGTCCCGAGGGGACCCGCCACCTCCACAGGATCCCTCGCCTCTCAGAGGCACCCTGGGAAGTTCCCTAAGGTCCCCGGCAGAAGTCGAGGGACACGAGGGTTTCCCGCCGCCCCCCGAGAAAGACCTCGAGAGTCCTTCTTCAACGCGTCTTGAGGCCCTAGTCCCCTCCCGTGACTCGAGAGCCAGGACGCGCTCCCCCTCGCCACGCGCATGGAGACCTGACTTCCCTGGCGCCGCACGAGAGGCTCCCTGAGATCCTCGTCGTGCCTCGGGAGAAAACCCCCACGGGCGCCGCAGCTCGAGGAAACCCCTGAGACGCCCCCGTCCTCGCGAGCTGAGGGCCTTCTTTTCCTGCATGGCCTGGAGAGCAATCCCGGGTCCTCTCTCCAAACGGAAGAGGAGGCTGGACTCCCTTGAGGCCGCTCAGGGGGCTCCAAGAGACCCGCGTCGCGACTCGAGAGGAGAGCGGAGTCCTTGGCTTCCCCTCGAGACGAGGCCTGACTCCCCGGGGGAGCCTGGAATGCAACCCCGAGATCCCTGCCTTCCCTGGAGAGGAATATTAGGTCCCGGACACACGCCTACGTGAGGTCTCTTCGGCCCTGCAGTGACTCGAGCGCAACCCCCAGCTTTCCCTCGCAACCCGAGGGGAAGATTGGGCTTCCCAGGGCCAACCCAAGGGGAAGGCTGAGATCCCCGTCGTAACTCGAGAATCCCGCCGCAACTCGAGAAAAACCACGTGGTTCCCACCTCTGGGCAAGAGGAGGCCCTTGCCCGCCACGGCGTCTCAAGGGAAGTCCCCTGTTCCGCCCTGAAGGGCGAAACGGTCCCTGACAGCCTTCCTGCGACCCCCAAAAGTCCCCCGACACGCCGGGTTCCCTCGAGGGGAACACCGAGGGTCCCGGCACCGCTTCCTCTGAGCCCCTTCTCCCCTCCTGATCGCGACAGGAGAGGCGATTCCCCTGCGTGGTCTGGAAGGGGTTCGCGGCCTTCCCGGCGCACCTCAGGATGAGGCCGGTCTCACGAGGAAATTCGAGACGAGCCACGTGGGTGGGGCCACATGCCGAACGCCCCCGATTCCCCGGTCCGCCCTTGAGAAGGACCCGAGGCCCGGACCCCTCTTCGAAGTCAACCCTGGGGGGGAAGGCACAACACGAAGGGGCACTGCCACCCCCGTGCATCGTCCGCAAAGACCCGCGGGTTCCACACACAGCTCGACGAGGGGCCTGAGACCCCCTGAGCAACTCGAGAGGCCAGCGGGGTTCCCTTCCTCAGACAAGACGAGGCCTGACTCTCCTGTCCCAACTCTGCAGGGACCCTGCGGTCGGAGTCCGAAACGGAGAGGAAGCCTGAGGTTCCTGCCTCCCCTCGAGGTGAGGCCCTCTTCCGTTGCGCCAGACCCAGCGGAGTCCCGAGGGGCCCCGCCACCTCCACAGGATCCCTCGCCTCTCAGAGGCACCCTGGGAAGTTCCCTAAGGTCCCCGGCAGAAGGCGAGGGACACGAGGGTTTCCCGCCGCCCCCCGACAAAGACCTCGAGAGTCCTTCTTCAACGCGTCTCCAGGCCCTAGTCCCCTCCCGTGACTCGAGAGCCAGGACGCGCTCCCCCTCGCCACGCGCATGGAGACCTGACTTCCCTTTCGCCGCACGAGAGGCTCCCTGAGATCCTCGTCGTGCCTCGGGAGAAAACCCCCACGGGCGCCGCAGCTCGAGGAAACCCCTGAGACGCCCCCGTCCTCGCGAGCTGAGGGCCTTCTTTTCCTGCATGGCCTGGAGAGCAATCCCGGGTCCTCTCTCCAAACGGAAGAGGAGGCTGGACTCCCTTGAGGCCGCTCAGGGGGCTCCAAGAGACCCGCGTCGCGACTCGAGAGGAGAGCGGAGTCCTTGGCTTCCCCTCGAGACGAGGCCTGACTCCCCGGGGGAGCCTGGAATGCAACGCCGAGATCCCTGCCTTCCCTGGAGAGGAATATTAGGTCCCGGACACACGCCTAGGTGAGGTCTCTTCGGCCCTGCAGTGACTCGAGCGCAACCCCCAGCTTTCCCTCGCAACCCGAGGGGAAGTTTGGGCTTCCCAGGGCCAACCCAAGGGGAAGGCTGAGATCCCCGTCGTAACTCGAGAATCCCGCCGCAACTCGAGAAAAACCACGTGGTTCCCACCTCTTGGCAAGATGAGGCCCTTGCCCGCCACGGCGTCTCAAGGGAAGTCCCCTGTTCCGCCCTGAAGTGCGAAACGGTCCCTGACAGCCTTCCTGCGACCCCCAAGAGTCCCCCGACAGGCCGGGTTCCCTCGAGGGGAACACCGAGGGTCCCGGCACCGCTTCCTCTGAGCCCCTTCTCCCCTCCTGATCGCGACAGGAGAGGCGATTCCCCTGCGTGGTCTGGAAGGGGTTCGCGGCCTTCCCGGCGCACCTCAGGATGAGGCCGGTCTCACGAGGAAATTCGAGACGAGCCACGTGGGTGGGGCCACATGCCGAACGCCCCCGATTCCCCGGTCCGCCCTTGAGAAGGACCCGAGGCCCGGACCCCTCTTCGAAGTCAACCCTGGGGGGGAAGGCACAACACGAAGGGGCACTGCCACCCCCGTGCATCGTCCGCAAAGACCCGCGGGTTCCACACACAGCTCGACGAGGGGCCTGAGACCCCCTGAGCAACTCGAGAGGCCAGCGGGGTTCCCTTCCTCAGACAAGACGAGGCCTGACTCTCCTGTCCCAACTCTGCAGGGACCCTGCGGTCGGAGTCCGAAACGGAGAGGAAGCCTGAGGTTCCTGCCTCCCCTCGAGGTGAGGCCCTCTTCCGTTGCGCCAGACCCAGCGGAGTCCCGAGGGGCCCCGCCACCTCCACAGGATCCCTCGCCTCTCAGAGGCACCCTGGGAAGTTCCCTAAGGTCCCCGGCAGAAGGCGAGGGACACGAGGGTTTCCCGCCGCCCCCCGAGAAAGACCTCGAGAGTCCTTCTTCAACGCGTCTCTAGGCCCTAGTCCCCTCCCGTGACTCGAGAGCCAGGACGCGCACCCCCTCGCCACGCGCATGGAGACCTGACTTCCTTGGCGCCGCACGAGAGGCTCCCTGAGATCCTCGTCGTGCCTCGGGAGAAAACCCCCACGGGCGCCGCAGCTCGAGGAAACCCCTGAGACGCCCCCGTCCTCGCGAGCTGAGGGCCTTCTTTTCCTGCATGGCCTGGAGAGCAATCCCGGGTCCTCTCTCCAAACGGAAGAGGAGGCTGGACTCCCTTGAGGCCGCTCAGGGGGCTCCAAGAGACCCGCATCGCGACTCGAGAGGAGAGCGGAGTCCTTGGCTTCCCCTCGAGACGAGGACTGACTCCCCTGGGGAGCCTGGAATGCAACCCGAGATCCCTGCCTTCCCTGGAGAGGAATATTAGGTCCCGGACACACGCCTAGGTGAGGTCTCTTCGGCCCTGCAGTGACTCGAGCGCAACCCCCAGCTTTCCCTCGCAACCCGAGGGGAAGATTGGGCTTCCCAGGGCCAACCCAAGGGGAAGGCTGAGATCCCCGTCGTAACTCGAGAATGCCGCCGCAACACGAGAAAAACCACGTGGTTACCACCTCTTGGCAAGATGAGGCCCTTGGCCGCGACGGCGTCTCAAGGGAAGTCCCCTGTTCCGCCCTGAAGGGCGAAACGTTCCCTGACAGCCTTCCTGCGACCCCTAAAAGTCCGCCGACACGCCGGGGTCCCCCGAGGGGAACACCGAGTGTCCCGGCACCGCTTGCTCTGAGCCCCTTCTCCCCTCCTTATCGCGACAGGAGAGGCGATTCCCCTGCGTGGTCTGGAAGGGGTTCCCGGCCTTCCCGGCGCACCTCAGGATGAGGCCGGTCTCACGAGGAAATTCGAGACGAGCCACGTGGGTGGGGCCACATGCCGAACGCCCCCGATTCCCCGGTCCGCCCTTGAGAAGGACCCGAGGCCCGGAACCCTCTTCGAAGGCAACCCTGTGGGGGAAGGCACAACACGAAGGGGCACTGCCACCCCCGGGCATCGTCCGCAAAGACCCGCGGGTTCCACACACAGCTCGACGAGGGGCCTGAGACCTCCTGAGCAACTCGAGAGGCCAGCGGGGTTCCCTTCCTCAGAAAAGACGAGGCCTGACTCTCCGGTCCCAACTCTGCAGGGACCCTGCGGTCGGAGTCCGAAACGGAGAGGAAGCCTGAGGTTCCTGCCTCCCCTCAAGGTGAGGCCCTCTTCCGTTGTGCCCGACCCAGCGGAGTCCCGAGGGGCCCCGCCACCTCCACAGGATCCCTCGCCTCTCAGAGGCACCCTGGCATGTTCCCTAAGGTCCCCGGCAGAAGGTGAAGGAAACGAGGGTTTCCCGCCGCCCCCCGAGAAAGACCTCGAGAGTCCTTCTTCAACGCGTCTCGAGGCCCTAGTTCCCTCCCGTGACTCGAGAGCCAGGATGTGCTCCCCCTCGCCACGCGCATGGAAACCTGACTTCCCTGGCGCCACACGAGAGGCTCCCTGAGATCCTCGTCGTGCCTCGGGAGAAAACCCCCACGGGCGCCGCAGCTCGAGGAAACCCCTGAGACGCCCCCGTCCTCGCGAGCTGAGGGCCTTCTTTTCCTGCATGGCGTGGAGAGCAATCCCGGGTCCTCTCTCCAAACGGAAGAGGAGGCTGGACTCCCTTGAGGCCGCTCAGGGGGCTCCAAGAGACCCGCGTCGCGACTCGAGAGGAGAGCGGAGTCCTTGGCTTCCCCTCGAGACGAGGCCTGACTCCCCGGGGGAGCCTGGAATGCAACCCCGAGATGCCTGCCTTCCCTGGAGAGGAATATTAGGTCCCAGACACACGCGTAGGTGAGGTCTCTTCGGCCCTGCAGTGACTCGAGCGCAACCCCCAGCTTTCCCTCGCAACCCGAGGGGAAGATTGGGCTTCCCAGGGCCAACCCAAGGGGAAGGCTGAGATCCCCGTCGTAACTCGAGAATCCCGCCGCAACTCGAGAAAAACCACGTGGTTTCCACCTCTTGGCAAGATGAGGCCCTTGCCCGCGACGGCGTCTCAAGGGAAGTCCCCTGTTCCGCCCTGAAGGGCGAAACGGTCCCTGACAGCCTTCCTGCGACCCCCAAAATTCCCCCGACACGCCGGGGTCCCCCGAGGGGAACACCGAGTGTCCCGGCATCGCTTCCTCTGAGCCCCTTCTCCCCTCCTGATCGCGACAGGAGAGGCGATTCCCCTGCGTGGTCTGGAAGGGGTTCCCGGCCTTCCCGGCGCACCTCAGGATGAGACCGGTCTCACGAGGAAATTCGAGACGAGCCACGTGGGTGGGGCCACATGCTGAACGCCCCCGATTCCCCGGTCCGCTCTTGAGAAGGACCCGAGGCCCGGACCCCTCTTCGAAGGCAACCCTGTGGGTGAAGGCACAACACGAAGGGGCACTGCCACCCCCGTGCATCGTCGGCAATCACCCGCGGGTTCCACACACAGCTCGACGAGCGGCCTGAGACCCCCTGAGCAACTCGAGAGGCAAGCGGGGTTCCCTTCCTCAGACAAGACGAGGCCTGACTCTCCTGTCCCAACTCTGCAGGGACCCTGAAGTTGGAGTCCGTAATGGAGAGGAAGCCTGAGGTTCCTGTCTCCCTTCGAGATGAGGCCCTCTTCCAGTGCGCCAAACCCAGCTTAGTTCCGAGAGGCCCCGCCAACTCCACAGCATCCCTCACCTCTCAGAGGCTCCCTGGGAAGTTCCCTCAGGTCTCCGGCAGAAGTCGAGGGAAACGAGGGTTTCTCGTCGCCACCCGAGAAAGACCTCGAGAGTCCTTCTTCAACGTGTCTTGAGGCCCTAGTCCCCTCCCTGGAGTAGAAAGCAAAGACGCGCTCCCCCTCGCCTCCCCCATGGAGACCTGGCTTCCCTAGCGCCACACGAGAGGTTCCTGAGATCCTCGTCGTGCCTTGTGAGAAAACCCCCACGGGCGCCGCAGCTCGGGGAAACCCCTGAGACGCCCCCGTCCTCTCGAGGTGAGGGCCTTCTTTTCCTGTCTGTCCTAGAGAGCAATTCCGAGTCCTCTCTCCAAACTGAAGTGGAGGCTTGACTCCCTTGAGGCCACTCAGTGGGCTCCAAGAGATCCGCGTCGTGGCTCGAGAGGAGAGCGCAGTCCTTTGCTTCCCCTCGAGGCGTGGCCTGACTCCCCGGGGGAGTCTGGAGTGCGATCCCGAGATCCTTGTCTTTCCATGAGAGGACTATTAGGTCCTGGCCCCATGCCTAGATGAGGTCTCTTTGGCCCTGCAGTGACTCGAGCACAACCCCCAGCTTTCGCTCGCAACTCGAAGGGAAGTTTGGGCTTCCCAGGGCCAACACAAGAGGAAGCCTGAAATCCCCATCATAACTCGAGAATCCCGCCACAACTCGAGAAAAACCACGTGGTTCCATCGTCTTCGCAGCATGAGCCCCTTGCCCTGCACAGCGTCTCAAAAGATGTCCACGTTCCCACTGAAGTGCAAAACAGTACTTGGCACCCATGATGGCACCCCCAAAGTTCCCCAACATACATGCCTCACTCGAGGGGAACACCCATGTTCCCCACACCACATCATTTGAGCCCCTTCTCCCCTCCTGATTGCAACAGGAGTGTCAATTCTCCTGCTTTGTCTGGAAGGCGTTACCAATCTTCCCAGCGCACATCAGGATGAGGCCGGTCTCACGAGGAAATTGGAGATGTAGCCTCGTGGGTGGTGCCACATACGGAAAGACCCCATTTCCTGGTCCGCTATTAATAAGAACCCGATGCCCGTACACTTCTTCGAATGCATCCCGTTGGATGAAGGCACAACAAGGAGGGGCCCTGCACACCCGTGCATCTTTTGGAAAATTCTGCAGGTTCCACATACAGCTCGACAAGTGACCTGTTACCTCGTGAACAACTCGAGAGGCAAGCTAAGTTTCATTTCTCCACAGAATACGAGGCCTGACTCTCCTGTCCCAACTCTGCAGGAATCCTGAGATCGGAGTCTGAAATGGAGAGGAACCCTGAGGTTCCTTCCTCAACACGAGATGAGGCCCTCTTGCATTATACCACACCCAGTGGTGTCCCGAGTGGCCCCTCCCAACTCCACAGAATCCCTGATTTCTCAGAGGCACCATGTTAAGCTCCCTGAGGTCACCAGCACAAGTCGAGAAAAACCAGGGTTTCCTGCCGCAACCGGAAAAAGACCTTGAGAGTCGTTCTTCAACGCCTCTTGAGGCCCGATTCCCCTACCATGACTCGAGAGCAATGACGCGCTCCCCCTCCACACGTGCATGGAGACCTGTCTTTCCTGTCACCACACGAGAGACTCCCTGAGCTCCCCATCGTATCTTGTGAGAAACCCCATCCTTGCACCGCACCTCGAGAAAATGCACAAGACGCCCCCGTCATCACGTTATGAGGGCCTTCTTTTCCTGCATGGCCTGGAGAGCAATCCCGAGTCCTCTCTCCAATCTCCACAGGAGGCTTGACTCCCTTTAGGCCACACAATGGGCTCTAAGAGATACCCGTCGCGACTCAAGAGGAGAGGGGAGTCCATTCATTACCCTCTTGAAGAGGCCTGACTCCTCGGGAGGATCTGGAATGCAACTCCGAGATCCCTGTTGCCCCTTGAAAGGAACATTAGGTCCTAGACACAAGCCTAGATGAGGTCTCTTTTGCCCTGCAATAACTCGAGCCAACCCCCAGCTCTAGCTCTCAACTCGTATGGAAATTTGGACTTCCCTGGGCCAACACAAGAGGAAGCCTGAATTCCCTGCCACAACTCGAGAAAAACCACGTGGTTCCCCCGTCATCACAAGATGGGGCCCGTGCTCACTACGGCGTCTCAAGAGAAGTCCCACGTTCTGTGTTGAAGTGCAAAACGTTACTTGGCACCCTTAATGCGACCCCAAATGTTCCCCGACACACCGGTTTCATTTGAGGGGAACACCGAGGTTCCCGGCACCACTTCTTTTGAGCCCCTTCTCCCCTCCTGATAGCGACAAGAGGGTCGATTCCCCTGCTTTGACTTAAAGGAGTTCCCGACATTCACGGCGCACCTCAGGATGAAGCCGGACTCATGGGAAATTTCGAGACGTGGCCTCATGGGGGGTGCCACATGCCGAAAGACCCCGATTTCCCAGTACACTCTTGAGAAGAACCCGATGACCAGACACCTCTTTGAAGACAACCCTGTGGATGAAGGTACAACAAAAGGGGCACTGACACCCCTGTGCATCGTCTGGAAAAACCCGCAGGTTCCACATACAGCTCTACAAGAGGCCTGTCACCCCGTGAACAACTCGAGATGCAAGCGGATTTCCATTCCTCCACACAAGATGAGTCCTGACTCTCCTCTCCCAACTCTGCAGGAACATGCGATCCAAGGCAGAAATGAAGAGGAAACCTGATGTTCCTGCTTTATCTAAAGATGATGCCTTTTTCCATTTCACCAAACCCAGTGGAGTTCCGAGAGGTCACTCCCAACTCCACAGTATCCCTGATTTCACATAGGCACCTGAGAAGCTCCCTGACGTAACATGCATGAGTCGAGGGAACCCATGGTTTCCTGCCACAACCTGAGAAAGACCTTGAGAGTCCTTCTTCAATGCGTCTTGAGGTCCAAATCCCCTATCATGACAAGAGAGCAATGACGCACTCCCCCTCGCCACGCGCATGGAGACCTGACTTCCCTGGCGCCGCACAAGATGCTCCCTGAGCTCCCAGCCTTACCACGAGGGAAACACCACACTTGTGCCTCAGCTCGAGAAAACCAACGAGATGCCCCTGTCATCGCGAGATGAGGGCCTTCTTTTTCTGCATGGCCTGGAGAGCAATACCGAGTCCTCTCTCCAAAATCCACAGGAAGCTTGGCTCCCTGTAGGCCACTCAGTGGGCTCCAAGAGATATCCGTCGCGACTCGAGAGGAGAGTGGAGTCATTTGCTTCCCCTCGAGACGAGGCCTGACTCCCCGGGTGAGTCTGGAATGCAACCCCGAGATCCCTGTCGCCCCTGGAGAGGAACATTAGATCCTGGACACAAGCCAAGATGAGGTCTCTTTTTCCCTACAGTGACTTGTGCGCAATCCCCAGCTCTCCCTCGCAACTCGAATTGAAGATTGGACTTCCCTGGGCCAACACAAGAGGAAGCCTGAAATCCCCGTCGTAACTCGAGAATCCCGCCGTAACTGGAGAAAAACCAAGTGATTGCCCCATCATCGCAATATGAGGCACTTTCCCGCTACAGCGTCTCAAGAGTAGTCCCACGTTCCATCTTGAAGTGCGAAACAGTACTTGGCACCCTTGATGCGACCCCAAAAGTTCCCCAACATACCGGTCTCACTTGAGGGGAACACCGAAGTTCCCGGCACCATTTCTTTTGAGCGCCTTCTCCCCTCCTGATCACGACAGGAGGGTCGATTCCCCTGCTTTGTCTGCAAGGGTTTCCCGACCTTAACGGCGCACCTCAGGATGATGCCGGTCTCACGAGGAAGTTCGAGACGTAGCCTCGTGGGTGGTGCCACATGCCGAAAGACTCCGATTGCCCGGTCCGCTCTTGATAAGAACCTGATGCCTGGACACCCCTTAGAAGGCAACCCTGTGGATGAAGGCACAACACGAAGGGGCACAGACACACCCGTGCATCGTCTGGAAAAACCTACAGGTTCCACACACAGCTCGACACGTGGTCTGTCACCCCGTGCACAACTCGAGAGGCAAGCTGAGTTCCATTCTCCACACAGGACGAGGCCTGACTCTCCTGTCCCAAATCTGCTGGGACCCTGCAATCCGAATCAGAAATGGAGAGGAACCCTGAGGTTCCTGCCTCAACTCAAGATGAGGCCCTCTTCCATAGCACCAAAACCACTGGAGTCCCGAGAGGTCCCTCCAACCCACAGTGTCCCTGACTTCTCAGAGGCACCCTGACAAGCTCCCTGAGATCTCCGGCACAAGTCGATGGAACCCAGGGTTTCCTGCCGCAACCCGAGAAAGATTGGACAGTCCTTCTTTGATGCGTCTTGAGGCCCGATTCCCCTACCATGTCTCAAGAGCAATGAAGCACTCCCAGTACCCATGCGCATGGAGACTTAACTTCCCTGGCACCTCACGAGAGGCTCCCTGAGGTCCCCGTCGTACCTCGTGAGAAACCCCACACTGGCGCCGCAGCTCGAGAAAACCCACGAGACGCCCCCGTTATCGTGAGATGAGGGCCATCATTAACTGCATGGCCTGGAGGGCAATCCCGAGTCGTCTCTCCAAACTCCACGGGAGGCTTGACTCACTAAGGCTACTCAGTGCGCTCAATAGGTACCCGTCGCGACTCGAGAGGAAAGCGGAGTACTTTGCTTCCCCTAGAAACAAGGCCGGACTTCCCGGGTGAGTCTGGAATGCCACCCCGAGATCCCTGTCACCCATGGAGAGGAATATTCGGTCCTGGACACAAGCCTAGATATGGTCTATTTTGCCCTGCAGTGACTCGAGTGGGATCCCAGCTCACCCTCGCAACTCGAATGAAAGATTGGACTTCCATGGGCCAACACAGGAGGAAATCTGAATTCCCCGTCGAAACTCGAGACTCCCGCCGCAATGCGAGAAAAACCACGTGGTTCACTCGTCATCCCAAGATGAGGCCCTGGCCCGCTACAGCGTCTCAAGTGAAGTCCCACGTTCCGTCTTGAAGTGCGAAATGCTACTTTTCACCCTTGATGTAACCCCAAAAGTTCCCCGACACACCGTTCTCACCGAGGGGAACACCGAAGTTCCCGGCACCACTTCATCTGATGACTTTCTCCCCTCCTGATCACGACAGGAGGGTAAATTCCCCTGCTTTGTCTGGAAGGAGTTCCCGCCCATCCCGGCGCACCTAAGGATGAGGCCTTTCTCAGGAGGAAATTCGAGACGTAGCCTCGTGGGTGGTGCCACATGCCGAAAGACCCCGATTGTGTGGTCCGCTCTATATAAGAACCCGATGCCCGGACACCACTTCGAAGGCAACCCTGTGGATGAAGGCACAACAGAAGGGTTACTAAAACTCCCGTGCATCGTCCAGAAAAACCCGCAGGTTCTACACACAGCTCGACAAGTGGAATGTCACCCCGTGAACAACTCGATAGGCAAGCAGAGTTCGTTTCCTCCACACAAGACGAGGCCTGACTCTCCTGTCCCAACTCTTCAGGGACCCTGCCATCCGAGTCAGAAATGGAGAGGAAACCTGAGGTTCCTGCCTCAACTCGAGATGAGGCCCTCTTGCATTGCACCAAACCCAGATGAGTCGCGAGAGGCCCCTCCCAACTCCACAGTATCCCTGAATTCTCAGAGGCACCTTGAGAATCTACCTGAGGTCACCGGCACAAGTCGAGGGAACCTAGGGTTTCCTGCTGCAACCCGAGAAAGACCTTGAGAGTCCTTCGGCGCGTCTTGAGGCCCGATTCCCCTACCATGACTCGAGAGCAAAGACCCGCTCCCCATCGCCATGCGCATGGAGACCTGACTTCCCTGACGCCTGAAGAGAGTCTCCCTGAGCTCCCCGTCGTACGTCTTTGGAAACCCCATTCAGGCACCGCAGCTCGAGAAAACCCACGATACGCCCCCGTCATCACGAGATGAGGGACTTCTTTCCTGCCTGGCATGGAGAGCAAAACCGAGTCCTCTCTCCAGACTCCACAGGAGGCTTGACTCTCTTTAGGCCTCTCAGTTGGCTCCAAGAGATACCTGTCAGGACTTGAAGGGAGAGCGGAGTCCTTTGCTTCCCCTCGAGACGAGGCCTGACTCCCCGTGTGAGTCTGGAATGCAACCCCGAGTTCCTGTCGCACCTGGAGAGGAAAACTCGGTCCTGGACACAAGCCTAGATGAGGTCTATTTTGCACTGCAGTTACTAGAGAGCAATCGCCAGCTCTCCCTTGCAAATCGAATGGAAGATTGGACTTCCCTGGGCCAACACAAGAGGAAGCCTGAATTCCCCGTTGTAACTCGAGAATCCCGCCGCAGCTTGAGAAAAACCACGTGGCTCCCCCGTCATCGCAAGATGAGGCCCTTGGCCACTACAGCGTATCAAGAGAAGTCCCACGTTCCATCCTGAAGTACAAAACGGTACTTGGCACCCTTGATGCGACCCCCAAAGTTCCCTGACATACCGGTCTCACTCGAGGGAAACACCAAAGTTCACGGCACCACTTCCTGTGAGCCACTTCACCCCTCCTGATCGCGACAGGAGGGTCGATTCCCATGCTTTTTCTGCAAGGGTTCCCGACGTTCCCCGTGAACCTCCGGATGAGGCCGGTCTCATGAGGAAATTCGAAAAGTAGCCTCATGGTTGGTGCCACATGTTGAAAGATCCCGAATTCCCGGTCCACTCTAGATAAGAACCTGAGGCCCGGACATCTCTTCGAAGGCAACCCTTTAGATGAAGGCACAACATGAAAGGACATTGACATCCCCATGCATCGTCTGGAAAAACCCGCCGATTCCACTCACAGCTCCAAATGTGGACTGTCACCCCGTGAACAACTCGAGAGGCAAGTGAAGTTGCATTCCTTCACACAAGACGAGGCCTTACTCTCCTGTCCCAACTCTTCAGGGACCCTGCGATCGGAGTCAGAAATGGAGAGGAACCCTGAGGTTCCTGCCTCAACTAGAGAAGAGGCTCTCTTCCATTGAACCAAACTCAGTGGTGTCCCGAGAGGCCCCTCCCAACACCACAGTATCCCTGAATTCTCAGAGGCTCCCTGAGAAGCTACCTGAGGTCACTGGCACAAGTCGAGGGAACCCAGAGTTTCCTGAAGTAACCCGAGAAAGACTTGGAGAGTCCTTTTTCAACGTCTCTTGATGCCCGATTCCCCTACCATGACTCCAGAGCAAGGACACGCTCCCATCGCCACAAGCAGGAAAACTGACTTCCTTAGTACCACACAAGAGGCTCCCTGAGTACCCCATCATACCTCGTGAGAAAACCCACAGTGGCGCCGCAGTTCGAGAAAAGCCACAAGATGCCCCCGTCAAGGAGAGATGGGGGCCTTCTTTTCCTGCTTGACCTGGAGAGCAATCCCTGGTCCTCTCTCCAAACTTCACAGGAGGATTGACTCCCTTTAGGCCACTCAGTTGGGTCCAAGAAATACCCGGTGCGACTCGAGAGGAGAGCGGAGTCCTTTGCTTCCCTCGAGACGAGGCCTGACTCCCCTGGTGAGTTTGGAATGCAACCCCGAGATCCCTGTCGCCCCTGGAGTGGAACATTATGTCCTAGACACAAGCCTAGATGAGGTCTATTTTGCCCTACAGTGAATCGAGAGCAACCTCCATCTCTCCCTCACAATTTGAATGGAAGATTGGTCTTCCCACGGTCAACACAAGAGGAAGTCTGAATTTCCCATCATAATTCGAGAATTCAGCCTCAAGTCTTAAAAACCATGTGGTTCCCCCTTCATCGCAATATGAGGCCCTTGCCAGCTAGAGTCTCAACAGAAGTCCCACATTCCATCTTAAAGTTCGAAATGCTACTTGGCACCCTTGATGCGACCCCAAAGTTCCCCAACATACCGGTCTCACTCCAGGGGAACACCGAAGTTCCGGGCGTCTCCAGGGAAGTCCCATGTTCCGTCCTTAAGTGCGAAACGGTACTTGACACCCTTGATGCGACCGAAAAAGTTCCCCGACACGCTGGGTTCCCTCGAGGGGAACACCGAGGGTCCAGGCACCACTTCATCTGAGCCCCTTCTCCCCTCCTGATCGTGACAGCAGAGTCGATTCCCCTGCTTTCTCTGGAAGGGGTTCCCGGCCTTCCTGGTGCACCTCAGGATGAGGCCGGTCTCAGGAGGAAATTCTTGACTAGCCATGTGTGAGGTGCCACGTGCCGAACGACCCTGATTTTCCGATCCGCTCTTGATAAGAACCCGATGCCCGGACACCTCTTCAAAGGCAACCCTGTGAGTGAAGGCACAACACGAAGGGGAACTGACACCCTCGTGCATCATCCAGAAAAACCCGCAGGGTCTACACACAGCTCGACAAGGGGCCTGAGACTCCCGGAACAACTCGAGAGGCAACCAGAATTCCATTCCTCAGACAAGACGTGGCATGACTCTCCTGTCCCAACACTGAACGGACCGTGCAGTCGGAGTCAGAATCGGAGAGGAAACCTGAGGTTCCTGCCTCCCCTCGAGATGAGGCACTCTTCCATTGCGCTGAACCCAGCAGAGTCCCGAGAGGCCCTGCCAACTCCACAGTATCCCTCACCTCTCAGATGCACCCTGGGAAGTTCCCTATAGTCCCTTGCAGAAGTCGAGGGAAACGAGGGTTTCCCGCCGCCACCCGAGAAAGACCTCGAGAGTCCTTCTTCAACGCGTCTCGAGGCCCTAGTCATTTCCCATGACTCGAGAGTGATGACCAGCTCCCCCTCGCCATGCGCATGGAGACATGAGTTCCCTGGCGCCGCACGAGAGGCTCCCTGAGGTCCTCGTCGTGCCTCGTGAGAAAACCACCACGGGCGCCACAGCCTGAGGAAACCCATGAGACGCCCCCGTCATTGCGAGATGAGGGCCTTCTTTTCCTGCCTGTCCTGGAGAGCAATCCCGAGTCCTCTCTCCAAACTGAAGAGGAGGCTCGACACCCTTGAGTCCACTCATTGGGCTCCAAGAGATCCGTGTCGCGACTTGAGAGGAAAGCGGAGTCCTCTGCTTCCCCTCGAGGCGAGGCCTGACTCCCCAGGGGAGTCTGGAATGGAAACCCGAGATCCCTGTCTTCCCTTGAGAGGAATATTAGGTCCTGGACACACGCCTAGATGAGGTCTCTTTGGCCCTGTAGTGACTCGAGCAGAACCCCCAGCTTTCCTTCGCAACTCCAGGGGAAGATTGGGCTTCCCAGGGCCAACCCAAGAGGAAGCCTGATATCCCCGTCGTTGTCGAGAATCCAGACGCAACTCGAGAAAAACGACGTGGTTCCAACGTCTTCACAGGATAAGGCCCTTGCCCGCTACAGCGTCTCCAGGGAAGTCCCATGTTCCGTCCTGAAGTGGGAAACGGTACTTGGCTCCCTTGATGCGACCTCTAAAGTTCCCTGAAACGCCGGGTTCCCTCGAGTGGAACACCTAGAGTCCTGGCCCCACTTCATCTGAGCCCCATCTCCCCTCCTGATCTCGACAGGAGAGTCGATTCCCCTGCTTTGTGTGGAAGGTGTTCCCGGCCTTCCCGGCGCACCTCAGGATGATGCTGGTCTCACGAGGAAATTCGAGATGAGCCACGTGGGTGGTGCCACATGCCGAACGACCCCGATTTCCCGGTCCGCTCTTGAAATGAACCCGATGCTCGGACACCTCTTTGAAGGCAACCCTGTGGGGGAAGGCACAAAATGAAGGGGCAATGACACCCCCGTGCATCTTCTGGAAACACCCGCAGGTTCCACACACAGCTCGACAAGGGGCCTGAGACCCACTGAATGACTCGAGAGGCAAGCAGAGTTCCATTACTCAGACAAGACGAGGCCTGACTCTCCTGTCCCAACCCTGCAGGGACCCTGCAGTCGGAGTCTGAAATGGAGAGGAAGCCTGAGGTTCCTGCCTCCAATCGAGATGAGGCCCTCTTTCATTTCGTCAAACCTAGTGGAGTCCCGAGAGGCCCCTCTAACTCCTCAGTATCCCTTACCTCTCAGAGGCACCTGGGAAGTTCCCTAAGGTCCCCTGTAGAGGTCGAGGGAAACGAGTGTTTCCCGCCCCAACCCAAGAAAGACCTCGAGAGTCCTTCTTAAATGCGTCTTGAGGCCCTAGTCCCTCCCATGACTCCAGAGCAATGACGCGATCTGCCTGGCCACACTCATGGAGGCCTGACTTCTCTGGCGCCGCACGAGAGGCTCCCTGAGCTCCCCATCATATCTCGTGAGAAACTCCACACTGGCGCCACAGCTCGAGAAAAACCCATGAGACGCTCCCGTCATCACGAGAGGAGGGCCATCTTTAACTGCATGGTATGCAGATCAAGCGTGAACCTTCTGTCCAAGCTACACAGGACGCTTGACTCCCTTTAGGCCACTCATTGGGCTCCAAGAGTTACACGTCGCGACTCGAGAGGATAGTGGAGTCCTTTGCTTCCACTCGAGACGAGGCGTGACCCACCGGGTGAGACTGGAATGAGACCCCGATATCCCTGTCGCCCCTGGAGAGGAACATTACGTCCTGGACCCAAGCCTAGATGAGGACTCTTTGCCCTGAAGTGACTCGAGAGCAACCCACAGCTCTCTCTGACAAGTTGAATGGAAGATTGGACTTCCTGGGCCAACACAAGAGGAAGCCTGAATTCCCCGTTGTAACTCGAGAATCCCGCCTCAACTCGAGAAAAACCACGTGTTTCCCTCGTCATCGCAATATGAGGCCCTTGCCCGCTAGAGCATCTCCAGAGAATTCCCACGTTCCGTCTTGAAGTGCGAAACTATGCTTGGCACCATTGATGCGACCTCAAAAGTGCCGTGACATACCGGTCTCACTCGAGGGGACCACCGAGGTTCCCGGCACCACTTCATCTGAGCCCCTTCTCCCCTTCTGATCGCGACCGGTGGGTCGATTCCCCTGCTTTGTCTGCAAGGGGTTCCCTACCTTCCCGGCGAACCTCAGGATGAGGCCGGTCTCCCGAGGAAATTCGACACGTAGCCTCGTGGATGGTACCACATGCTGAAAGACCCCAATTTTCTGGTACGCTCTTGAAAAGAACCCGATGCCCGGACACCTCTTTGAAGGCAACCCTGTGGATGAAGGCACAACACGAAGGGGCACTGACACCCCTGTGCATCGTCCGGAAAAACCCGCAGGTTCCACACTCAGCTCAACAAGTGGCCTGTCACTCTGTGAACAACTCAAAAGGCAAGCGGAGATCCATTCCTCCACAGAAGACGAGGCGTGACTCTCTTGTCCATACTCGGCAGGTATCTGCGACCCGAGTCAGAAATGGAGAGGACCCCTGAGGTTCCTGCCTCCATTCGAGATGAGGCCCTCTTCGATTGCACCAAACCCAGTTGAGTAACGAAAGGCCCCTCCCAAATCCACAGTGTCCCTGACTTCTCAGAGGCACCCTGAGAAGTTGCCTGAGGTCACCGACACAAGTCGAGGGAACCCAGGGTTCCCTGCCGCAACCCGAGAAAGACCTCGAGAGTCCTTCTTCAATGCGTCTTGAGGCCAGATTCGCCTACTATGACTCGAGAGCAATCACGCACTCCCCTTCACCACACACACGGAGACCTGACGTCCCTAGCACCACACGAGAGGCTCTCTGAACTCCCCGTCGTACCTCGTGAGAAATCTGATACTGGCGCCGCAGCTGGAGAAAACCCACGAGACGCCCCCGTCATCGCGAGATGAGGGCCTTTTTTCCTGCATGGCCAGGAAAACAATCCCGAGTCATCTCTCCAAACTCCATAGGAGGCTTCACTCCCTTTACGCCACGCAGTGGGCTCCAAGAGATACCCGTCGCGACTCGACAGGAGAGCGGAGTCCTTTTTTCCCCCTCAAGACGAGGCCTGACTCTCCGGGTGAGTCGAGAATGCAACCCTGAGATCCCTGTCGGCCCAGTAGTGGAACACTAGGTCCTGGACACAAGCGTAGATGAGGTCTATTTTGCCCTGCAGTGACTGGAGAGCAATCCCCAGTTCTAACTTGCAACTCGAATGGAATACTGGATTTTCCTGGCGCCACACAAGAGGCTCCCTGAGATCCCGGTGGTACTTCTTGAGACACCCCACACTGGCGCCGCAGCTCGAGAAAACCCACGAGATGCCACCGTCATTTCGAGATGAGGGCCTTCTTTTCCTGCATGGCCTGGAGTCCAATCCCGAGTCCTCTCTCCAAACTCCACAGGAGGCTTGACTCCCTTTAGTACACACATTGGGCTCCAAGAGATACCCATCGAGACTCGAGACGAGAGCGGAATTCTTTGCTTACCCTCGAGGTGAGAACTGACTCCCCGGATGAGTCTGGAATGCAAACCCGAGATCCCTGTCGCCCCTGGAGAGCAACGTTAGATCCTGGACACAAGCCTAGATTAGGTCTCTTTTGCCCTGCAGTGACTCTAGTGCAATCCCCAGCTCCCCCTCGCAACCCGAATGGAAGATTGGATTTCAAGGCCAACAAGAGGAAGCCTAAATTCCTGGTCATAACTCGAGAATCCCGCTGCAACTCGAGCAAAACCACGTGGTTCTCCCGTCATCGCAAGATGAGGCCCTTGCCCGCTACAGCGTTTCAAAAGATTTCCCAGGTTCGGTCTTGAAGTGCAAAAAGGTACTTGGCACCCTTGATGCGACCCCAAAAGTCCCCCAACACGCCGGTCTCACTCAAGGGGAACACCGAGGTTCCCGGCACCACTTCATTTAAGCCCCTTCTCCCCTCCTGATCGTGACCGGTGGGTCGATTCCCCTGCTTTGTCTGCAAGGGGGCCCGACCTTCCCTGCACAACTCAGGATGAGGCCGGTCTCATGGGGAAATTCGATACGTAGCTTTGTGGGTGGTGCCACTTGCTGAAAGACTCCAATTTCCCGGTCCACTCTTGATAAGAGTCCGATGCTCGGACACCTCTTGGAAGGCAGCCTTGAGTATGAAGGTACAACACGAAGGGGCACTAACACACCTGTGCATCATCCGGAAAAACGGGCAGGTTACATACACAGCTCGACAAGTGGCCTGTCACCTCGAGAACAACTCGAGAGGCAAGAGGAGTCCCATCCTCCAGAAAAGACGAGGCCTGACTCTCCTGTACCAACATGCAGGGACCTTGCGATCTGAGTCAGAAATGGAGAGGAACACTGAGGTTCCTGCTTCAACTCGAGATGAGTCCCTCTTACATTCCACCAAATGCGGAGGAGTCTCGAGAGGCCCCTCCAAACTGCACAGTATCCCTGACTTCTCAGAGGCACTCTGAGAAGCTCCCTGAGGTCGCAGGCACAAGTCAAGGGAACCCTGGGTTTTATGCAGTGACCCGAGAAAGACCTCGAGAGTCCTTCTTCAACCCGTCTTGAGGCCCGATTACCCTACCATGACTCGAGAGCAATGACGAACTCCCCCTAGCCATCTCATGGGGACCTGACTTCCCTGGCGCCACACGAGAGGCTCCCTGAGCTCCCTCTCGTACCTCGTCAGAAACCTGGAACTAGCGCGGCAGTCTAGAAAACCCACGAGACGCCACCGTCATCGCGAGATGAGGGCCTTCTTTTCCTGCATGGCCTGGAGAGGAATCCCGAGTCCTCTATCCAAACACCACAGGAGGCTTGACTCCCTTTAGGGCACACAGTGGGCTCCAAGAGATACCCATCGCGACTCAAAAGGACAGCGGAGTTCTTTGCTTCCCCTCGAGACGAGGCCTGATTCCCCGGGTGAGTCTGGTATGCAACCCCAAGATCCCTGTCGCCCCTAGGGACGAGCATTAAGTCCTGGACACAAGCCTAGATGAGGTCTATTTTGCCCTGCAGTGACTCGAGGGCAATCCCCAGCTCTCCCTTGAAACTCGAATGGAAGATAGGACTTCCCTGGGCCAACACATGAGGAAGACTGTATTCCCCGTCGAAACTCGAGAATCCCGCCACAACTCGAGAAACGCCACGTGGTTCCCCCGTCATCGCAAGATGAGGCCCTTGCCCCCTACAGCGTCTCAAGAGAAGTCCCACGTTCCGTCTTGAAGTGCGAAACGGTATTGGCACTCTTGATGCGACCTCAAAAGTTCCTCGACACACTGGTCTGACTCGAGGAGAACACCGAGGTTCCCGGCACCACTACATCTGGGCCCCTTCTCCCCTCCTGAACGCGACAGGAGGGTCGATTACCCTGTTTTGTCTTGAAGGGGTTTCCGCCTTTCGCGGTGCATCTCAGGATGAGGCCGGTCTCACGAGGATATTCGAGACATAGCCTCGTGGATGGTGACACATGCCGAAAGACCCCGATTACCCGGTTCGCTCTTGATAAGATCCCAATGCCCGGACACCTCTTTGAAGATAACCCTTTTGATGAAGGCACAACACGAAGGGGCACTGACACCCCCGGTTATCGTCCGGAGAAACCCGCAGGTACCACACACAGCTCGAGAAGTGACCTGTCACCCCGTGAACAACTGGAGAGGCAAGCAGAGTTCCATTCCTCCACACAAGACGAGGCCTGACTCTCCTGTTCGAACTCTGCAGCGAAACTGCGATCCGAGTCAGACCTGGCCCAGGGGAAGTCAGGAGAGGAAACATGAGTTTCCTGCCTCCACTCGAGATGAGGCCCTCTTCCATTGCACCGAACCCAGTGGAGTCCCGAGAGGCCCCTCCCAACTGCACAGTATCCCTGACTTCTCAGAGGCACCCTTAGACCTTCCTGAGATCACCGGCACAAGTCGAGGGAACCAAGGGTTTCCTGCCCCAACCCGTAAAAGACCTCGAGAGTCCTTCTTCAACGCGTCTTGAGGTGCGATTCCCCTACCATGACTCGAGAGCAATGACGCGCTCCCCCTAGCCACGCGCATAGAAACCTGACTGCCCTGGCACAACGTGAGAGGCTCACTGAGCTCCCAGTCTTACTTCGTGAGAAACCCCACACTAGCGCCACAGCTCGAGAAAACCTACGAGACGCCCCAGTCATCGGGAGATGAGGGCCTTCATTTCCTGCATTGCCTGGAGAGCAATCCCGTGTCCTCCCTCCAAACACCAGAGGAGGTTTGACTCCCTTTAAGCCACTCAGTGGGCTCCAAGACATACCCGTCCGACTCGAGAGGAGAGCAGAGTCCTTTGCTTCCCCTCGAGACGAGGCCTGACTCCAAGGTGAGTCTGGAATGCAACCCCGAGATTTCTGTCGAGCCTTGACATGAACATTAGGTTCTGCAAACAAGCCTTGGAGGGGTCTCTTTTGCCTTCAGTGACTAGAGCGCACATCCAGCTATTCCTCGAATCTCGAATGGAAGATAAGACTTTTGTGGGCCAACACAAGAGGAAGCATGAATTCCCTGTGGTAACTCAAATATCCAACCGCAACTCGAGAAAAACCAAGTGGTTCCGCAGTCATTACAAGATGAGGCCCTTGCACGCTGGAGCACCCCAAGAGAAGTCCAACTTTCCATTTTGAAGAGCGAAACGGTACTTGGAACGCTTTATGCGACCCCAAAAGTTACCCGACATACCTGTCTCACTTGAGGGAAACACCGAGGTTCCCAGCAGCACTTCATCTGAGCCACTTCTCCCCTCCTGATCGCCACAGGAGGGTCGATTCCTCTGCTTTGTCTGGAAGAGTTTCATGACCTTCGCGGCACACCTCAGGATGAGGCCGGTTTCATGAGGAAATTCGAGACAACCCACGTGGGTGGTGCCAAATGCTGAACGACCCCGATTTCCCGGTCCGCTCTTCATAAGAACCCGATGCCTGGACACATCTTAGAAGGCAACCCTGTGGATGAAGACACAAAACGAAGGGTCACTGACACCCCCGTGCATCGTCTGGAAAAACCTGCAGATTCCACACACAGTTTGACAAGGGGCCTGAAAACCCATGAACAACTCGAGAGGCAAGCGGAGTTCCATTCCTCAGAAAAGAAGTAGCCTGACTCTCCTGTCCCAACTCTGCAGGGACCCTGATGTCGGAGTCCAAAACAGAGAGGAAGTCTGAGGTTCCTGCCTCCCCTCGAGATGAGGCCCTCTTCCATTGCGCGAAACCCAGCGGAGAACCGAGAGGCCCCGCAAACTCCACAGTATACCTCAACTCTCAGAGACACCCTGGGAAGTTCCCTAATGTCCCCGGCAGAAGGCGAGGGAAATGAGGGTTTCCCGCCGCCCCCCGACAAAGACCTCGAGAGTCCTTCTTCAACGTGTCTCGAGGCCCTAGTCCTCTCCCGTGACTCGAGAGCCATGACGCGCTCCCCCTCGCCACACACATGGAGACCTGACTTTCCAGGCGCCGCACGAGAGGCTCCCTGAGATCCTCGTCGTGCCTCGGGAGAAAACCCCCACGGGTGCCGCAGCTCGAGGAAACATCTGAGACACCCCCGTCTTTGCGAGCTGAGGGCCTTCTTTTCCTGCATGGCCTGGAGAGCAATCCCGGGTACTCTCTCCAAACAGGAGAGGAGGCTGGACTCCCTTGAGGCCGCTCAGGGGGCTCCAAGAGATCCGCCTCGCGACTTGAGAGGAGAGCGGAGTTCTTGGCTTCCCCTCGAGACGAGGCCTGACTCCCCGGGGGAGCCTGGAATGCAACCCCGAGATCCCTGCCTTCCCTGGAGAGGAATATTAGGTCCCGGACACACGCCTAGGTGAGGTCTCTTCGGCCCTGCAGTGACTCGAGCGCAACCCCCAGCTTTCCCACGCAACTCGAGGGGAAGATTGGGCTTCCCAGGGCCAACCCAAGAGGAAGCCTGAGATCCCCGTGGTAACTCGAGAATCCCGCCGCAACTCGAGAAAAACCACGTGGTTCCCACCTCTTGGCAAGATGAGGCCCTTGCCCGCGACGGAGTCTCAAGGGAAGTCCCCTGTTCCGCCCTGAAGGGCGAAACGGTCCCTGACAGCCTTCATGCGACCCCCAAAAGTTCCCTGACACGCCGGGTTCCCTCGAGGGCAACACCGAGGGTCCCGGCACCGCTTCATCTGAGCCCCTTCTCCCCTCCTGATCGCGACAGGAGAGTCGATTCCCCTGCGTGGTCTGGAAGGGGTTCCCGGCCTTCCCGGCGCACCTCAGGATGAGGCCGGTCTCACGAGGAAATTCGAGACGAGCCACGTGGGTGGTGCCACATGCCGAACGACCCCGATTCCCCGGTCCGCCCTTGAGAAGGACCCGAGGCCCGGACCCCTCTTCGAAGGCAACCCTGTGGGTGAAGGCACAACACGAAGGGGCACTGCCACCCCCATGCATCATACGCAAAGGCCCGCGGTTTCCACACACAGCTCGACGAGGGGCCTGAGACCCACTGAACAACTCGAGAGGCAAGCAGGGTTCCCTTCCTCAGTCAAGACGAGGCCTGACTCTCCTGTCCCAACTCTGCAGGGACCCTGTGGTCGGAGTCCGAAACGGAGAGGAAGCCTGAGGTTCCAGCCTCCCCTCGAGGTGAGGCCCTCTTCCGTTGCGCAAGACCCAGCGGAATCCCGAGAGGCCCCGCCAACTCCACAGGATGCCTCGCCTCTCAGAGGCACCCTGGGAAGTTCCCTAAGGTCTCCGGCCGAAGGCGAGGGACACGAGGGTTTCCCGCCGCTCCCCAAGACCTCGAGTGTCCTTCTTCAACGCGTCTGGAGACCCTAGTCCTCTCCCATGACTGGAGAGCCATGACGCGCTCCCCCTCGCCATGCGCACAGAGACCTGACTTCCCTGGCACCGCACGAGAGGCTCCCTGAGATCCTCGTCTTGCCTCGTGAGAAAACCCCCACGGGCGCCGCAGCTCGAGGAAACCCCTGAGAAGCCCCCATCCTCGCGAGGTGAGGGCCTTCTTTTCCTGCCTGACCCAGAGCACAATCCCGAGTCCTCTCTCCAAACTGAAGAGAAGGCCTGACTCCCTTGAGGCCACTCAGTGGGCTCCAAGAGATCTGCTTCGCGAGTTGAGAGGAGAGCAGCATCCTTGGCTTGCCCTCGAGGCGAGGCCTGACTCCCCGGGGGAGTCTGGAACGCCACCCTGAGATCCCTGTCTTCCCTTGAGAGGAACGTTAAGTCCCGGACACAGGCCTAGATGAGGTCTCTTTGGCCCTGCAGTGACTCGAGTGCAACCCTCAGCTTTCCTCGCAACTCAAATGGAAGATTAGGCTTCCCGGGGCCAACACAAGAGGAAGCCTGAAATCCCCGTCCTAACTCTAGAATCCCGCCGCAACTCGAGAAAATCCACATGGTCCCAACGTCTTGGCAAGATGAGGCCCTTGCCCGCTACGGCGTCTCAAGGGAAGTCCCAGGTTCTGTCCTGAAGTGCGAAACGGTACCTGACTCCTTTCATGCAACCCCCAAAAGTCCCCCACACGCCGGTTTCCCTCGAGGGTAACACCGAGGGTTCCGTCCCCACTTCATCTGAGCCCCTTCTCCCCTCCTGATGGCGACAGGAGAGTCGATCCCCCTGCGTTGTCTGGAAGGGTCCCCGGCCTTCCCAGCACACCTCAGGATGAAGCCGGCCTCACTAGGAAATTTGAGACTAGCCCCGTGGGTGGTCCCACATGCCGAAAGACCCCGATTTCCCTGCCCGCTCTTGAAAAGAACCCGAGGCCCGGACACCTCTTCGAAGGCAACCCAGTGGGTGAAGGCACAACACGAAGGGGCACTGTCACCGTCGTGCATTTCCGGAAACACCCGCAGGTTCCACACACAGCTCAACAAGGGGCCTGAGACCCCCTGAGCACCTCGAGAGGCAAGCGGAGTTTCCTTCCTCAGACAAGACGATTCCTGACTCTCCTGTCCCAACTCTGCAGGGACCCTGCGGTCGGAGTCCGAAACGGAGAGGAAGCCTGAGGTTCCTGCCTTCCCTGGAGATGAGGCCCTCTTCCATTGTGCCAAACCCAGCGGAGTCCTGAGAGGCCCCGCCAACTCCACAGCATCCCTCATCTGTCAGAAGCACACTGGGAAGTTCCCTAAGGTCACCAGTAAACTTTTATTGCACAAGGTCCCCATGAAAAGGCCCATGCAGCAGGACAGCCACAGATTCTGTCTGCCATTAAAGGGCAGTAAGGTGCCCTCCCCCCTTCTTTGCTGCCTCGGCGGGCACCAGGGTGCAATTCGCGTACCCTTCCCTTTCCCATCCTAGCAGGTGCTCCAGGGCCCGCTGGCCTACAAAGTGCCAGAGGCAGGGCTGGGCCAGCCGGCCAGAATTCAGGGTTCTGTCCCTTGGACTTCCAGCGGACACTAGGCTGCTTGGGAAAACCGCCCAGACTCTGAGGTTTTTCAGCAGAGGGGTGGAGCGGTAAAGGCCTTGACCCCAAAGACGAGGCCTTTCTGCGACCGCCAGGTTGGGGAGCTCTGAGACTGTGCCAACACAGGGCGGAATACATGGTTCCCTGCTCCACGCAGTCCCCGTTCCCTTACCTGTGTTCCGCACCCCTCCGCTGTGGCCAATGGATGCCGATCCTTGGGGATCCAGGAGTTCACGAAATGGGCATTCCCAGCCGCAATGGCGACCCCCAACAGCACATCTGGAAAGCCCTCCCCCACCCCCGCCAGGAGCCGACCCCCACTGCGAACGGAACCCCACCCAGCCCCGCGCCGCCAGGTTTCGCCCCGGCCCTGCCGGGCTCCCGGCGGGTTCCCAGCCATATTGGCGACCCCCGGGAGCACAACAGGGACCGACCCCCCACCCACAGCGAGCGGAATCTCGACCTGTGCAGCCCAGGTTTACCCCACCCTGGCTGCGCTCCCGGCGCGTTTCCAGCTGCAGTGGCCATCTCCGAGAGCACAACTGGGAAGCCCTCCCCTACCCCCGCCAGGAGCCGACACCCGCCCTGCGCCGCCCGGGTTCGCCCCGCCCCTGCCGCGCTCCAGGGGCGCTGCCCACCTTCACCAGTGGCTCTCGGTGAGCCCCGTCCCCACGCCCGGTTCCAGGAGAGGCTCTCGGACCTCGCTGCTGCCGCCAGGTCAAACATGAGGACAATACATACACCCCACAGAGACAATCCAAGCTGTCTATGATTTAGGGATAAAACGAGGACTACAGAAAGGCAAGATGACCTGACCTAGGAGGGCCATGATATTCTATAGAACCAGACAAAGTTGGTTACCAAGGAAACTTTTTTCCTTGGAACCCGGAAAGCTGGTTCTTTGCATATGCAATGACCAACAATTAGCTTGTTACCCAAGCCTGCCTCACTGCCACCCCCATCCCCCCACTCCCCAGAAGACTGGCTCAAAGAAATATTTTAAATCTCAGGCGGAAACCTGGAAGATGTCATGTCTGTCTGTTTAGATTAAGGTATGTGTCAGTGTGAGCCCTGTGTTTTTTGATAATATTGCTCAAGTTCTGTGTTCTGATATCAATGGTCTCAAGACAAGGCAGCCCTTCCAAATCAAACTGCTGGAAATACCAGAAAACATTGACCTAAATGGATGTCAGAGTCCCGTGAACTGGGAACTAGTCAATATTAAATATCTAGTATTTTTGGTTTTGCTCCTCCATTATAGACATGTCTAAGAGTCAACAACATTAAGCACAACATGTTCATAGTGCCTACGTTTCTTTTGAGGTAAAAATTGCTCTATTGTTATATCTGTCACAAGCTTGTCAGCAAGAAACTACCTGGAAACGACAACAACAAAAGTAAAAAATGTAAATGTGATATGAGCTTTTTGACAAACTCTTTACAATAATTATACTCTAAAATATCTGCCTCTCATAGTCTTGATTGAAGGCAGAGGAGAAGGGGATGACAGAGGATAAGATGGTTGGATGGCATCACTGACTCGATGGACATGAGTTTGAGCAAGCCCCTGGAGCTGGTGACGGACATGGAAGCCTGGCGTCCTTCAGGCCACGGGGTCCCAAAGAGTCAGACACGACTGAGCAACTGAACTGAACTGAACTAACAAACGTTTCTCCAGGTGTTTTGGTTACCCGAGTTTCTATCCTTGTGACGACAGTGTATTGAATAGCTAGGTCATTTCCAAATAAATGAAAGTTCTGAAACATTCACGACTTGAAAGGACCTCCCTTTTACACAGAAACAAAAGAGATTTTTGACTCCCCATGAATAGTGTCTGGCACCATCCTGACATGTTAAATGTAAGAAAGCAATTGTTTTGTTTTGTTTTGTTCTGTTCTTGGGGGTGGGGGGAGGGGGGCGGGCTATAGCCAATGCCAATATAAAAGTCAGTTCTTGGTTGCTGAAGGGAAATGTATGACTTGTTATTACAAGAAAGTATGTGGAATGCAATGGCACTTGAGGAAGGAAAACGAAGTAGTTCTGTCTTACAGGTGGCAGTTTCAGGATGGGAGAAGCAAAGGAATGGGTACAGAATGGGATAAGGAGGTTGTAGGGAAAGTGGACCCCCAGAAAAAAGTTCTGTGCCTAGCACAAGTTTTCTTGAGATGTCGAACTGCCTTTGCTAATGGAGTTTAAGTTTCTTTACCTCTTAAGTGATCTCTTCTAGGTTGACCTAGAACAGAAATCTTTTGTTAGCTTTGGCTAAGTGGAGAAGTAGTGTTTCACGGTGACATATGTGATCCTTCCTGACTGTTTGCAGCCCTTTTGATATCGATGCACTGCTTCTGCTGCTGCTGCCGCCGCCGCTGCTGCTAAGTCGTTTCAGTCGTGTCCAACTCTGTGCGACCCCATAGACGGCAGCCCACCAGGCCCTGCAGTCCCTGGGGTTCTCTAGGCAAGAACACTGGAGTGGGTTGCCATTTCCTCCTCCCATGCATGAAAGTGAAAAGTGAACGTGAAGTCGTTCAGTGGTGCCCGAGTCTTAGCGACCCCATGGACTGCAGCCTACCAGGCTCCTCCATCCATGGGATTTTCCATGCAAGAGTACTGGAGTGGGGTGCCATTGCCTTCTCCCATATCTATGCACAAGCCTGCCTAAATAATTGACTTCTAGCTAGCTTTGGGATGCCAATGACCATCCACCCTTACCAGGCAACAGAGAAGAGAAAAACACTTACCACAGGAGGTCCTGGTAAGGAACAAGGAACTAACAAGCTCCCGCCAACCAGGATTCTGCATAGGTCAACAAGAGGTCAATAAGAGATGGAAGACTGCAGTCCAGAGGTCCTAGCAACTTCCATCTTGCAGCAGAGACCCAGCATAGTCAAAACGAATTCAATGTTGCAAAAAATAAGTAAACAAATAAAGGACAGAAGTTCTTTGCACACATGACTGAGATTAGGGGTGAGGCAGTACATGTACGGTGCCTGGAAAATATTAAAGTATGAGAAAGGAAAGAAATTAAAGACAACTATCAAGCTGTCCAAACTGATAAAAACGAAAGATTACACAGTTTTTTCTGTATATATTAGCAGATAATAATCTGAAAGGGAATTAAAAAAAATTCCCTTTCAATAATGTCAACATGAATACAACACTTTGCCATGGATGTAACGAGGATGACAAGACTGGCACACTGGAAATTATACACCCTGGCTGAAAACTATCCTGAATACATGGACAGATATTCCATAACAATGGAAAGACTTAAGATGGCAATACCATGGAATGAATCTTCAATCTGAAATGAAGATTTGATATGATTTAATCGCTCAGAGTTTTTGTGTCATCAATTGTTATTAAAGTATAACTGAGATAGAGAAAGCTGCTGACTTAGACTTGAGGCGGGGTGGGGGGGGTAGTAAGAGTACCCCCTGCTGGTCTCTAGCCAGATATTCTACAGGCACTAGCAGTCAGCTAAGGAAAGAAAGGAACTGTTTCAGGGAATGGCACCAGGCCCCTCCCCCACGACATGCATTGAGATAATATTGGCAGCAGGTGAGTCATCCCGGGCCAAAACTTGATTGACATGAATCTTGAAGAAAGGCAGTATTGCAGGCAAATATATCATTTCCTTAACATAGATAAGGAGAACAAGCTAGGAGGAAAACATGCTGTTTTGTTCAAATCGCTTCTGAGCCTTTTGGGGGAACCGACCTGAAGCCAGAGTCTAGCGGAAATACATAGGATATTTACATCGCTTAAGACAAACATTTTCTTAGGAAAAAATGCATTGCTTAGCTCAAGGTTTGTCTGCTAAATTCTTACACATCAGGAGATGGCTCCGAGCTGGGTTTCCACACACAAGAACATCCATGCAAAGGACAAGCCTGCACAGCCCATCTGCCCCGCTCCCGCACAGCCAGCAGCATTTCCAAGTGACCTCCTAAGGCCTTCCCCAAAATACAGGGGCACCTCTGGGTTTCCTGTTTCCCTCACTTCGAACACTTTTCTTAAAAAAAAAAATCCTGCACACTTCTTGATAGAATGCCACAGTGCAAGGAATACAGTCCTTCAATATTTAAACCTCCATTTGCAAAACACTTGGAGCTTGGTTTTGTTTTGTTTTGTTTTTTAATTACACCACCACATAATTTAAAGCTTTTACACGTTCTAATTATTCAGTTCCAAAACACCAAACTTTTATTGCACAGGGTCCTCATGAAAAGGCCCACGCAGCTGGACAACCACAGATTCTGCCATGAAAGGGCAGCAAGGTGCCCACCCCCTTCTTTGCTGCCTGGGCGGCCACCAGGGTTTGAAATCCATGTACCCTACTAAGTTTCTAGGGTGCAATCCGTGGACCCTTCCCTTTCCCATCCCAGCAGGTGCTCAAGGGCCCGCTGGCTTACAAAGTGCCAGAAGCAGGGCTGGGCCAGCCGGCCAGAGTTCAGTGTTCTGTCCCTTGGACTTCCAGCGGACACTAGGCTGCTTGGAAGAACCGCGCAGACTCTGAGATTTTTCAGCAGAGGGGTGGAGCGGTAAAGGCCTTGACCCCAAAGGCAAGGCCTTTCTGCGACCGCCAGGTTGGGGAGCTCCAAGAATATGCCCACAGACGGCGGAATACTTGGTTCCCTGCTCCACGCAGTCCCAGTTCCCTTACCTGTGGTCCGCAGCCCTCCACTGCACCCACTGGATGGCGATCCTTGGGGACCCAGGAGCGGATGAAATGGGCGTTCCCCGCCGCAGCTGCAACCCCCGAGAGCGCAACTGGGAACCCCTCCCCATCCCCCCCAATGAGACGACCCCCGCCCCGCGCCGCCAGGGTTAGCCCCGCCCCTGCCGCGCTCCCTGCGCGTTCCCAGCCGCAGTGGCGACCCCCGGGAGCACAACTGGGACCAACCCCCACCTAAAGCCATCGGAATCTCGACCCGCGCAGCCCGGGTTTACCCAGTCCCGGGTGCACTCCCGGGGCGTTTTCAGCCTCAGTGTCCACCTCCGAGAGCACAACTGGGAAGCCCGCCCCCACCCCCGCCAGAAGCCGACCCCCGCCCCACGCCGCCCGCGTTCGCCCCGCCCCTGCACGGTCCAGGTACCTTCCCAGCTTCTAGCGTTCACGCCCGGGTAGGAGCAGGATGTAGGAGTATGGGAGATGTGTCTGGAGCCTGACAGCCTCAGCTCCGCTCTGGCCTGCCCTTTGGACCTAGGAGCCAGGCCAACTTGCAGAGGGCTTAGGGCCCCATTGTATGCAAACTACCAAGGCCTACCGCAAGGAGAGCTCTGTCCGAGGGAAGGGAAGCGCCCCAGGCTGCGTTCCCAAGCTGTTGCTTGGCAATGCAGACTCAGCGGTAAACGGAGGGAATCAGGGTCCTAGTGCCCCTGTCTTGGGGAGGAAGCTCCACAGCCAGAGTGTTCCTCCCTTTGTGCCCAGAAAGAGCCTGCCAGACTGGGCTTCCCCGGAGCTCTGTTGCAGAGCAGAGACGTGTGGATGTGTTTTGGGGCCTTGACATGTGCGTTTGGGCTCCCTAGCACAGCCCCAGCGTAGGGGAACCAGCCCCTGAGCAAAGAGCTCCAGGCAGTGCTTTGTGCCCAGGCCTGGATGCCCAGTCCCAGCACGCGGGAGAGATGAGTTAGGCTGCCGGCGGGTCCTTGCAAGCCTGTATTGGAAAGGACCGAGTGAACTTCCACACCGGCGGAGCTGCAGACCTGCGCCCAGGCGCGATAGGACAGAGCCCCTGTCGAGAGGCTGCTCTGCCTGGGCGAGCCTCGCCAAGCCCTTCCCAGCTTCTAGCGTTTGCACCTGCAAAGGAGCAGGCTGCGGGAGTGTGGGCAACATGACTGGCTCCTGACTGGCCTCAGCTCCGCTCTTGCCTTCCCTTTGGACCTAGGAGCCAGGCCTCCTTGCAGACGGCTTAGGGCACGGGGGTGTGCAAACTGCGAAAGCCTCCCGCAAGGAGACCTCTGTCTGAGGGAAGGGAAATGCCCCAGGTTGCATTCCCAAGCTTTTGCTTGGCAGCCCAGACTCAGCGCTGAACGGAGGGAATCAGGGTCCCAGTGCCCCTGTCATGGGGAGGGAGCTCCACAGCCAGAGTGTTCCTCCGTTTGTGTTCAGAAACCGCCTTACAGACTGGGCTTCCCCGGAGCTCAGCTCCAGAGCAGAGTCGTGTGCATGTGGTTTGGGGCCTTCCCCTGTGCCTTTGGGCTCCCTAGCACAGTCCCAGTGCAGGGGAACCAGCCCCTGAGCAGAGAGCTCCAGGCAGTGCTCTGTGCCCTGGATTGGAAGCCCACTCCCAGCACGCGGGAGAATAGAGTCAGGCCGCCGTCGGGTGCTTGCAAGCCTGTATTGGGAAGGACCGAATGAGCTTCCACTCCGGCAGAGCTCCAGATCTGCGCCCAGGCGCGATATCGCAGAGCCCCGACCTAGAGGCTGCTCTGCCTGGGCGAGCCTCGCCAAGCCCTTCCCAGCTTCTAGCTTTCGCGCAGGGGAAGGAACAGACTGCGGAAGTGGGGGAGACGTGACTGGCGGGCGCCTTACTGGCCTCAGCTCCGCTCTTCACTTCCCTATGCACCTATGATCTATGCCTCCTTGCAGAGGGCTTAGGGACCGAAGGAGAGCTCTGTCAGAGGGAAGGGAAGCGCCCCAGGCTGCATTCCCAAGCTGTTGTTTAGCCGCCCAGACTCAGCGCTGCACAGGGGTAATCAGGCTCTCTGTGGCCGCAGCTTCACACACAGGTGTGTCTCCGTAGGAATCAAGAAAGATCCTGACAGAGTGAGGTTCATTAGAGCTATACTAAAGAGCAAAGGCTTGTCCATGTGGTCTTGCCTTCCCCTGTGCCTTTGGGTCTCCAGGCTCGGCCCCAGCTCCGTGGAAACAACCCCTGAGAAAATATCTTCAAGATACGCTTTTCCCAGAGGCTGGGAACTGGGGTTCATAGGAGGAGAGAAAAGCAAGCCTCCTTCGGGCACGAAAGGCAGCCAACCTGCCTGTGTTTTGAAGCCTCTATTTGGAAGGAATGGGTTAGCTTCTCCTAAAGGAGACCTCCAGATCTGCTCAGAAGTCGGTAATTCCAGAGGCAGGGTACTGGTTCCTGACTGTCCTTTGCTAGCCTTGCAAAGACATTCCAAGATTCTAGAGTTATATTCCATGAAGGAGCAGGCTTCGGGAATGTGTCAGAGGGGACTGGCTCCTTATTGGCCTCAGCTCAGCTATTGCCTTTCCATTCAAACTAGGACAAGGACCTAGTTTATGAAGGGTAAGGGTCTTCTTCTTTTAAACTGCCAAGGGCTACAGCAATGAGACCTCTGTCAAGGTGAGGGAAGCCTAAGAGGACGGATTCTCAAGCAGGTGCTTTACTACAAAGCATGAGCACCCCACGGAGAGAACCAAGATCCCTGTTCCCCAATGTTGGGAGTGTAGCTTCACACACAGAGTTGTCTGTATAGGAGCCAAGAATGTTCCTGAGAGATTAGGTTCACTAAACCTCTCCTACAGAGCATAGACCTGTCCATGTGGTTTTTCCTTCCCCTGTGAGTTGGGTCCCCGAGATCCGCCACACCTCCGAGGAAACTGTCCCTGAGAAAAGATCTCCAGGAACCGCTTCGTTGAGGCTGGGAAACGCTGTTCACAGGAAGTAAGGCAAGCGAATCTCCTGCAGAGAAAAAGAGGCCTTACTGTCCCTGGAGGAGCAGGCTGCCAGAGTGTGTGAAACCTGACTGTTGCCTTGCTGGCCTCAGTTCCACCATTGCCTGTTCCTCCGAACTAGGACCCAGGCCTATTTGGAGAAGCGTTTGGCTGCGGATTTCTACAAAGTGCCAAGGGCTACAGCAGTGAGAATTCTCTCAGCGGTAAGGGAGAGCATTTTATGGATTCTCAAGCTGTTTTCTGAATGACTGCGTCAAAATGAACTGAGAGAATCAGGCTCTCTGTGCCCCTATGTTAGGTACGCAGCTTCACACACAGAAGTGTCTCTATAGGAGCCAAGAATGTTCCTGAGAGATGAGGTTCACTAGAAGTCTGCTACAGAGCATAGACCTGTCCATATGGTTTTGCCTTGCCCTGTGAGTTGGGTCCCCGAGGTCCGCCCCAGCTCAGGGGAAGGAGCCCCTGAGAAAAGATCTCCAGGGACCGCTATTCCCCCAGGCTGGCAAACGCAGTTCACAGGAGGTAACGCAAGCGAGCCTCCTGCAAGGCACAACAGGCCTTAGTGTCCCTGGACAATCAGGCTGCCAGAGTGTGTGAGACCTGACTGGTGCCTTACTGGCCTCAGCTCCGCCATTGCATGTTCCTCCGAACTAGGACCCAGGCCTACTAGGAGAAGGGTTTGGGTATGGATTTCTAAATACTGCCAAGGGGTATAGCAATGAGAACTGTGTCACGGGTAAGGAAGAGCATTGTATGGATTTTCAAGCTGTTGTTTGAACGACAGCTTCAAAGCTGCACAGAGAGAATCAGACTCTGTGTCTCCATGTTCGGTACACAGCTTCACAGACAGGGGTGTCTTCATAGGAAACAAGAACGTTCCTGCAGAGTGAGGTTCACTAGAGCTCTCCTAGAGAGCAAAGACTTGTCCAAGTGGTTTTCTTCCCCTGTGCGTTTGGGGCTCCAGGCTCGGCCCCAGCTCCGTGGAAACAACCCCTGAGAAAAGATCTTCAAGATCCGCTTTTCCCAGAGGCTGGGATGTGGGGTTCATAGGAGGCGGGAAAAGCAGGCCTCATTCAGAGAGCAAGAGGCAGCCAAGCGGCCTGCGTTTGGAAGTCTCTATTTGGAAGAATGGGTTAGCTTCCCCTAAGGGAGACCTCCAGATCTGTTCAGAAGTCGGTAATTCCAGAGGCAGGGTGCAGGCTCCTGAGTGCCCTTTGCCAGCCTTGCAGAGACATTCCTAGATTACAGCGTTGTTTTCCATGAAGGAGCAGGCTTCGGGAATATGTCAGACTTGACTGGCGCCTTATTGTTCTCAGCTCAGCTATTGCCTTTCCATTCAAAGTAGGACAAGGCCCTACTTTATGAAGGGTAAGGGTCTTCTTCTTTCCAAACTGCCGAGGGCTACAGCAATGAGACCTCCGTAAATGCGAGGGAAGCATAAGCGGATGGATTATCAGGAAGGTTCTTTGCCACCAAGCATCAGCACCCCACGGAGAGAATCAGGCTCCCTTTGCCCCTATGTGGGGTGTGTAGATTCACACACAGTGGTGTCTCTACAGGAGCCAAGAATGTTCCTGAGAGATGAGGCTCACAAGAGCTCTCCTACAGAGTGCTCACCTGTACATGTGGTTTCGCCTTCCCCTGTGAGTTGGGTCCCCGAGGTCCGCCCCAGCTCCGAGAAAACAGCCTCTGAGAAAAGATCTCCAGGGACCGCTTTTTGCCCAGGCTGGGAAAAGCTGTTCACAGGAAGTAAGGCAAGTGAGCCTCCTGCAGAGAAAAAGAAGCCTTACTGTCCCTGGAGGAGCAGGCTGCCAGAGTGTGTGAAAACTGACTGGTGCCATACTGGTCTTAGCTCCGCCATTGCTTGTTCCTCCGAACTGGGACTCAGGCCTACTTGGAGAAGGGTTTAGGTGCAGATTTCTACAAACTGCCAAGGGCTACTGCAATGAGAACTCTCTCAGAGGTAAGGGCGAGAATTGTATGGATTCTCAAGCTGTTTTCTGAACGACAGCATTAAACCTGCACAGAGAGAATCAGGCTCTCTGCCGCCATGTTGGGTACGCAGTTTCACACACAGAGGTGTCCGCATAGGAGCCAAGAACGTTCGTCAAAGACTGAGGTTCACTAGAGCTCTCTTAGAAAGCAAAGACTTGTTCATGTGGTTTTGCCTTCCCCTGTATGTGTGGGTCTCTGGGCACAACCCCAGCTCCGTGGAAACAACCCCTGAGCAAAGATCTCCAAGAATCTGCTTTTCCCCCATGCTGGGAACCAGGGATCATAGGAGGCAGGAAAAGCAAGCCTCCTTCAGGCAAGAAGAGGCAGCCAACCGGCCTGTGTTTGGAAGCCTCTATTTGCAAGGAATGGGTTAGCTTCTCCAGAAGGAGACCTCCAGATCTGCTCAGAAGATAGATATTCCAGAGGCAGGGTTGAGGTTCCTGACTGCCCTTTGCCAGCCTTGCAAAGACATTCCTAGATTCTAGCAATATTTTCCATGAAGGAGCAGGCATCGGGAATATGTCAGAGTTGACAGGTGCCTTACTGGCCTCAGCTCAGCTATTGCCTTTCCTTTCAAACTAGGATCAGGGCCTACTTGGTGAAGGGTAAGGGTCTTCTTCTTTCCAAAGTGCCAAGAGACACAGCAATGAGGCCTCTGTCAAGGCGAGGGAAGCGTAAGCGGATGGATTCTCAAACAGGTGCTTTGCCACAAAGCATCAGCACCCCACGGAGAGAATCAGGCTCCCTGTGCCCCTATGTTCGGTGTGTAGCTTTACACACAGAGGTGTCTCTGTACGAGCCAAGAATGTTCCTAAGACTTGAGATTCACTAAGGTCTCCTACAGAGCATAGACCTGTCCATGTGGTTTTTCCTTCCCCTGTGAGATGGGTCCCCGAGGTCCACCCCAGCTCTGGGGATAGAGCCCCTGAGAAAAGATCTCCAGGAACCGCTTTTTGCCCAGGCTGGGAAACGCAGTTCACAGGAGGCAAGGCAAGCGAGCCTCCTGCAGGGAAAAATAGGCCTTACTGTCCCTGGAGGAGCAGGCTGCCAGAGTGTGTGACACCTGACTGATGCCTTACTGACCTCAGCTCCGCCATTGCATGGCCATCCAAACCAGGACCCAGGCCTACTTGGAGAAGGGTTTGGGTGCGGATTTGTAAAAACTGCCAAGGGCTACTGCAATGAGAAGTCTCTCAGAGGTAAGGGAGAGCATTGTATGGATTCTCAAGCTGTTGTTTGAATGACAGCTTCAAAGCTGCAAAGAGAGAATCAGGCCCTGTGTTCCCCCTTGTTGGGTACGCAGCTCCACACACAGAGGTATCCCCGTGGAATCCAAGACTTTCCTCACATACTGAGGTTAACTAGAGTTCTCCTACAGAGCAAAGACTTGTCCATGTGGTTTTGCCTTCCTCTGTGCGTGTGGGTCTCCGGGCTCGGCTCCAACTCCGTTGAAATAGCCCCTGAAAAAAGATCTCCAAGAACAACTTTTCCCCCAGGCGGGAAGCGGAGTTCACAGGAAGCGGAACAAGCAAGCCTCCTTCGGGCAAGTCGAGGCAGCCAACTAGCCTGTGTTTGGAAGCCTCTATTTGGAAGGAATGGTTAGCTTCTCCAAAAGAAGACCTCCAGATCTGCTCAGAAGACGGAAATTCCAGAGGCAGGGTCGAGGTTCCTGACTGTCCTTTGCCAGCCTTGCAAAGACCTTTCTAGATTCTAGCGTTATTTTCCATGAAGGAGCAGGCTTCAGGAATATGTCAGACTTGACTGGCGCCTTACTGGCCTCAGCTCAGCTATCGCCTTTCCGTTCAAATTAGGACAAGGGCCTACTTGTTGAAGGGTAAGAATCTGCTTCTTTCCAAACTGCCAAAGGCTACAGCAAAGACACCTCTGTCAAAGAGAGGGAAGTGGAAGCGGATGGATTCTCAAACAGGTGCTTTGCCACAAAGCATCTGCACCCCATGGAGAGAATCAGGCTGCATTTGCCCCTATGTTGGGTGTGTAGCTTCAAACACAGAGGTGTCTCTATAGGAGCCAAGAATGTTCCTGGGAGATGAGGTTCACTAGAGCTCTGCTACGGAGCATAGACCTGTCCATATGGTTTTGCCTTCCCCTGTGAGTTGGGTTCCCAATGTTCGCCCCAGCTCTGAGGAAGAAACCCCTAAGAAAACACCTCCAGGAACTGCTTTTCGTCCAGACTGGGAAATGCAGTTCACAGAAGGCAAGGCAAGCGAGCCTCCTGCAGAGAAAAAGAGGCCTTACTGCCCCTGGAGGAGCAGGCTGCCAGAGTGTGTGAGACCTGACTGGTGCCTTACTGGCCTCAGCTCCGCCATTGCATGTTCCTCCGAACTAGGACCCAGGACTACTTGGAGAAGGGTTTGGGTGCGGATTTCTAAAAACTGCCAAGGGCTACAGCAATGAGAACTCTGTCACGGGTAAGGAAGAGCATTGTATGGATTTTCAAGGTGTTTTTTGAACGACATCTTTAAAGCTACACAGAGAGAATCAGGCTCTCTGTGCCCCCATGTTGGGTACGCAGCTTCACACATAGGGGTGTCTCCATATGAATCAAGAATGTTCGTGACAGAGTGAAGTTCACTAGAGCTCTCCTAGAGAGCAAAGACTTGTCCATGTGGTTTTTCTTCCCCTGTGAGTTTGGGTCTCCAGGCTTAGCCCCAGCTCCGTGGAAACAACCCCTGAGAAAAGATCTTCAAGATCCGCTTTTCCCAGAGCCTGGGAAGCTGGGTTCATAGGAGGCAGGAAAATCAAGCCTCCTTCGGGCACGAAGAGGCAGCCGACCGGCCTGTTTTTGTAAGTCTCAATATGGAAGGAATGAGTTAGATTCTCCTAAAGGAGACCTCCAGATCTGCTCAGAAATCGGTAATTCCAGAGGCAGGGTGCAGGCTCCTGACTGCCCTTTGCCAGCCTTGCAGAGACATTCCTAGATTCCAGCGTTATTTTCCATGAAGGAGCAGGCTTCGGGAATATGTCAGACTTGACTGGCGCCTTATTGGCCTCAGCTCAGCTCTTGCCTTTCCTTTCAAACTAGGACAAGGGCCCACTTTATGAAAGGTAAGGGTCCTCTTCTTTCCAAACTGCCAAGGGCTACAGCAATGAGACCTCTGTCAAGGCGAGGGAAGCGTAAGCTGATGGATTCTCAAGCAGGTGCTTTGCCACAAAGCATCAGCACCCCACGGAAAGAATCTGGCTCCCTTTGCCCCTACGTTGCGTGTGTAGCTACACGCACAGAGGTGTCTCGATAGGAGCCAAGAATGTTCCTGAGAGAGGAGGTTCACTGTTGGGGGCCAGAGTGAGGCACTCCGCCCATGGCAAAGGTCATGAGGAAGGAGGCTCGACATACGCAAAGGCGGGATCGAGCCTCAGGAGTCCCCCTGGAAATCCTTGAGCATCTACCCCCATAACCAGAGCCTGCCTACCTTACTACTTTGTGCTCTCACCTACACCTCTGACTTTACGGGGGGCTGTCCCCCACCACCTCTTTCGGAGAAGGAGTTAACCTAGAGCTCCAGTTGATAAAAACCCCTGGGTGTGACAAGAGTGTTTTAACCTACAAACTCCTCTGAAGGTTCTCTAGCCTGCCTGACAGGCTTGTCCGGCCACATGTGATTGCTCACAGCCTCCCAACCATGAGAGGCACGAGATGCTTTAAACCTTCTAAAAACAGGTTCCTTAGAAAAGTTAGAAAATTATTAGTATAAGTATAATGGGCTGATTAGAAATCATATTGGTGAAGGGTTTTTCATTTGTTGAGCTGATGTTTACTGCTAAGTCTCCACATCCCCTGCCCTTATACACATTAATGAATATATAGAAGAAATAAGTATTAACCTTTGATATAAATCACGTTAGACCTTAGGCTAAGTAAATTCTTTCCTTAACTAAAACCCACTACACCCTCACCCTATAGGAATGTAACTTTATTTGGGTGGCGTCTGTTTTAAGAATAATCACCCCTGGAGAAATAAGTGTCCTGGTTGACTGACCGCTGTCACAAGGAGAGGGTCGTAAATTGTCAGCAGGCCCCCCGGCCAGAAGATGATGTAACACCCCTAAGACCTCTGTATACTTTTGTATGAAGCACCTGACTTTGATAAAAGTCAGGACTGCTGACCCCACGTGACTTTTGCATAACATCTCAGTGTATAAAAGTAGACCATGGAAAATAAAGAATTGGGATCAGTTTCTCAAAATACTGGTCTCCCCATGTCTCTCTCTCTCTCTCACTCTGGTTGAGTCTCCATCTGGAGCGCGGAACCCACCAAGCTTACTAATTTTGCCTGGGCTTCTAAGATCCGACCGGGGAGGCCTCAGTGTCTCCTCTCCTTCGGGAGAACGGAAGGACGCCTGCGGCCTACGTAAGTGGTGCAAGCTTCTTGTCTTGAAGTTTTATTGGTCCCCCGCGTAAACCAAGCTACTCAGCCTCTTTTCTCCACTGAATTTTCCTACTGAGCTATCCTCATTTTATTACTCTTTATATCCTTAATTAACGTTTAATTAAGCAGTTGTTCCCTGACCCTCGCCTACGCTGTCTCTGCTTCGAATACCCTGGATCAGCTGGGGCTGGACCCCGGCAGTTGACTAGAGATCTCCTACAGAGCATAGACCTGTCCATTTGGTTTTGCCTTCCCCTGTGAGTTGGGTCCCCGAGGTCCGCCCCAACTCCGGGGAAACAGCCCCTGAGAAAAGATCTCCAGGAACTGCTTTCCGCCCAGGCTGGGAAACGCTGTTCACAGGAAGTAAGGCAAGCGAGCCTCCTGAAGGGAAATAGAGGCCTTACTGTCCCTGGAGGAGCAGGCTGCCAGAGTGTGTGACACCTGACTGGTGCCTTACTGGCCTCAGCTCCGCTATTGCATGTTCATCTGAACTTGAACCCAGGCCTACTTGGAGAAGTGTTTGTGTGCCGATTTCCAGAAGCTGCGAAGGGCTACAGCAATGATAACTCTCTCAGTGGTAAGGGAGAGCATTGTGTGGATTCTCAATTTGTTGTTTGAATGACAGCGTCAAAGCTGCACAGAGAGAATCAGGTCTCTGTGTCTCTATGTTGGCAATGCAGCTTCCCACACAGAGATGTCCCCGTTGGAGCCAAGAACATTCCCCACAGACTGAGGTTCACTAGAGCACTCCTAGAGAGCAAAGACTTATCCATGCGGTTTTCCCTTCCCCTGTGCGTGTGGGTCTCCGGGATCGGCCCCTGCTCCGTGGAAACAGCCTCTGAGAAAAGATCTCCAAGAACCTCTTATCCCCCAGGCTGGGAAGCGGAGTTCACAGGAGGTGGGATAAGCAAGCTTCCTTCGGCAAGAAGAGACAGCCAACCGGCCTGTGTTTGGAAGCCTATATTTGCAAGGAATGGGTTAGTTTCTCCTGACCGAGACCGCCAGATGTGCTGAGAAGATAGAAATTCCAGAGGCAGGGTCGAGGTTCCTGACTGCCCTTTGCCAGCCTTGCAAAGACATTCCCAGATTCTAACGTTATTTTCCATGAAGGAGCAGGCATCGGGAATATGTCAGACTTGACTGGCGCCTTACTGGCCTCAGCTCAGCTACTGCCTTTCCATTCAAACAAGGACAAGGGCCTACTTGGTGAAGGGTAAGGGTCTGCTTCTTTCCAAACTGCCAAGGACTACAGCAATGAGACCTCTGTCAAGGTGAGGGAAGCCTATGCGGACGGATTCTTAGCAGGTGCTTTGCCACAAAGCATCAGCACCCACGGAGAGAATCAGACTCCCTTTGCCACTATGTTGGGTGTGTAGCTTCATGCACAGAGGTGTCTCTGTAGAAGCCAAGAATGTTCCTGAGAGATGAGGTTCACTAGAGCTCTCCTACAGAGCATAGACCTGTCCATGTGGTTTTGTCTTCCCCTGTGAGTTGGGCCCCCGAGGTCCGACCCAGCTCCAGGGAAACAGCCCCTGAGAAAAAATCTCCAGGAACAGCTTTGCGCCCAGGCTGGGAAATGCAGTTCACAGGAGGCAAGGCAAGCGAGCCTCCTGCAGGGAAAAAGAGGCCTTACTGCTCCTGGACGATCAGGCTGCAAGAGTGTGTGAGACCTCACTTGTGCCTTACTGGCCTCAGCTCCGCCGTTGCCTGTTGTTCCGAGCTAGGACCCAGGCCTACTTGGAGAAGGGTTAGGGTGCGGATTTCTACAAACTGTCAAGGACGACAGCAATGAGAATTCTCTTAGCAGTAAGGGAGAGCATTGTATGGATTCTCAAGCTGTTGTTTGAATGACAGCTTCAAAGCTACACAGAGAGAATCAGGCTCTCTGTTCCCCTATTTTGGCTGTGCAGCTTCACACACAGAATTTGACTCTGTTGGAGCCAGAAATATTCCTGAAAGACTTAGGCTCACCAAAGCTGTCCTCCAGAGCAAAGACATTGGATGTGGTTTTGCCTTCCCTTGCCAGTATGGGTCCCCTAGCTTGGCCCCAGCTCCGGGGATACAGCCTCTGAAAAAAATCTTCCAAGAAGCGATTTTCCTCCAGGCTGTTAAGCGGAATTCGCAGTTTGCAAGTTAAGGAAGCCTGCTTCGTGGAAGAGCAAGCAGCCAACTGGCCCTGTGTTAGGAAGCCTGTATTTGAAAGGAATGGGTTAGCTTCTACAGCGGGAGAACCTCAGATCTGCTCAGGGGACTGAAATACTAGAGTCAGGGTCGAGGTTCTCCCTTGTCCTTTGCGCACCTTGCAAAGACATTCCTAGATTCTAGCGTTAGTGTCCCTGTAGTAGCAGGCTGCAGGAGCGTGTGATAAATGACTGCCGCGTTCCTGTCCTCAGCTCCGCTATTGACTTTCTATTCGAACTAGAACCCAGGCCTACTTTGAGAGGGGTTAGGGTCCAGTGTTTCCAAACTGCCAAGGGCTACGGCAATGCGAGCTCTGTCAGAGGTAAGAAAAGAGCAATTGGTTGGATTCTTCAGCTGCTGCGTGGCTACACAGCTTCCGCGCCGCATGGAGAGCATGAGGCTCCTTGTGGCCCTATTTTGGGTACGCAGCAACATGCACACAGAGTGTCTGTGTTCACTTATGTACAGGCTTATGTACACTAGAGCTCTCCTACAGAGCGAAGACCACTCAGTGGGCTCCAAGAGATACATGTCGCGACTCGAGAAGAGAGTGGAGTCCTTTGCTTCCCCTCGAGATGAGGCCTGACTCCCCGGGTGAGTATGGAATGCAACCCCAAATCCCTGTCGCCTATGGAGAGGAACATTAAGTCCTGGATACAAGCGTAGATGAGGTCTAGTTTGCCCTTCAGTGAATGGAGCCCAATCCCCAGCTCTCCCTGGCAACTCAAATGGAAGATTAGACTTCCTGGGCCAACACAAGAGGAAGCCTGAATTCCCCGTCGTAACTCGAGAATCCCACCGCAACTCGAGAAAAACCACGTGCTTCCCTCGTCATCGCAAGATGAGGCCCTTTGTCCGCTACAGCATCTCAAGAGAAGTCCCACGTTCCATCCTGAAGTGCGAAACGGTACTTGGCACCCTTGATGCGACCCCAAAAGTTCCGCGACATACCAAACTCACTCAAGGGGAACACCGAGGTTCCCTGCACCACTTCATCTGAGCCCCTTCTCCTCTCCTGATTGCGACAGGAGGGTCGACTCCCCTTCTCTGTCTGCAAGGGGTTCCCGACCTTCCGGGCGCACCTCAGGATGAGGCTGGTCTCATGAGGAAGTTCGAGACGTAGCCTCGTGGGTGGTGCCACATGCCGAAAGACCCCAATTTCACGGTCCATTCTTGAAAAGAACCCGATGCCAGCACACCTCTTTGAAGGAAAACCTGTGGATGAAGGCACAAGACGAAGGGGCACTGACACCCGCGTGCATCGTCCAGAAAAACCCGCAGGTCCCACAGACATTTCGACAAGTGGACTGTGACCCTGTAAACAACTCGAAAGGCAAACGAAGTTCCACTTCCTCAACAGAAGATTAGGTGTGACTCTCTTTTGCCTACTCTGCAGGGACCATGGGATCCGAGTCAGAAACGGAGAGGAAGCCTGAGGTTCCTGCGTCCACTCGAGATGAGGCCCTCTTCCATTGCACCACACGCAGTGGAGTCCCGAGAGGCCCCTACCAACTCCACAGTATCCCTGAGTTCTCACAGGCACAATGAGAAGCTCCCTGAGGTCACAGGCACAAGTTGAGGGAACCCTGGGTTTTCTACCGCGACTCGAGAAAGACCGAGAGAGTGCTTCAAAATGTCTTGAGTTGCGATTCCCCTACCATGACTCGAGAGCCATGACACGCTCCCCCTCGACACGCGCATGGACACCTGACTTCCCTGGCGCCGCACGAGAGGCTCCCTGAGATCCTCGTCGTGCCTCGGGAGAAAACCCCCACGGGCGCCGCAGCTCGAGGAAACCCCGGAGACCCCCCCGTCCTCGCGAGCTGAGGGCCTTCTTTTCCTGCATGGCCTGGAGAGCAATCCCGGGTCCTCTCTCCAAACGGAAGAGGAGGCTGGACTCCCTTGAGGCCGCTCAGGGGGCTCCAAGAGACCCGCGTCGCGACTCGAGAGGAGAGCGGAGTCCTTGGCTTCCCCTCGAGACGAGGCCTGACTCCCCGGGGGAGCCTGGAATGCAACCCCGAGATCCCTGCCTTCCCTGGAGAGGAATATTAGGTCCCGGACACACGCCGAGGTGAGGTCTCTTCAGCCCTGCAGTGACCCGAGCGCAACCCCCAGCTTTCCCTCGCAACCCGAGGGGAAGATGGGGCTTCCCAGGGCCAACCCAAGGGGAAGGCTGAGATCCCCGTCGCAACTCGAGAATGCCGCCGCAACTCGAGAAAAACCACGTGGTTCCCACCTCTTGGCAAGATGAGGCCCTTGCCCGCCACGGCGTCTCAAGGGAAGTCCCCTGTTCCGCCCTGAAGGGCGAAACGGTCCCTGACAGCCTTCCTGCGACCCCCAAAAGTCCCCCGACACGCCGGGGTCCCCCGAGGGGAACACCGAGGGTCCCGGCACCGCTTCCTCTGAGCCCCTTCTCCCCTCCTGATCGCGACAGGAGAGGCGATTCCCCTGCGTGGTCTGGAAGGGGTTCCGGGCCTTCCCGGAGCACCTCAGGATGAGGCCGGTCTCACGAGGACATTCGAGACGAGCCACGTGGGTGGCGCCACATGCCGAACGCCCCCGATTCCCCGGTCCGCCCTTGAGAAGGACCCGAGGCCCGGACCCCTCTTCGAAGGCAACCCTGTGGGTGAAGGCACAACACGAAGGGGCACTGACACCCTCGTGCATCGTCCGGAAAAACCCGCAGGTTCCACATACAGCTCAACAAGTGGCTTGTCACCCCTGAAGAACTCGAGATGCAAGTGGGGTTTCATTCCTCTACACAAGACGAGGCCTGACTCTCCTGTCCCAACTCTGCAGGGACTTTGCGATCCGAATCAGACCAGCGCCAGTGAAGTCACGAGAGGAACGCTGAGGTTCCTGCCTCCACTCGAGATTAGGACCTCTTCCATTGCACGAAACCCAGTGGAGTCCCGAGAGAGGCGTCCCAGCTCCACAGTATCCCTGACTTCTCAGAGGCACCCTGAGAAGCTCCCTGAGGTCACCAGCACAATTCGCGTGAACCCAGAGTTTACTGCCGCCACCATAGAAAGAACTCAAGAGTCCTTCTTCAACGCATTTTGAGGCCTGATTCCCCTACCATGACTCGAGGGCAATGATGCGCTCCCTCTGCTACACTCATGAAGCCCTGACTTCCCTGGCACCACACGAGAGGCTCCTTGAGCTCCCCGTCATACCTCGTGAGAAACCAAACACTGGCGCCACAGATAGAGAAAACCCACGAGACGCCCCCATTTTCGCGACATGACGGCCTTCTTTTCTAGCATGGCCTGGAGAGCAATCCCGAGTCCTCTCTCCAAACTCCACAGTAGGCTTGACTCCCTTTTGGTCACTCAGTGGACTCCAAGACATACCCGTCGCGACTCGAGAGGAGAGCGGAGTCTTTTCCTTCCCCTCGAGGCGAGGCCTGACTCCTCGGGTGTGTCTGATATGTGAACCGGAGATCCCTGTCGCCCCTGGAGAGAAACATTAGGTCCTGGACACAAGCCTAGATGAGGTCTCTGTTTTCCTGCAGTGACTCGAGAGCAATCCCCAACTCTCCCTCGCAACTCGAATGGAAGACTGGACTTCCCTGGGCCAACAGAAGAGGAAGCCTGAATTTCCCGTTGTAACTCAAGAATCCCACCACAACTCGAGAAAAACCACGTCGTTCCCTCTTCATCGCAAGATGCGGCCATTGCCGCTACAGCGTCTCAAAAGAAGTCTTACGTTCCATCTTGAAGTGCGATACGATACTTGGCACCTTTCATGCGACCCCAAAAGTTCCCCAACACACTGGTCTCACTGGAGGGGAACACCGAGGTTCCCGGCATCACCTCATCTGTGCCCCTTCTCCCCTCCTGATCGAGACAGGAGGGTCGATTCCCCTGCTTTGTCTGCAAGGGGTTCCGACCTTCCCGGCGCACCTCAGGATGAGGCCGGTCTCACTAGGAAATTCGAGACGTAGCCTGGTGGGTGGTGCCACATGCGGAAAGACCCCGATTTCCCGGTCCGCTCTTAATAAGAACCCGATGCCAGGACACCTCTTCGAAAGCAAACCTGTGGATGAATGCACAACACGAAGGGGTACTGACATCCCCATGCATAGTACGGAAAAACACGCAGATTCCAAACACAGATCGACAAGTGTCCTGTCATCCCATGAAGAACTAGAGAGGCATGCGGAGTTCCGTTCCTCCACACAAGAGAAGGCCTGACTCTCCTTTCCCAACTCTGCAGGGACCGTGCGATCGGAGTCAGAAATGTAGATGAAACCTGACGTTCCTGCATCAACTCGAAATGAGGCCCTCTTCCATTGCGCCATACCCAGTGGAGTCCCGAGAGGCCCCTAAAACTCCACAGTATCCCTGATTCTCAGAGGCACCCTCAGAAGCTCTCTGCGGTCACTGGCACAAGTCGAGTGAACCCAGGGTTTCCTGCTGCATTCTGAGAAAGACCTTGAGAGTCCTTCTTTACCGCGTCTTGAGGCCCGATACCCTACCATGACTGGAGAGCAATGACGCATTCCCCTCGCCACGCCCATTGAAACCTAACTTCCCTGGTGCCACACGAGAGGCTCCCTGCGCTCCCCGTCCTACCTCATGAAAACCCCACACTGGCACCGCCGCTCGAGAAAACTCACGAGACGCCCCCATCATCGTAAGATGAGGGCCTTCTTTTCCTACATGACCTAGAGAGCAATCCCGAGTCCACTCTCCAAACTCCACTGGAGGCCTGACTCCCTTTAGGCCACTCAGTAGCCTCCAAGAGATACACGTCGCTACTCTAGAGGAGAGCGGAGTCCGTTGCTTCCCCTCGAGCCGAGGCCTGACTACTTGGGTGAGTCTGGAATGGGATCCCGAGATCCGTGTTGCCCCTGTAGAGGAAAACTCGGTCCTGGACACAAGCCTAAATGAGGTCTTTTTTGTCCTGCATTGACTCAAGTGCAATCCCCAGCTCTCCCTCGCAACTCGAATGGATGATTGGACTTCCCTGGGCCAACACAAGAGGAAGCCTGTATTCCCCATTGTAATTCGAGAATCCCGCGGCAACTGGAGAAAAACAACGTGGCTCCTCCGTCATCGAAATATGAGGCCCCTGTCAGCTATAGCATCTCCAGGGAAGTCCCATGTTCCGTCTTGAAGTGTGAAACGGTACTTGGCACCCTTGATGCGACCCCCAAATTTCCCTGACACCCCGGTCTCACTCGAGGAGAACATGGAGGTTCCCAGCACCGCTTCAGCTGAGCCTCTTCTCCCCTCCTGATGGAGACAGGAGGGTCGATTCCCCTGCTTTGTCTGGAAGGGGTTCCCAGACTTCCCGGCGAACCTCAGGATGAGGCCAGTCTCACGAGGGAAGTCGAGACGTAGCCTCGTGGGTTGTGCCACATGCCGAAAGACCCCGATTTCCTGGTCCGCTATTGATAAGATCCCGATTCCCGGTCACCTCTTCGAAGGTAACCCTGTGGATGAAGGCACAACACGAAGGGGCACTGACACCCCTGTGCATCGTCCCCCAAAACCGCAGGTTCCACATACAACTCGACAGGTGGCCTGTCATCCCGTGAACAACTCGAGAGGCAAGCGGAGTTCCATTACTCCACACAAGACGAGGTCTGACTCTCCTGTCCCAACTCTGCAGGGACCCTGCTATCCGAGTCAGAAATGGAGAGGAACCCTGACGTTACTGCCTCAATCCGAGATTAGGTCCTCTTCAATTGCACCAGTCCCTGTGATATCCCGAGAAGCCCCTCTCAACTCCACAGTATCCCTGACTTCTCAGAGGAACCCCGCTAAGCTCCCTGAGGTCATGGGCACAAGTCGAGGGAACCCAGGGTTTCCTGCCACACCCCGAGAAAGACCTCGAGAGTTCTTCTTCGAAGCGTCTTGAGGCTTGATTCCCCTACCATGACTCGAGAGCAATGCGGCACTCCCCCACGCCACGTCCATGGAGACCTGACTTCCGTGGCACCACAGGAGTCTCCCTGAGCTCCCCGTCCTATCTCGTGAGAAACCCCAACCAGGCACTGCACTTTGAGAAAACCCACGAGACGCCCCCGTCATCGCGAGATGAGGGCCTTCTTTTCCTGCATGGCCTAGAGAGCAATCCCGAGTCCTCTCTCCAAACTCCACAGGAGGCTTAACTCCATTTAGGCCACGCTTGGGCTCCAAGGGATACCCGTCGCGACTCGAGAGGAGAGCGGAGTCCATTCATTCCCTTCGAGACGAGGCCTGACTCCCCGGGTGAGTCTGGAATGCAACCCCGAGAACCCTGTCACCCCTGGAGAGAAAAACTCGGTCCTGGACACAATCCTAGATGAGCTCAATTTTGCCCTGCAGTGACTCGAGAGCAATCTCCAGCTCTCACTTGCAACTCGAATGGAAGATTGGACTTCCCTGGGCCAACACAAGAGGAAACCTGTATTCCCCATCGTAACTCAAGAATCCTGCCGCAACTCGAGAAAAAACACGTGGGTCCCCCGTCAGCGCTAGATGAGGCCCTTGCCCACTACAGCATCTCAAGAGAAGTCCCAGGTTCCGTCTTGAAGTGCGAAACGGTACTTGGCACCCTTGATGCAACCAGAAAAGTTACCCGACTTTCACTCAAGGAGAGCACCGAGGTTCCCGGCACTACTTCATCTGAGCCCTTTCTCTCCTCCTGATCCCGAAAGTAGGGTCGATTCCCCTGCTTTGTTTGGAAAGGATTCCCGGACTTTCCTGCGCGCCTCAGGATGAGGCCGGTCTCACGAGAAAATTCGAGACGTAGCCTAGTGGGTGGTGCAACATGCTGAAAGACCCCAATTTCCCGGTCCGCACTTGAGGAGAACACGATGCCCGGACACCTCTTCGAAGGCAACCCTGTGGATGAAGGCACAACAGGAAGGAGCTCTGACGCCCCCGTGCATCTCCGAAAAACCCGCAGGTTCCACACACATCACGAAAAGTGGTGTTATCCTTGAACAACTTGAGATGTAAGCGGAGTTCCATTCCTCCGCAGAACACGAGACCTGACACTCCTGAGCAAACTCAACAGGGACCCTGCGATCTGAGTCAGATCCGGCCTCCAGGAAGTCAGGAGCAGAACCCTGAGGTTCCTGCCTCAACTCGAGATGAGGCCCACTTCCATTGCACCAAACCCAGAGGAGTCCCGAGAGGCCTCTCCCAAATCCACAGTATCCCTGACTTCTCAGAGGCACCCTGAGACGCTCCCTGAGGTCACCGGCACAAGTCAAGGGAACCCAGGGTTTCCTGCCGCAACCCTAGAAAGACATCGAGAGTCCTTTTTCAACCCGTCATGAGGCCCGATTCCCCTACCCTGACTTGAGAGCAATGACGCGCTCCCCCTTGCCCCGCCCATGGAGACCTGACTTCCCTGTTGCCACACGAGAGGCTACCTGAACTCCCCGTCGTACCTCGTGAGAAACCCCACACTGGCGCCGCAGCTAGAGAAAACCCACGAGACGGCCCCGTCATCTCGAGATGTGGGCCTTCTTTTCCTGCATGGCCTGGAGAGCAATCCCGAGTCCTCTCTCCAAACTGAAGAAGAGGGTTGACTCCCTTTAGACCACTCAGTGGGCTCCAAGAGATACGCGTCACAACTCGAGAGGATAGCCGAGTCCTTTGCTTCCCCTCGAGACGAGGCCTAACTCCCCGGGTGAGTCTGTAATGCAAACCCGAGATCCCTGTCGCCCTTGGAGAGGATCATTGGGTCCTGAACACAAGGCTAGATGAGGTCGCTTTTGCCCTGCAGTAACTCGAGAGCACTCCCCAGCTTTCCCTCGCAACCCGAATGGAAGATTGGACCTCCCTGGGCCAACACAAGAGGAAGCCTGAATTCCCAGTAGTAATTCGAGAATTCCGCCTCAACTTGAGAAAAACCACGTGGTTCCCCCGTCATTGCAAGATGAGGCCCTTGCCCGCTCCAGTGTCTCAAGAGTAGTCCCACGTTCTGTCTTCAAGTGCGAAATGATATTTGGCACCCTTAATGCTACCCCAAAAGTTCCCTGACATACGGGTCGCACTAGAGGGGAACACCGAGGTTCCTGGCACCACTTCATCTGAGCCCCTTCTCCCCTCCTGATCGCGAAAGGAGGGTCAATTCCCCTGCTTTGTCTGCAAGGGGTTCCCGACCTTCTCCACGCACCTCAGATGAGGCTGTCTCACGAGGAAATTCGAGACGTAGCCTCGATGGTGGTGCCACATGCCGAAAGACCGCGATTTCCCGATCCGCTCTTGATAAGAACGCGATGCCCAGACACCTATTCGAAGATAGTGTGGATGAAGGCACAACACGAAGGGGCACTGACACCCCCGTGCATCGTCCGGAAAAGACCGCAGGTTACTCATACAGCTCAACAAGTGCCTGTCACCCAGTGAACAACTCGAGAGGCAAGCGGAGGTCCATTCCTGCACACAAGACAAGGCCTGACTCACCTCTCCCAACTATGCAGGGGGCTGCGATCGGAATCAGAAATGGAGAGGAACCCTGAGGTTCCTGCCTCCCCTCGAGATGAGGCCCCCTTCCATTTCACCAAACCCAGTGGAGTCCCGAGAGGTCTTTCCCAACTCCACAGTATCCCTGACTTCTCAGAGGCACCCGGAGAATCTCCCTGAGGTCACCGGCACAAGTCGAGGGAACCCAGGTATTCTTGCCAAGACCCGAGAGAGATCTTGAGAGTCCTTCAACGCGTCTAGAGGCCTGATTCCCCTACCATGACTCGAGAGCAATGACGCGCTCCCCCTCGCCACACGCATCGAGACCTAACTTCCCTGGCGCCACACAAGAGGCTCCCTGAGCTCCCCGTCGTACCTCCTGAGAAACCAACACAGGCGCTGCAGCTCGGTAAAACCACCGAGACCCCCCCCCCCCGTCATCGTTAGATGAGGGCCTTCTTTTCCTGCATGTCCTGGAGTGCAATCCCGAGTCCTCTCTCCAAACTCCAGAGGAGGCTTGACTCCCTTTAGTCCACTCAGTGGGCTCCAAGAAATACCCGTCGCGACTCGAGAAGAGAGAGAAGTCCTTTGTTTCCCCTCGAGAGGACGCCTGACTCCTGGGTGAGTCTAGAATGAAACCCCAAGATCCCAGTCATCCCTTGAGAGGAACATTAGGTCCTAGATACAAGCCTGGATGAGGTTTCTTTTGCCCTGCAGTGACTCGAGCGCAACCCCCAGCTCTCCCTCGCAACTCGAATGGAAGATTGGGCTTCCCTGGGCCAACACAAGAGGAAGCCAGAAATCCCTTTCGTAACTCGAGAATCCCGCCGCAACTCGAGAAAAACCACGTGTTTCCAACGTCATCCCAAGATGAGGCCCTTGCTGCTATGGCGTCTCAAGAAAAGAACCACGTTCCGTCTTGAAGTGCGAAACGGTACTTTGCACCCTTGATGCGACACCAAATGTTCCCGGACACGCCGGTCTTACTTGACAGGAACACCGAGGTTCCCGCACCACTTCATCTGAGCATGTTCTCCCCTCCTGTTCGAGACAGGAGAGTCTATTCCCCTGCTTTGTTTGGAAGGGGTTCCCCACATTCCCGGCGCACCTCAGGATGAGGCCGGTCTCACGAGGAAATTCGAGACATAGCATCGTGGGTGGTGTCACATGCCGAAATACCCCGATTTCCCGGCCCACTCTTGAGAAGAACCCGATGCCCGGACACCTCTTCGAAGGCAACCCTGTGGACGAAGGCACAAAACGAAGGGTCACTGACACTCCCGTGCATCATTCGGTAAAAGCCGCAGGTTCCACACACAGCTCGACAAGAGGCCTGTCATCCCATGAACAACTCGAGAGGCAAGCAGAGTTCCATTCCTCCACTCAAGACGAGGCCTGACTCTCCGGTCCCAACTCTGAAGGGACCCTGCGATCGGAGTCCGAAATGGAGAGGAACCCTGAGGTTCCTGACTCCACTCGAGATGAGGCCCTCTTCCATTACACCAAAAACAGTGGAGGCCCGAGAGGCCCCTCCCAAATCCACAGTATCGCGACTTCTCAGAGGCACCCTTAGAAGCTCCCTGAGGTCACTGGCACAAGTCAAGGGAACACAGGGTTTCCTGACGCAACCCGAGAAAGACCTCGAAAATCCTCCTTCAACGCATCTTGAATCCCGATTCCCCTACCATGACTCGAGAGCAATGACGCGTTCCCCCTCGCCACTCGCATGGAGACTTGACTTCCCTGGCGCCACACGAGAGGCTCCCTGAGCTCCCCGTCATACCTCGTGAGAAATCCCACACTGGCTCCCCAGCTCCAGAAAACCCACGAGACGCCTCCGTCATTGCGAGATGAAGGCCTTCTTTTCCTGCATGGCCTGGAGAGCAATCTCGAGGCCTCTCTTCAAACTCCACAGGAGGCCTGACTCCCTTTAGGCCACTCTGTGGGCTCCAAGAGATACCCGTTGGGACTCGAGAGGAGAGCGGAATTCTTTGCTTCCCCTATATACCAGGCCTGACTCCTCAGGTGAGTCTGGAATGCAACCCCGAGATCCCTGTCGCCCCTGGAGAGGAACATTAGGTCCTAGACACAAGCATAGATGAGGTCTCATTTGCCCTGAAGTGACTCGAGAGCAATCCCCTGCTCTCCCTCGCACCTCGAATGGAAGAATGGACTTCCCTGGGACAACACAAGAGGAAACCTGAATTCCCCGTCGTAATTCGAAAATCCTGCTGCAACTCGAGGAAAACCATGTGGTCCCCCCGTCATTGCAAGATGAGGCCCTTGCCAGCTACAGCGTCTCAGTAGAAGCCCTACGTTCCATCTTGAAGTTTAAAACGATAATTGGCAACCTTGATGTTAGCACAAAAGTTCCTCGACACCCTGGTCTCACTCGAGGGGAACACCAAGGTTCGGTGCACCACTTGTTCTGAGCCCCTTATCCCCTCCTGATCGCGACGGGAGGGTCGATTACCCTGCTTTGTCTGGAAGGGGTTCTGGACCTTCCCGGCGCACCTCAGGATGAGGCCGGTCTCACGAGGAAATTCGAGACGTAGCCTTGTGGTTGGTGCCACACGCCGAAAGACCCCGATTTCCCTGTCTGCTCTTGATAAGAACCCAACGCTAGGACACCTCTTCGAAGGCAATCCTGTGGACGAAGGCACAAAACGAAGGGGTCTGACACCCTCCTGCATCGTTGGAAAAGCCCGCAAGTTCCACATACAGATCGACAAGTGGCCTGTCACCCCGTGAACAACTCGAGAGGCAAGAGGAGTTAAATTCCTCCACACAAGACGAGGCCTGACTCTCCTGTCCCAACTCTGCATGGACACTGAGATCCGATTCAGAAATGGAGAGGAACCATGAGGTTCCTGCCTCAATTCGAGATGAGGCCCTCTTCTACTGCACCAAACCCAGTGGAGTTCGGAGCGGCCCCTCCCAACTGCACAGTATCCCTGACTTCTCAGAGGCACCCTGAAAAGCTCCCTGAGGTCACGGGCATAAGTCGACGGAACCCAGGGTTTCCTGCCGTAACCTGAGAAAAACCTCGAGAGTCCTTCTTCACGCGTCTTGAGGCCCGATTCCCCTACCATGACTGGAGAAAAATGACGCGCTCCCCCTCGCCACGCGCATGAAGATCTGACTTCCCCGGCACCACATGAGAGGCTCCCTGAGCTCCCCATCGTACCTCGTGAGAAACCCCACACTGGCGCCGCAGCTCGAGAAAACCCACGAGACGCCCCTGTCATGGTGAAAGGAGGGCCTTCTTTCCTGCATGACCTGAAGAGCAATCCCGAATCCTCTCTCCAAACTCCAAAGGAGGCTTGACTCCCTTTAGGTCACTCAGTGGGCTCCAAGAGATACCCGTCGATACTCAGGAGGAGAGCGGTGTCCTTTGCTTCCCCTCGAGATGAGGCCTGACTACGAGGGTGAGTCTGGAATGCAAACCTGGATCCCTGTCGCCCCTGGAGAGGAACCTTAGGTCCTGGACAAAAGCCTAGAGGAGGTCTCTTTGGCCCTGCAGTGACTCAAGCGCAACCCCTAGCTTTCCCTTGCAACTCGAATGGAAGATTGGCCTTTCTGAGCCAACACAAGAGGAAGCCTGAATTTCCAGTTGTAATTTGAGAAACCTGCCGCAACTCGAGAAAAATCACGTGGTTCCCCGTATTGCAAGATGAGGCCCTTGCCCCCTACAGAGTCTCAAGAGAAGTCTCACATTCCGTCTTGAAGTGCAAAACAGTACTTGGCACCCTTGATGCGACCCCAAAAGTTCCCCTATATACCGATCTCACTAGAGGGGACACTGAAGTTTCCGGCACCACTTCATCTGAGGCCTTTCTCCTCTCCTGATCGCGATAGGAGGGTCGATTCCACTGCTTTGTCTCGAAGGGATTCCCGACCTTCCCGGCACACCTCAGGATGAGGCCGGTCTCACGAGGAAATTCGAGAGGTAGCCTCGAGGGCCATACTACATGCCGAAAGACCCCGATTCCATGGTCCACTTTTGATCAAAACCAGACTCCTGGACACCTCTTCGAAGGCAAGCCTGTGGATGAAGGCACAACACGTAGGGGCACTGACACCCCATGCATCTTCCGGAAAAACCCGCAGGTTCCTCACACAGCTCCACAAGTGGTCTGTCACCTCGTGAACAACTCGAGAAGCAAGCGGAGTTCCATTCCTCCACACAAGACGATGCCTGACTCTCCTGTCACAACTCTAGGGACCTTGCGCACCGAGTCAGAAATGGAGAGGAAGCCTGAGGTTCCTGCCTCCACTCAAGATGAGGCCCTTTTCCATTGCCACAAAACCAGTGGAGTCCCGAGAGGCCCGTCCCAAATCCACAGTATGCCTGACTTCTCAGAGGCACCCTGAGAAGCTCCCTAAGGTCACCGGCAGAAGTCGACCGAACCCAGGGTTTCCTGCCGCAACCCGAGAAAGACCTTGAGAGTCCTGCTTTAACGTGTCTTGAGGCCCGATTCCCGTATCATATCTCGAGAGCAATGACGCGCTCCCCCTTGCCATGCGCATGGAGACCTGAATTCCCTGGTGCCACACGAAAGGCTCCCTGAGCTTCCCGTCGCACCTCGTCAGAAACCGCACACTGGCACCGCAGCTCGAGAAAACCAACAAGACGCCCCTGTCATCGCGAGATGAGGGTCTTCTTTTCCTGCATGGCCTGGAGAGCAATCCTGAGTCCTCTCTCCAAACTCCACAGGGGGCTTGACTCCCTTTAGGCCACTCAGTGGGCTCCAAGAGACACCTGTGGTGACTCAAGAGGAGAGCGGGGTCCTTTGCTTCCCCTCGAGTAGAGCTCTGACTCCCAGGATGCGTCTGGAATGCAACCCCGAGATCGCTGTTGGCCCTGGAGAGGAATATTAGGTCCTGGGCACAAGCATAGATGAGGTCTCTTTTGCCCTGCAGTGACTCAAGAGCAAACCCCAGCTCTCCCTCGAAACTCGAATGGAAGATTGGACTTCCCTGGGCCAACACAAGAGGAAGCCTGAATTCCCCGTCGTAACTCGAGAATCCCGCCGCACCTTGAGAAAAACCACGTGATTCCCCCGTCATCCCAAGATGAGGCCCTTGCCCTCTACAGCGTGTCAAGAGAAGCCCCAAGTCCGTATTGAAGTGCAAAACGGTACTTGGCACCCTTGAAGTGACCCCAAAAGTTTCCCGACACACCGGTCCCACTCGAGGGGAACACCGAGGTTCCCGGCACGACTTCAACTGAGCCCTTTCACTCCTCCTGATCGCGACAAGATGGTCGATTCCCCTGCTTTGTCTGGAAGGGGTTCCCGATCTTCATGGTGCACCTCAGGATGACACCAGTCTAACGAAGAAATTCGAGACGTAGCCTCATGGATGGTGCCACGTCCTGAAAGACCCCGATTTCCTGCTCTGCTATTGATAAGAACCCGATGTCCGGATACCTCTTTGAAGGCAACCCTGTGGATGAAGGCACAACACGAAGGGGCACTGACCCCCTCATGCATCTTACGGAAAAAACCGAAGGTTCCACTCACAGCTCGACAAATGGTCTGTTATCCTGTGAACAACTCGAGAGGCAAGTGGAGTTCCATTCCTCCACACAAGACGAGGCCTGACTCTCCTGTCCCAACTCTTCAGGGACCCTGTGGTCGGAGTTTTAAATGGAGAGGAACCCTTAGGTTCCTGCCTCGACTCGAGATGAGAACCTTTGCCATTGCACCAAACCCAGTGGAGTTCCGAGAGCGCCTCCCAAGTCCACAGTATGCCTGACTTCTCAGAGGCACCCTGAGAAGCTCCCTGAGGTCACCGGTACAAGTCGAGGGAACCCAGGGTTTCCTGCCCCAACCTGAGAAAGACCTCGAGACTCCTTCTTCAACATGTCTTGAGTCCCGATTTCCCTACCATGACTCGAGAGCATTTATGGGCTCCTCCTCATCACACGCATAGACACCTGACTTTCCTGGCGCCACACGAGAGGCTCCCTGAGCTCCCCGTCGTACCTCGTGAGAAAACTCATACTTGCGCTCCAACTCGAGAAAACCCACAAGACGCCCCCGTCATTGCGAGCTGAGGGCCTTCTTTCCTGTATGGCCTGGAGAGCAATCCCGAGTCCTCTCTCCAACTCCACAGGAGGCTTGACTCCCTGGAGGCCACTCAGTGGGCTCCAAGAGATACCTATCGCGACCCAGGAGGATATCAGAATCCTTTGCTTCCCCTCGAGCCGAGGCCTGACTCACTGGGTGAGTCTGGAATGCGTCCCCGTGATCCCTATCGCCCCTGGAGAGGAACATTAGGTCCTGGACACAAGCCTAGATGAGGTCTATTTTGACCTGCCGTGACTCGAGAGCAATTCCCACCCAGCTCTCCCTGGCAACTCGAATGGAAGAATGGACTTCCCTGGGCCAACAGAAGAGGAAGCCTGAATTCCCCGTTGTAAGTCAACAATCCCATCGCAACTCGAAAAAAACCACGTGGTTTCCCCTTCATCACAAGATGAGGCCCTTGCCCGCCACAGCGTCTCAAGAGAAGTCCCACGTTTCATCTTGAAGTTTGAAACAGTATTTGGCAAGCTTTGTGAGACCCCAAAAGTTCCCTGACATACCGGTCTCACTCAAGGGGAACACCGAGGTTCCCGGCACCACTTCATCTGAGCCCCTTCTCCCCTCCTGATCGCGACAGTAGGGTCGATTAACCTGCTTTGTCTGGAAGGCTTTCCTGACCTTCCAGGGGCACCTCAGCATGAGGCCCGTCTCACGAGGAAATTCGAGACGTAGCCTCGTGTGTGGTGCCGCATTCCAAAAGACCCCGATTTCCTGGTCCGCTCTTGATAAGAACCCGATGCCCGCACACCACTTCGAAGGCAACCCTGTGGATGAAAGCACATCACGAAGGGGCACTGACACCCCCGTGCATTGTCTGGAAAAAACCGCAGGTTCCACACACAGCTCGACAAGTGGCCTGTCACTCCTTGAACAACTCGAGAGGCAAGCGGAGTTCCATTCCTCCACACAAGACGAGGCCTGACTCTCCTGTCCCAACTCTGCAGGGACCCTGCGATCTGAGTCAGAAATGGAGAGGAACCCTGAGGTTCCTTCCTGATCTCGAGATTAGGCCCTCTTCCATTGCAGCAAACCCAGTGGAGTCCCGAGAGGCCTCTCCCAGCTCCATAGTATCCCTGACTTCTCAGAGGCACACTGAGAAGCTACCTGAGGTCACAGGCACAAGTCGAGGGAACCCAGGGTTTCCTGCCGCAACCCGAGAAAGACCTCGAGCATCCTTTTTCATTGCGTTGAGCCCTGATTCCACTACCATGACTCGAGAGCAATGACGTGCGCCCCCTCGCCACTCGTATGGAGACTTGACTTCCCTGACACCACACGAGAGGCTCCCTGAGCTCCCGGTCGTACCTTGTGAGAAACCCCACACTGGCACCGCAGCTCCAGAAAAACCATGAGACTCCCCCGACATCGCGAGATGAGGGCCTTCTTTTCCTGCATGGCCTGGAGAGCAATCCCGCGTGCTCTCTCCAAACTCCACAAGAGAGGAGCCAAGATTGCTGAGGAGTAGGACGGGGAGAACTCTTTCCCCCCAAGCAATTTCATCAAAAGAGCATTTAAACGTCGAGTAAATTCCACAATACAACTTATGAATGCTGCCAGAGGACATCAGGCACCCAGAAAAGAACACAACTCTTGGAAAGTAGGTAGGAAAAAGTATAAAAGACAAAAAAAGAGACAAAAGAGGGAGGGAGGGATTTCCGTCCCGGGAAGATAGTCTTAAAAAGAGAAAAGTTTCCAAACACCAGGAAAGCTTTTCACTGCCAAATCTTTGCCAAGCTTTGGAAGCACAAAGGGCAACATAAGGGGGATAAAAATAAATCAACAATTAAAACTCGCAGATTGCAAGCCCTACGGTAACTCCCCCAGCCGCGAAGCAGTGCAGATGCCTGCTCACACCATTAGCAAGCAGGGGCTGGGCAGGGAGGCGCAGCGCGGGCTGCATCGCTTAGAGTAAAAATCTGGCCTGAATACCCTGAGCGCTATCTGAACGAAATAACTTGGGCTAGCAAACCAGACTCTGGGATATCTACCACGCAAAAAGCCAGCCCTAACCTAAGACACCGCCAGGCCCGCGCACGGAACAAAGGACTGAACAGAGATAGCCGGCTGCAGACCTTCCCCCTCCGGTGACAGGCAGCCAGAGCCAGAAGGGGGCAATCGCAGCCCCAGAGAGACATTATCTATAAAACTGTAAGCAGGCTTCTTTGCTAACTAAAACTTCTTGGGGATCTGGACGGTCAACATCTGCCTGAGAAGGTGCGCCTGTTTTACACCCAGATAACCGAGTGGCGGGGAGGCGATAAGTCACAACATTGGTGCTCGCCAAACACCTCATCACCTGAGCTGCTCGGACCTGGGAAGAGCACAAAACGCAGGCCCAACCGAGTCTGTGCCTCTGAGGACTACCCGAGTGCCTGAACCTGAGCGGCTTGGACCTGGGAGGTGCATGCAGCCCAGGGCCAGCCTCGGATTGTTCCCGGTGGAACAACCTAGAGCCCGAGCAGTGTGGGCAGGGAGGCTACACGTGCCGTGAGCGGGGGCAGACCCAGTGTGGCTGAGGCACTGCGAGCGCACGCCAGTGTTATTTGTTTGCAGCATCACTCCCTCCCTCCCTCCCCACAGCGCAACTGAACAAGTGAGCCTAAAAAAAAAAAGTGTCCTCCACCATCCCCTTTGTGTCAGGGCGTAAACCAGACACTGAAGAGACCAGCAAACAAAAGAAGCTATAACAGAGGGAAACGCCTTGGAAGCTACAGGCAATAGATTAAAACCCTGTGGTTACTAGGACTACATAGGAAGGCGCCTATAGATCTTGAGAAATATAAGTCGGACTAAGGAACTAGCCAAAAATGAACCGAACCCATGATACTCACAACAAAACCAGAGAAAGTCCTAGATATATTTTTATGATCATTCTTACTTTTTTTTAATTTTTTTAATTTTAAGTTCTCTATTGTTCATTTAATTTTCACTTTTATAACCTATTACTTTGCAAAAAAAAAGACCCTATTTTTTTCTTCTTCAGCAAACTTCATATATATATATATATATATATATATAAAATAATTTTTTGACCTTGTTTTTTTGTTTTGTTTTTTTTTTTTCTTCTTTTCTTTAACATTGTATTTTTGAAATTCCAAACTGTACTCTAGATTTTTAATTTATGCTTTTTGATATTTGATATCAATTTTGTACCTGTAGTTTCTTTATAATTTTTGCGACATTGCTTGTTTTTGTTTGTTTGTTTTCTCTTTAGTTTTCTTCTTCCTTTTTTTTAACATTGTATTTTTGAAATTCCAAACTCTACTCTAGATTTTTAATTTTTGCTTTTTGGTATTAGTTATCAATTTTGTACCTGTATTTTCTTGATAATTTTTGCGACCTTGTTTGTTTTTCTTTGTTCGTTTTTTCTCTCTTTCTTTTCCTTCTTCTTTTCTTTAACATCGTATTTTTGAAATTCCAAACTCTACTCTAGATTTTTAATTTTTGCTTTTATGTATTTGTTACCAATTTTGTACCTTTAAGAACCCAATCTTCAGTTCCCATTTTTCACTAGGGAGCGAGATTACTGGCTTGACTGCTCTCTCTCCCTTTGGACTCTCCTTTTTCTCCACCAGGTCGCCTGTGTCTCCTCCCTAACCCCTCTCTACTCTACCAAACTCTGTGAATTTCTGTGTATTCCAGACGGTGGAGAACACTTAGGGAACTGATTACTGGCTGGATCTGTCTCCCTCCTTTTCATTCCCCCCTTTTATCCTTCTGGCCACCTCTGTCTCCTTCCTCCTTCTTCTCATCTCTGTATAACTCTGTGAACATCTCTGAGCCGTCCAGTTGTGGAGTGCACATAAGGAAGTGACTACTGGCCAGCCCACTCTCTCCACTATTGATTCCACCTGATCTCATTTGGGTCACCTCTAACTCCCTCCTCCCTCTTCTCTTCTCCATGTAACGCTGTGAACCTTTCTGAGTGGCCCTCACAGTAGAGAAACTTTTCTTCTTTAACGTAGATGTTTTATCAATGGTGCTGTATAGAAGGAGAAGTTTTGAAACTACTGTAAAAGTAAGACAGATAACTGGAAGCAGGAGGCTTAAGTCCAAACCCTGACTCCAGGGAACTCCTGACTCCAAGGAACATTAATTGACAGGAGCTCATCAAATGCCTCCATACCGACACTGAAATCAAGCACCACACAAGGGCCAACAAGTTCCAGGGCAAGACATACCAAGCAAATTCTCCAGCAACAAAGGAACGCAGCCCTGAGCTTCAAGATACAGGCTGCCCAAAGTCACCCCAAAACCACAAACATCTCATAACTCATTACTGGACACTTCATTGCACTCCAGAGAGAAGAAATACAGCTCCACCCACCAGAACACGGACACAAGCTTCCCTAACCAGGAAACCTTGACAAGACACCTGTACAAACCCACACACAGCGAGGAAATGCCACAGTAAAGAACTCCACAAACTGCCAGAATACAGAAAGGACACCCCAAACTCAGCAATTTAAACAAGATGAGACAGAGGAATACCCAGCAGATAAAGGAACAGGATAAATGCCCACCAAACCAAACAAAAGAGGAAGAGATAGGGAATCTACCTGATAAAGAATTCCAAATAATGATAGTGAAAATGATCCAACATCTTGAAATCAAAATGGAATCACAGATAAATAGCCTGGAGACAAGGATTGAGAAGATGCAAGAAAGGTTTAACAAGGACCTAGAAGAAATAAAAAAAGAGTCAATATATAATGAATAATGCAATAAATGAAACTAAAAACACTCTGGAGGCAACAAATAGTAGAATAACAGAGGCAGAAGATAGGATTAGTGAATTCGAAGATAGAATGGTAGAAATAAATGAATCAGAGAGGATAAATGAAAAACGAATTAAAAGAAATGAGCACAATCTCAGAGACCTCCAGGACAATATTAAACGCTACAACATTCGAATCATAGGGGTCCCAGAAGAAGAAGACAAAAAGAAAGACCGTGAGAAAATACTTGAGGAGATAATAGTTGAAAACTTCCCTAAAATGGGGAAGGAAATACTCACTCAAGTCCAAGAAACCCAGAGAGTCCCAAACAGGATAAAGCCAAGGCGAAACCCCCCAAGACACATATTAATCACATTAACAAAAATCAAACACAAAGAACAAATATGAAAAGCAGCAAGGGAAAAACATCAAATAACACACCAGGGAATTGCCATAAGGATAACAGCTGATCTTTCAATAGAAACTCTTCAAGCAAGGAGGGAATGGCAAGACATACTTAAAATGATGAAAGAAAATAACCTACAGCCCAGATTATTGTACCCAGCAAGGATCTCATTCAAGTATGAATGAGAAATCAAAAGCTTTTCAGACAAGCAAAAGCTGAGAGAATTCTGCACCACCAAACCAGCTCTCCAACAAATACTAAACAGGAAACACAAAAACGGTGTATAAATTCAAACCCCAAACAATAAAGTAAATGGCAATGGGATCATACTTATCAGTAATTACCTTAAACGTAAATGGGTTGAATGCTCCAACCAAAAGACAAAGACTGGCTGAATGGATACAAAAACAAGACCCCTACATATGTTGTCTACAAGAGACCCACCTCAAAACAGGGGATACATACAGACTGAAAGTGAAGGGCTGGAAAAAGATTTTCCATGCAAATAGGGACCAAAAGAAAGCAGGAGTAGCGATACTCATATCAGATAAAATAGACTTTAAAACAAAGGCTGTGAAAAGAGACAAAGAAGGTCACTACATAATGATCAAAGGATCAATCCAAGAAGAAGATATAACAATTATAAATATATATGCACCCAACGCGGGAGCACCACAGTATGTAAGACAAATGCTAACAAGTATGAAAGGAGAAATTAACACTAACACAATAATAGTTGGAGATTTTAATACCCCACTCACACCTATGGATAGATCAACTAAACAGAAATTTAACAAGGAAACACAAACTTTAAATGATACAATAGACCAGTTAGACCTAATTGATATCTATAGGACATTTCATCCCAAAACAATGAATTTCACCTTTTTCTAAAGTGCACATGGAACCTTCTCCAGGATAGATCACGTCCTGGGCCATAAAGCTAGCATTGGTAAATTCAAAAAAATAGAAATCATTCCAAGCATCTTTTCTGACCACAATGCAGTAAGATTAGATCTCAATTACAGGAGAAAAACTATTAAAAATTCCAACATATGGAGGCTGAACAACACGCTGCTGAATAACCAACAAATCATAGAAGAAATCAAAAAAGAAATCAAAATTTGCATAGAAACGGATGAAAATGAAAACAGAACAACCCAAAACTTGTGGGACACGGTAAAAGCAGTCCTAAGGGGAAAGTTCATAGCAATACAGGCACACCTCAAGAAACAAGAAAAAAGTCAAATAAATAAACTAACTCTACACCTAAAGCAACTAGAAAAGGAAGAAATGAAGAACCCCAGGGTTAGTAGAAGGAAAGAAATCTTAAAAATTAGAGCAGAAATAAATGCAAAAGAAACAAAAGAGACCATAGCAAAAATCAACAAAACCAAAAGCTGGTTCTTTGAAACGATAAATAAAATTGACAAACCATTAGCCAGACTCATCAAGAAACAAAGGGAGAAAAATCAAATCAATAAAATTAGAAATGAAAATGGAGAGATCACAACAGAAAACACAGAAATACAAAGGATCATAAGAGACTACTATCAACAATTATATGCCAATAAAATGGACAACGTGGAAGAAATGGACAAATTCTTAGAAAAGTACAACTTTCCAAAACTGGACCAGGGAAGAACTAGAAAATCTTAACAGACCCATCACAAGCACGGAAATGGAAACTGTAACCAAAAATCTTCCAGCCAACAAAAGCCCAGGTCCAGATGGCTTCACAGCTGAATTCTACGAAAAATTTAGAGAAGAGCTAACACCTATCCTGCTCAAACTCTTCCAGAAAATTGCAGAGGAAGGTAAACTTCCAAACTCATTCTATGAGGCCACCATCAGCCTAATACCAAAACCTGACAAAGATCCCACAAAAAAAGAAAACTACAGGCCAATATCACTGATGACATAGATGCAAAAATCCTTAACAAAATTCTAGCAATCAGAATCCAACAACACATTAAAAAGATCATACACCATGACCAAGTGGGCTTTATCCCAGGGATGCAAGGATTCTTCAATATCCGCAAATCAATCAATGTAATACACCACCTTAACAAATTGAAAAATAAAAACCATATGATTTTCTCAATAGATGCAGAGAAAGCCTTTGACGAAATTCAACATCCATTTATGATAAAAACTCTCCAGAAAGCAGGAATAGAAGGAACATACCTCAACATAATAAAAGCTATATATGACAAACCCACAGCAAACATTATCCTCAATGGTGAAAAATTGAAAGCATTTCCTCTAAAGTCAGGAACTAGACAAGGGTGCCCACTTTCACCATTACTATTCAACATAGCTTTGGAAGTTTTGGCCACAGCAATCAGAGCAGAAAAAGAAACAAAAGGAATCCAAATTGGAAAAGAAGAAGTAAAACTCTCACTGTTTGCAGATGACACGATCCTCTACATAGAAAACCCTAAACACTCCACCAGAAAATTACTAGAACTAGTCAATGACTATAGTAAAGTTGCAGGATATAAAATCAACACACAGAAATCCCTTGAATTCCTATACACTAATAATGAGAAAACAGAAAGAGAAATTAAGGAAACAATTTCATTCACCATTGCAACGGAAAGAATAAAATACTTAGGAATATACCTACCTAAAGAAACTAAAGACCTATATATAGAAAACTATAAAACACTGGTGAAAGAAATCAAAGAGGACACTAATAGGTGGAGAAATATACCATGTTCATGGATTGGAAGAATCAATATAGTGAAAATGAGTATACTACCCAAGGCAATTTATAGATGCAATGCAATCCCTATCAAGCTACCAACAGTATTCTTCACAGAGCTAGAACAAATAATTTCACAATTTGTATGGAAATACAAAAAACCTCGAATAGCCAAAGCGATCTTGAGAAAGAAGAATGGAACTGGAGGAATCAACCTACCTGATTTCAGGCTCCGCTACAAAGCCACAGTTATCAAGACAGTATGGTACTGGCACAAAGACAGAAATATAGATTAGTGGAACGAAATAGAAAGCCCAGAGATAAATCCACACACATATGGACACCTTATCTTTGACAAAGGAGGCAAAAATATACAATGGATTAAAGACAATCTCTTTAACAAGTGGTGCTGGGAAATCTGGTCAACCACTTATAAAAGAATGAAACTAGAACACTTTCTAACACAATACACAAAAATAAACTCAAAATGGATTAAAGATCTAAACGTAAGACCAGAAACTATAAAACTCCTAGAGGAGAACATAGGCAAAACACTCTCTGAAATACATCACAGCAGGATCCTCTATGACCCACCTCCCAGAATATTGGAAATAAAAACAAAAATAAACAAATGGGACCTAATTAACCTTAAAAGCTTCTGCACATCAAAGCAAACTATTAGCAAGGTGAAAAGACAGCCTTCGGAATGGGAGAAAATAATAGGAAATGAAGCAACTGACAAACAACTAATCTCAAAAATATACAAGCAACACCTACAGCTAAACTCCAGAAAAATAGATGAGCCAATCAAAAAATGGGCCAAAGAACTAAATAGACATTTCTCCAAAGAAGACATACAGATGGCTAACAAACACATGAAAAGATGCTCAAAATCACTCATTATCATAGAAATGCAAATCAAAACCACTATGAGGTACCATTTCACGCCAGTCAGAATGGCTGCAATCCAAAAGTCTACAAATAATAAATGCTGGAGAGGGTGTGGAGAAAAGGGAACCCTCTTACACTGTTGGTGGGAATGCAAACTAGTACAGCCACTATAGAGAACAGTGTGGAGATTCCTTAAAAAACTGGAAATAGAACTGCCTTATGATCCAGCAATCCCACTGCTGGGCATACACACTGAGGAAACCAGAAGGGAAAGAGACACGTGTACCCCAATGTTCATCGCAGCACTGTTTCTAATAGCCAGGACATGGAAGCAACCTAGATGTCCATCAGCAGATGAATGGATAAGAAAGCTGTGGTACATATACACAATGGAATATTACTCCGCCATTAAAAAGAATAGAATGAATCAGTTCTAATGAGGTGGATGAAACTGGAGCCTATTATACAGAGTGAAGTAAGCCAGAAAGAAAAACACCAATACAGTATACTAACGCATATATATGGAACTTTGAAAGACGGTAACAATAACCCTGAGTACGAGACAGCAAAAGAGACACTGATGTATAGAAGAGTCTTATGGACTCTGTGGGAGAGGGAGAAGGTGGGAAGATTTGGGAGAATGGCATTGAAACATGTAAAATATCATGTATGAAAAGAGTTGCCAGTCCAGGTTTGATGCATGACACTGGATGCTTGGGGCTAGTGCACTGGGACGACCCAGAGGGATGCTATGGGGGGGAGGAGGGAGGAGGGTTCAGGATGGGGAGCACATGTATACCTGAGGCGGATTCATTTTGATATTTGGAAAAACTAATACAATTATGTAAAGTTTAAAAATAAAATAAAATTTAAAAAAAAAACCAACAGGAGGCTTGACTCCCTTTAGGCCACTCAGTGGTCTCCAAGAAATACCCGTCGGGACTCGAAAGCAGAGCAGAGTCCTTTCCTTCCTCTCGAGATGAGGTCTGACTCCTCGGGTGCGTCTAAAATGCAACCCCGAGATCTCTGTCGCCCCTGGAGAGGAACATTAGGTCCTGGACACAAGCTTAGATGAGGTCTCTTTTGCCCTGAAGTGACTCGAGAGCAATCCCTAGCTCTCTCTCGCAACTCCAATGGAAGATTGGACTTCCCTGGGCCAACACAAGAGGAAGCCTGAATTCCCCATCGTAACTCGAGAATCCCGCCGAAACTCGAGAAAAACCACATGGTTACCCTGTCATCGCAAGATGAGGCCCTTGCCCGCTACAGCGTCTAAAGAGAAGTCCCAGGTTTCTTCTTGAAGTGTTTTCACACTTCAAGTGTGAAAACTTGGCACCCTTGATGCGATTCCAAAAGTTCCCCGACAC